>NW_003526943.1:5589989-5866933 GCF_000181795.1 Trichinella spiralis | reverse complement strand
TACAGCTAATCACAAGGGAAAGGTTTGAATCAGTGAGCAATTAGAGAAGGAAAACCAATACGACAAAGACTTTACGGTCTAATAAGATAGCGAGGTCAACGACCAATAAATGAACAGTGGAACCGAATGGGAACAGAAGTGGGACCAAGTGGGACCATCCCTACATGCGTGATGTCGCTGCACAGAAGAAGCTACCTTCGTTCAAAGAAAAATGATGAATATGACACAAAGTAAACCTGGTGATTTTTGAATGTAGCGCTGAAAAATATAATCGCCTTAGTAATAAACGTTCATTAAATTTAAGCGAGTAAAGGACAAATAACATCTCATAATAAAAAGAATGTCTACTATTCCGCGTTCGACTCAGGATAACAGCCATAAACGCTCTAATTATGTGCATACATCTAAAAAATGAAAACATTGTTTATTTGAAAATTCGATTATCTGAAGGACCCCCAAAATTGTGTGATCAGATAATCAGGTCGCACTGTATAAAGAAAAATAATAGATATAAATTTGAAAAATTGCAGCTGCTACTTCTCACACCAGATTATTTTCATTGTTACTTATTATAAATTATAGTAAAAACAACGAACATTTGAAAAGCATTAAAGGTAATAACTGGATGGTCCATAATTACAGTAACGAAAAAGTATATTTTTGGATAAAAAATATTATGAATTGTATTATCATTTTGGATTTTCACGCTATTCTTATCCTAAAAGAATCATTCTAGCTGCATTGTCCCTGTCAGAAAAGATTTCTTATGTAATATTCCCCACCCTTATAAACTGATCACTCAACTGTGAAGAAATTCATGATAAGCTAATCTTATTTTAATACTGCTTCATTTCATCACTTCAGATTTTAACCCATACGGTAATAGCAATTTAACCCCTAACAGTATTTTCTCAATAAACTGAATGATGGTAATCAATTGTAAACAAAACAGATTTTATAAGAATAAGTACCTTACTATGACATAATCATACATTATAATGATAAGTATGTATAACTTTGCGCATACCTAAAAATCTATCTTTAATATATATACATATGATTATTTTATTCAGATTGCGTTATTACTAAATAAATATAAGAGGTAGACTCGGTTTCCCCAATGAACTCCGTTTAATTTTTCACAGTGAATTTTATTGGCTGCTGCTCTGATGCACTCAAGTAGTTTTGCATTTCCGTAGTCCAATGAACGCTTCTATAGTACCCTGTTCTGTGATCATACATCCAAAGACGTGGTTTGTTGCTTTCATTTTGAACTCATTATGCAAACCTTCCAAATGGTCATTGGTTCAAATATTGACATGATATAAATCCCAAAGCTGAAGTCTTTCATAGATCAAAAATTCCTGCTAAAAATATTGAAATAAAATTACTAAGTATTCTGACGTGTCAACTTAAAACAAACAAACACCAGCATCAATTTACGGCAGAGAAAAAAATGTTGCTAGTAGCATTTTTATCTTTCTACTTGTTTCATTCCGTCTATTGTATCGAGCATCTGAGCATAACTTACTGACATTCCTATGTTCTGCTTGAAAGAATTGAATATGGCAGCTCATTATTTGAATAACGAACAGCACAGAAAAAATTATTGCTTAACTTCATTTTAAATATGAAATATGAAGCTGCTCCCACGCTTTTTAAATCAATTTTTTCTTGCTCAAGTTGCATTATTTGAGGCGGTTTCCTATCGGAAACATCTGCCATTGTAAAAATGGTGAAAAGAACAGATAAAATTGTTTTGAAGAGGTGTTGTCACATCAAATCTCAAAAGTCACACCGCTCCCATTGTTTCCTGTTGAATTTTATTTTTCTTGTTCCGGTTGGCTAGTTCAATGCGGAGGACTAAGAAATTCATCTCGACTGCCCTGTGAATGAAGAAACTTTAACTTTTCTTCTTGCGCCATTCATTTTTAACGTGTCATTATCAAAGTACTTTGATAGAATTTTATGTATCTATTTATTTTTATTTGTAACTGTTGAAACAAACTGTTGCATGTTAATTCTTTGCAGTAATAGCAATGATTTTTTGTGTGCTTGAGCAAGCATTTTTTGCAGCAGGCGTTGATGAATGTTTACAAGCACCTTAGTTGCATTGCATTACCACATCTGTGTAATAAATAAACGCATTCTTTTGTAACATTTTGAATCTGAACTACTTTAGTGATGAGGAAAATTGAACATTCCAGATTAATAACAGCACTTATGGATCCAATCGATCTGATGCTTCTTGTTAACAGAACAGCGTTTTAGCATATTTAAATTAAGTGCTAATAGAATTCTCTCATTAGGTATATCACAGAAATTATTTCTTTAGCAAAAGTCAAATCCTATAATTATTTGTATGACATTTGAGAATAAGTTGCAGCTCACCAGTTTGAACAATTAAAAAAATTTCATTGAAAACTGTGGGAGTGACTTGACATTTCAGATTTGAGCGACGGCTGATTTGAAAAGTTGAATTTTTCTGTTCTGTCTATTATTCTCACAGTGGCTCGTGCTGCTAATTGTAGTGGGTTTGAGTTAACCAGTTCAAACAACTGAAAAACATTACTTTAAAATCCGTAAGAGTATTGACATTTAAGATTTAAAGCGACGACTAATTTGGTGATTTGAATGCTTTACTGACTAATTCATTATTTTCACAATATACAGAGTGCGCCATGTAAAAAATCATTGTAGCACTATGTCCTTTCTTTATGAAGAAACATGGAAGTGGTTTCACAATTCAAATCTGAAGTGACGCCTGCGATAAACAACTTTTTATTTTCTGTTCAGTCCTCTCGCAATGCCTGATGCTTCTGGTTTCTGGGCGCTTCGACTTAACAGTTTGAACAAGCAAAAAATGTGAAATAAAAACCATAGCATCGCTTGCCCAACCAGCATATTTATTGATGATAAATCTTCATAATTTTTGAAATAAAGTAACTTAATAAAATTTCAAAATATAAAAAATTACCAAAATAAAGTTACAAAAGTCAGTGTTGAAAATATTTTGACCAATGAAATAAAGAGTATTATAGCTAATCACAGTGCAAAACTGTCAACCAATGAACAATTGCACAAGAAAACCGGTAAGATATGGACGACCAATGACAGAACGTTATCAAGGTCAGAAAAAATTGCGTGGGTAGTGGACAAAATAAATTCGCACAACAGAACAACGCGTCACTAATCCAGCAGCGCGCACACTCACGCACGCACATGCACATACTGAACATCTGAAACAGCGGTCGTGGAGAGCGACGCTGAATTGAATAAATTTTCAACAACAAAATATTTCTTGTTATGCATCTCATTCCATGGTTTTGGAATTGGCGTAAACGCGGTCGTAGGTAGATTTTCAAATCACATTGGACATCAATGGACAGTGTGGTTAGGCCCACTTGCGTCCGTTATGACAATAAGGATGCTGAATGTGGCCTCTAGTAGCCAGAAAGTTGCTCACCCCTGATCTAAGATATCCAGTATTCAACACACTGACACGCCTCAGTACAGTCATCTCTGAGAAGAATAGTGCAAATCTACTTCTATTTTACTTCCTGCCCATGTTCTGGTTACATAATATTCTAGATGATCTGCGTGATCAGCAACCTTCTGACGTCTTTTAATCCGCTCTTACATTATGTCATACAGCTCTGTGCCCATTATTTTTCATATTCTGTGACGGCCTTCTTTCGGCCGTGTTACTTTTCTTTCAGTTGGTTTCACTGACTCATATTGCGTACATTCGATGGAGGCTGGCGATCGAACATTACAGAGTTCACGGCATCCTCAGCAGCGAACACATATATAAAGACGTTTCTCCATTATGTAGCAGATCAGGTCAGCGGTTCCATGGAATCAGTGATGATCTGACCAGTTCAGAGAAATACTCCAAGAAGTGTTATCTGTGAAAGAGCAACTGAATACGGTAACTGTTCATTTGCATCCGTTGAATCTGCTTTGCACATCGTTCTCCTGCATTGGGCGGATGGTGAAAGTAGACTATGAACATCAAACATAGGAAACAGCAATTATTTACGATTATTGTATTCGATTACGTCATTTGCTCCACCGGTGAATATCTGGTTGAAATGAGTGTCTCTGTTACAAAGATCAAAGAATCCTGTTAAATAGCTTCATGAGGCTGTTCTGTGACTATGCGGCGGATATCAACGACCGACGGCTGAAGCAACATAAGGAGGTACACCGGCAGACGCCTAAATGTTAATAAAAAACCAGCATGTGGCAATGTAACAAGCGTTCAAAAATTCTGACTCATGCGCTGACGGGTAGAAGCTGTTGAATGTGGTTAGATTTTTCCACCAACTGGAACAACTCTATCACAGATACAACGAACTGGAAATAGAATTTGGAAAGATTGACTTACATTTGTTGCTGCCTGTATTCCTTGCTTGAATTGCTTGGTTCAAGCATTCCGCCTGCATCAAAGATGCTGAACAGCGCATCTGAGCGTTGGATGAGCTGCTTGAATTCTAGCGTCTACTAAATTTCCAGTTTGTAGATTGTTTTTATTGCAGCGAACAGCAAACTGCTGCGCGAACACGCACTCACCAATGTAGCGATTTCTCCGTTGTTGTTCACTGTTTATTTCTTTTTATATTAAATAATTATCATTGACAGTAAAGCAATCATAAAAATAAAATTTTGAATTTTTTGGGTGTTTTCTGAAGTACTTGCAAAAAAGAATTTCATCAGAATGTGGCAGAAGTTTCAATTAATATTTAAATGAAGTGCACTTCACATGAATACTTCATATTTGACTTTTACATTCAAAAAACACAATTATAATAAGTTAAAGTTATTCATATTTTACTGATCTTCTAATCTGAAAATATTCTACTCTAGTTTCATCACAGACATTATTTATTCAACGAAACTCAAGAAAATGATTATTTGAATGACAGTTAAAAATACATAGCTACTATCAGTTAACCAGCTAAAAGAAAGAAAAAACTGAATTAATAGGGCGCAATCTATCGATTTATATTTCAAGCGACGGCAGTAGAAAATAGTTTGCTTCTGTTCTGTTTACTATTTTGTCAGTGGCAGATGTTTCCGCTTGCTAGCCGAATTGAACTAGCCAACCGGAACAAGAAAAATAAAATTCAACAGGAAATAATGGGAGCGGTGTGACTTTTGAGATTTGATGTGACAACACCTCTTCAAAACAATTTTATCTGTTCTTTTCACCATTCTTATAATGGCAGATGTTTCCGATAGGAAACCGCCTCAAAGAATGCAGCTTGAGCAAGAATAAAATTGATTTAAAAAGCGTGGGAGCAGCTTCATATTTCATATTTAAAATGAAGTTAAGCAATAATTTTTTCTGTGCTGTTCGTTATTCAAATAATGAGCTGCCATATTCAATTCTTTCAAGCAGAACATAGGAATGTCAGTAAGTTATGCTCAGATGCTCGATACAATAGACGGAATGAAACAAGTAGAAAGATAAAAATGCTACTAGCAACATTTTTTTCTCTGCCGTAAATTGATGCTGGTGTTTGTTTGTTTTAAGTTGACACGTCAGAATACTTAGTAATTTTATTTCAATATTTTTAGCAGGAATTTTTGACTTATGAAAGATTTCAGCTTTGGAATTTATATCACGTCAATATTTGAACCAATGACCATTTGGAAGGTTTGCATAATGAGTTAAAAATGGAAGCAAAAAACCACATCTTTGGCTGTATGAACTGCTCCAGCTGCTGATCACAGAACAGGGTACTGTAGAAGCGTTCATTGGACTACGGAAATGAGAAAAGTATAACGCTACTAGCTTAAGATAAACAGAATAAGCAGTGTTTATGCTGAAAAAAACAAGAACGCAATGAACAGTATACGGATGAATATCACTGTGGTAGTTGAACAATTGGGCGGGTTCATGCAGCATTAATCTACATGTTGCCTTAGATGATTTAATGCGGCTTTTCATATGGCAGTTTTGCATTTTATTTATATTATAATGTATTGCTGCTTTTTTCATTTTTGATCATTTTAGTATTGTTAATATTGTTCGCTGTTTTGTTTTCATTAATGTTGTTATTGTTGTTGTGTGTTCCTTACTGTTGTTGTTGTTGAATTATAAACGATGAAAATTATTGTTTTTCATATTTTTTGTTTGTTGTGTTTGCTTAGTGATTTCTATTACATTTGGCGTATCATGATTATAATGAAATAATATATAAAATAATTAAAAATTTTTGTTTATTTTGAAATATATGTTTTTGAATATACTGGTCATCTAAAAGTTGAAAATTCACAACAATTACTATATTTTAAAAGTGAATGTGATGCATCACATTCAATAATGATAGAACTTCATAAAGTGTGATAAAAGTAAACTTAATTAAATTTAAAAATATTAAAAACTTCACCACTTGTTGAGTTACGAAGTTACGAAAATTACAAATGGAAATATTTCAACTAAGGAAAGGAAAAGCATCACTATTAATCACATTGCAAAATTTTGGATCAGTAAACTATTAAACAAGAAAACCTCTGGCGCAGACGTCCAATGAAATAACGCTTTTTACGACCAGTAAAAAACGCCGTAAAAATTTTTTCTTAATTTAGATCAAATTAAAATAATGTAGGAACTGCTGATTTCTGGATTGGTGTTTCAAATACACCAATCATAATTCGAGAAGCTGTGCTATTCAAAAACTGTTTGATTAAATGCAACTTTAAATTTCAAAGTTTTGAACTAAAGACAGATGCAATATACTTTAAACCAACTTTAAAACATATCACTGATTGCTGCTTTTCGTTTCTAGATATAAAGTTTAAGTGCAGAGCGAGCAAGCTGTGAGTGGTCATTGCTTTACTTTTATCTTTATTAATTTTTATGGTTTTACCTTTTCTTATGCTACTTTTGTTTTAGCAGAGACACATTTTGAACCATCGCAAACTTTTGGTTTGAAATCGATATGATACCTCTGTCAACGTATTTACAAAGTAAACAAAAAAAGGTATTCAATATGAACAGATTGGAACTGTTAAAAGAAATTAAGAAAACAGAAACAAAGTTTTTTTTATTGAAAAAAGAGCTTAATGCATTAGCGAAAGAACTGTTTGACCATCAGCAAGCAATAAAGGTAGCAACAGTACTTTTATTGATTAACAGTGATTGTGGCATATTTATTTCTTATATTATTAACAACGTTATAGATGATACAAAGTGAACTTCAAAAATACAAGCGCTTACCGTTCATTGTTTGTACCATTTCTGAAATACTGAAGGTGAAAGAAGTTGTTGGTGCAAAGAATATAACAAATACTGACAAGGTTGATGTAGCTGGTAAGCAGAACCAAGTTGAACTAATCGTGATCAATGCATTGACTCGCCTCAAATACCTGCTGCCAAATTCTGGCTTGATACAGCCAGGTGTATTTAAAGTTGGAGATTTGGCTGCTATATCCAGAGATGGATTAAAACTTGTCGATTTATTGCCTTCTGAATATGATCCTCGTATTAAAGTATTATAATTCATCAACAATAACTATGCATATGCAATATCAAATTTTAAGGGAATGGAAGTAATAAATCAACCGAATCAACAGTTCTGTGACATTGGAGGTTTGGATAATCAAATTCAGGAAATGATCGAAGCGGTGATTTATCCAATAACCCATAAAGAATACTTTGAAGCGTTTCGAGTGCAGCCACCAAAAGGAGTTCTGATGTACGGACCGCCTGGTACTGGAAAAACGTTGTTAGCAAGAGCTTTAGCATCAAATGCTAAATGTACGTTTTTGAAACTGTCTGGTACGGTGCTGCTGCAACGCTACATTGGAGAAGGAGGAAAGATGGTCCGAGAAGCTTTCAGACTAGCTAAAGAAAAAGCACCAACGGTTCTGTTCATCGACGAAATAGATTCTATAGGTTTACGCTCACATAAATATTTAAAAATATTAAATTGCACTGATTATTGTTTTAATTGCAGGATCAAAACGTCGCAATTCTGAGCGTGGAAGTGATCACGAAGTTCATCGCACCATGTTGGAATTGTTGACACAAATGGACGGCTTTAAAGTTAACGAAAATATTCGAGTCATTGCTGCAACAAATCGACCAGATGTTTTAGATCCAGCGCTGACGAGAAGCGGCCGTTTTGATCGTAAAGTTGAACTACCATTGCCCAATGAGAAAGCTAGAGTACAAATAATGCAAATCCACGCTCAGAAAATGAATGTTTCGTAAATTGCAGCAATTTTGTTTATTATTTAATTCAAAATTAACATATTTGCTTCCAGTTAAGTTTTATTTGGTTTTAGCCCCAAAGTCAACTTCGAAGAGCTTGCCCGTTGTACCAATGACTTCAATGGCGCGCAGTGCAAAGCCGTCGTAACCGAAGCGGTAGCATCTGCTCATGATTTATAACTTTTCATACATGATTACGCCTTTATTTAAAATTATTTTAGGGAATGGTTGCTCTGCGTGAAAACAAAGTTCAAATTACGCACGAACACTTTTTAGCTGCAATATTGGAGGTTCAAGCGAAGAGAAAGATAAATATTTCTCTTTATGCATGAAAATTTTTAACGTCTAATTATTTAAATTTATTCAGCAACGCTTATCAATATATAAATTTAATTTTTTAATATTTAAATATTACAAAATTTTGTTATATTTTTGTTTAAAAGATTGTTTGAATAACTGATACGATTCATTTTAAATTTACATATTAAAAACAATTTCTAACTTGTGAACCTCATTCCTGCTGTTAATCTGCCCTGCCTCTTGCCGTTATTTTCTTGTCCGGCAGAATAATAATAGCATGAACAACAAATCTGTAAAAACTTATTCAAATGACGCATTAAATTTATCCACGACCGACAGCAACAACTACCATTAAATAATAAAATTGCATCATCGACAATAAACAGCACAACCAACAAACTTAATAACTGTTGTCAAACGTCGACATTTTAATTCATTATCAACAGTTACTGCTGCTAATAATAATACTCTCACGTTATGTATTGCAAGCTAACGGTATGGGAGTTCAATGGCTAGTAACTAATGCTTTGCCAACCAACGGCAGACTGTCTTGCAATTTAGGTATCACATCATTTCCCAGTTTCTGTAATTATGTGCTATCAACAAAATTATTGATTCACTGATTAATTTTACAATAATATTTACTTTAAAAAGGGTTCAATAACTGACGATTCTGTAATTTTTTCATTAAAATCACAACATCCCAATGATTTTCACTTTTCATCACATTATTCAAAAACTTTTTCTGCACTGAAATTAAACAACGCAATAAGTTTTACTTCCATCAATCTCATCTCCACAATCCCAAATGAGTGCCATTCAACATTCCGTATAATAAACAAAGTCTAACCCATAGACGTTTAGCTTTTCAACAATAATCTTTCATATTATCTGGCAAAAAACAATTTTCACTAATACAACATTATATAAAGCTGGCATCACGAACGCAAGTTTCCTAAACAACATAAATTAAAAATAGAAAATAAGAATGAATTTGTAAAAAGTAATTCAAATAATGTGTAAAAAATTTAACATTTTGTCAAAAATAGTTTAACAGACCATACAGCAGACAAAGAAAAACTTGCTCACCCAGTTTGTCAACAAAGCGCTTATAGTGTTAGGCGCACCAGTATCACTGGAAAAAGATTCCAATGATTTTCGAATA
Source organism: Trichinella spiralis (assembly GCF_000181795.1). NCBI lineage: Eukaryota > Metazoa > Nematoda > Enoplea > Trichinellida > Trichinellidae > Trichinella > Trichinella spiralis. Next base: position 5,857,244 of record NW_003526943.1, on the reverse strand, counting down.
GAATTCAAATATGGAGAATCGCCTATAAGAAAGATAAAGAAATTTATAGTAAATGTAAAATTTATACACAACACCTAGTAAGACAAACGTCTCCATAAGGTTATAAATAAATATGCTGCTTACAGTACTGGCTCCATTCCAAATCATATCTTGGAGGAGACTGAGGGTAGTTCGTCGGAATGCGAATATAAATAGGTGGGACACTTGGTAATGTTATATCTACTGAAAAATAAATACAATTTTAAACCTATTTTAAAATACATCATCATACTAATATTGGTTAATTTTAAATAACAGAAATTTGAAACAATTTTTAATAAATAAAGTCAAATGACGACTTACGCAGTTCGCACAAAACAGAAATAAATTTGCAACTAGATCGCAAAGGCCTCTGGGATGGATCTATTGTTACGCGAAACTTGGATTCCAAGCTTCCAATTTCACGTTGTATATTCAATGGTATGCTGATCTGGTCAGAATCTTGGACATTCGATGTCTGGGCGGTTTCGTTTTCACAGCTTCCTTTCAAACAATCTGGACTAAAAACAGTAACGTACTATACTTTACGTATCAACACTAAGTTATTAAGTTCAAAAATTATATAAAGATAATTTTTTCAACCAATTCGCGTTGTTTACAAAGCTTAAAATTGTTTTTTAAATTTTATTTAATAAAGAGCATACCAAGTATTCTTCAACGAACACTGATAAAGCGGAAAGTTGAAATATTCGTAAAGATCAATCTTTTGACGTTCTCGCTTAGTTATAGCACTGATAGCATCCAGTAACGGTTGATTAATATTTCGATCTTTGACCTATCAGAAATCAACGCTTCACAGCGAGCTGTTATGAAAAACAAATAAACAATCAAACCTTGATAATGTCTGATTTTTGACAAATCATTTTCAAAGTCTCCTCGCACTTTAACAGCACGTCCATGGACGTATCACTGAACAAATAAAACAAATTCATTAAAAAAAATTTAAATCATAATGCAAAATATAAAATTATCCAATACAATTATTATAAAAAGTATTTTTCATTAAAAATACGATAGTTTCAGTGCGATTTCATTTCCATTTGCCGAAAATAATTTGTGAGAAATTTATGCAAATTAAAACTACATCAACCAGTCTGTGCTATCTATTAGGATTCAATTTAAACAAGTATAAAACATGTTATAAGAAAAGATAAGTGAACTGAATTTTATTTATTATTGGAGCCATTTATTTCAAAGTACTACACATACTTTCGCCCTTCAAGTATGTCGACCATCCGTTGGAACTTTTGTGTTTGACTAGAATCTTAATCAAAAAAAGTTAAATAATATAAATAAATATTCCAAAGAAAACTGTTTACGATTGTACCTGAAGTAGATTCTTTCGTCTGCTCTATTAAACGTTTCAGTGGTTCCAAATAGACAAGCAATTCATTCACTTTTTCTTTATAAGGCGAATGCTCTGCGCCAATACTTTCCGGTGGCAAACTGTTCGCAGCAGGACTCACTGGTAATAAAAATAGCATTGAATAACAATTACAGAATAATCCATCGTAATACTTTGTGACGTTTTGGGACCAGGTGTAGCAGCTGGATGGCAAACGGGCGAGGTCTCGGCAGCATACGCAGGCGAAGGACCCATCATGTGAGCGCCGGCAGGAGATGAGCTCGGATACGGTGTACCGATGTTGACATTTGGAGATGCGGCCTGTCCACTCATGGGAGTCACTGGTGCCGGCTGTGATGGAGGCTGCTGAACTGGAGCCGGCGTTTGAGGTATCATGACAGGAGTGGCCGGTGGACGACTGTACAACATTGTCGTCGACTGGTCAGCAAAACGAACCGCACCAGGCTGCTGCATCATCGGCTGCAACATTTGCATCTGCTGCTGTTGTCTGACGCTCGCGAACTGCTGTTGCTATTTAAAATAAAATCATCACCATAAATAAAATAAAATCGAATTCATCGTGTAAAAATTAATTACAAAAGAAAAAGAAAAGAAAAGTAAATATCAAACTTGAAATTCTTTTATTCTGTCGATTTGAAAATTTCTGAATAAACAAGCAGCAGGTTAAATACAATTACAGTAAAAAAACTTTCAAACCTCTTCTAAATAAATGATCACTTACTAAGCATAAATGAAATATTTATCAACATCATTTTATAAAAAAAATATTTTAAAAAATCAAAAGTGCACTTATTTCGTTGAATAAAAATTTTAAACTCGCTTATCTACTTTTAAATTCATTGTCATATGTAAAATTCACAACATTCGCTGGTAGAGTTAAAATTTCGTTGAATAATGTTTGCAAGATATGCAAATTTTCTATAATTTTAACTTGTTTCAGTTGATTAAGAATTTAATTAATTTAATCAAAAAACTTCACCTTCTACATGGAAATGATACATCTTTTTTATTCTAAGTAAAAAAATGTAAAATTTATAATTGTTAAAATTTTAAATTATTCAAAAAATGGAATAATGCATTTATATATCTAATCACCGAAGTTAACCAACAAAATGTTAGCTAGTATAAAGGTACAAAAATTTACATGTTGTCATATTACTAACTTACGTGTTGTTGTTGCTGTTGCTGTTGTTGTTGTTGTTGTTGTTGCTGAATAACTGCCTGTGTATGCATCTGATTCTGAGCTACGTGATGCATTTGATGTTGTATCTGCTGCTGTACTTGTAACTGCTGTTGTTGCTGCTGTTGATGTTGTATTTGTTGCTGTATTTGTTGTTGTTGTTGTTGTTGTTGTTGTTGTTGCTGTTGCTGCTGTATTTGCTGCTGTTGGTGTAACTGTTGTTGTTGTTGTTGCTGCCAACGTCTAGATTCGAAAAATTTTTTCAACTGTTCCGCTTGTTCTTCAGGAGGCAACTGTAAAATTTGCTGTCGAATCGCTGGAGGCAGTTGTTGTAGGACTGTTTAAAATATAGAAAAAAAATAATTAATAATCATAATTTCATCTCATAATAAAACAAACAAAAATAAAAGAAACAGTTCCATTCTCACAGCGGAGAGGAATAAGAACAGAAGAAAATTCTAATAGCCGTCCGGCTTTTGAGCCCGTTAATCGACTGAGAAGAGAGCAGCATTCTTGTCAGTCGACCAACCAAGCCGGCGGACGAATCGCCAATGACTCACTCGGGCTTACAAGCCAATCGGATAAACAACATTCAAACTCCACTAGCTAGTTATTATAAAGGGGTTAAATTTTTTTTTCCTTTTTGAATACAATCACAAGCAAAAATTTTTAACTGAAAAAACTGTACAAAATTGTATACTTTATTAAATATTAAAAAGAAAATAAATTCCCATTTATAAGAGGGTTTATTTGACTATTAACTAATTAATTAATTAATTAATTTTTTCATTTTAATAAATCTCCTTTACAAACATCATTTTCATTTCAACTGCTCGCATCAACAACAGGATCGTCGTTTATCCATGCAAATTATGTTTCATCAAAATGATCAAATGATAAGATTTGGGTGTGATTTTTGCATTTTCATTGTTCGAGAAATATCGACGTTCCAGACGGTTCAATACTTTACAGTCAGTCTGTAAGCACTGAGCAGAAAATAAAATTTAAAAAAATATTAATAAAAATTTTCCATTTTTCAATTCCCTCTACAATTTCAAATAATTTTCGCTACATGCTTGAAGATAAGCAATTTTTTTCTGAACAAATCAAACGATCGTAATCGATTCGCGGGGATGCAGTTTTAAATAAGTGTGCCCCACTTTATTGTTACTTACATTGTTGAATGTCGTTCGGCTGACGTAGCTGAACAGCAGAAGGAGTAGATGCAGCTTGCCGTGGTGGATTTCCGGATGTGAGAAGCATGACCACATTCTGCGGTTGCTGCTGTGCAGCGGCAGCAATGCCAGCTGACTGCGTCATTCCCATCTGGCCCATCTGTGCTTGCTGTTGGTGCATGTGATGCATCGTCTTAAGCAGTAAAAAAGGTTTGTTTGGTTTTTATTTTTATTTTTTTTTGATTTTGTAACAAAAAATTAATTTTCTAAAAATTGAAATTTCTGCTAATAAAATACCGACCACGCTGGGTTGATGCATCGGTCGAAGCAGGCGGGGCTGCATTTCAGCGTTGGGAGGGGCGCGCATCCCTGAATATATCTGCCCGGGCACTTGTTGCTGTTGCTGCTGCTGCTGTTGTTGCTGCTGCTGTTGCATCGGCTGTTGCATGGGCCGCATGTCGGCCCGTCTGAACTGGGTCCCGGGTTGCATGTTCCCGTATGGCACTTGATTTACTGGAGCTTGGTGGCGTTGTGGCTGACTCATCGCCGCCGCACCGCTGCTAGCTGAAATACAATTCTGTCTCAATGTCGTTGTTCACTTATTTAATCGGGACGCCCCGATCGCACAATCCACTACCGAAACCACTAATACCTAATGAACAATATAGTAAACGAAATATACAATGCATTATTTTAGACAATACAAATTTATCCATTATATTATTATATTTCAGAACGATGCCGTTGGGATTATGTCATCACATTACGCTTAAGAAAGCCCCAGTAATTTGAAATCATTTCAACAGACCGTGATAGATGATTTTCGAAACGAATTGCATGTATTCTTCCTGAAACAGAAATATATTTCATGATGGAAATATTTTTGCTTAATAAAATCACTTATTTATTTACTCATACCTGATTATTAGCTTTCAAAAAAATGGCATTTTCAACTTGTCGAGCATCGCCAGGAATATTCAACGGAACAGTGCAGCTCCGGATCACATTGTCTCTATAAGAAACAAAATTCTATCATCCTTCAACTGAATGTATAAATGTACAGAAGAAAAGAAAATCAAAACAGCATTCTGACTCAAGTGGTAAATAAATTTTTACTTAAAATTTCACCTTTCTATCATCCATTAAATATATAACTTTTCATTATCTGAAATACGATGAACTACCAAACACAAAATGCCATTTAATCATTTTCGTTGTCGTTTCATTAAAAACAAAATGTTTTCATATAAATTTTCCTCCGATAACTGACTCATCATACTTTCAACTGTAAATGAAACTACTTGAAAATTTTTTATTCATACTGTAAAAACAAATTTTGGAGGTCAGACTTTGAGCATTCTTTCCAAAATTACAGTCTACTCGTGCGATAGCAGATATGGCAATTTTAATTACATATCACATTCTACAAACTAATAAAACCAGTAATAATGCTAACTGATAACTTTTTTCGCTCTATCATCATAATTTAACCGGAAAATTATTAATGAAACAGATCTTTAACTTCAATTTTTAATATGTCTGTTAAATTGCAATTCTGTTCTTCTAAATATCATTTACAAGATAATGTTTTAATTTTCTTTTTCCTATTTCCGCTTCATATCAAAAAAAATTTCAAGAAATAAGCATGTCAGGCACATGTTATCAAAAGCATTCATACATTAATAAATTTATAACTATTTTTAAAGGAATCTGCAGAAAATTTATACATATTCAACAACTAAATGGTTGCGATTTTATATTTTCTATCTATAATAGAATACAGCCAACATCGTGTGTTGTAATGTTTTGAATTTTCTTTGCAAAATAGTTTATTATCATTTTAGTAACTGCAATGCCACTGCTGCAATTTTTTCTGCAGATATTCTCCAAAAATATTACATTTTAAAATAACAGCAGATAACCTATTCCAATACGAATGATAGTATGATTCTTAAGAATTTAATAAACATTAATTTACACGTTTCCATACTGCGTAAATAAGTAATACTGTGCAACGTTGCACATTTAATTTACTTTTATTTAAATATGAAATATAACATCTTGAAAGAATAAAACATAAACAATAAAATGAATTGCAATGTTCACTATTAAAATCGGAAGTTTAAAAAATAAGACAAATTTTTAGAAGGGAATAAGTGTGGAGATAAGCTGAAAAAACAAAAAGCATGATCAACAGAAAGAATAGACAATAACATTTTTGAGAAAAACAATAATTGTAATTCATCCAAAAAGCTTTTGACCTGCATTTAAACCTTGTAGTACAAGAGAATAAGTAACTGTTCATTTCAAAAAGTAATAATAAATATCAGAATCAGCTTACAAATGTTGAATAACTTTCTCTCTCTGCCTCTGACTTCGCCAGTCGTCTTCCATAATTAATGACAGAAAATAGAGGAAGAAAAGTTGCAAATTTATGAAAAAATAACAGAAGAAACTACTAATAACAACAAAAGTATCGGTTCTATTAGTTAGAAAATAAAATCATGACGGCTTTTATCAGCTCATCTTCTCAAAATATGCCTTACAAAAATGTCCAAACAGTATGGACTACTGTAGATCATAAAATGAAGAAAAACTTTTTAAAAATGCAGCAGTGTTACATTAGTGTAGAAAAATATTTTCAAAAATAAATAACGTGTAATGATAGAATGTTTTTGCTTATTGATTTATTGCATATAGGTTGAAAAACACTGCATTTAAAAAAATTTTTAAGTTGTAAATTTATTTAGATATGTTTCGATAAAACTTTTTAATTATTCTGCTTTTTACCAAGTGTTAATGGCTTCTTTTCAACATTGTTTCTGAAATAAAATATATATATTTCATTTTTTATGTTATATTATATGATATTAAAATTTTAGTCAATTTTTAAGAATTTAATTAGAGATATATTTTTCATGTAATATAGAAATTACTGTTGTTCTTTCGTTTTTTGGACTTTTCAGGGCATTGGCATAATGGCTTGGCAATTTCTCATGTTCCATGTTGTAAAAGCAGTGTATTTTGCTTGAAGTAGTTTGTAAATAACTTTCATATCATTTCACTTTTTTGCATTATGTTTTTAGTGTATTACAGTACTGTAAAACTTGATTATGATCAATCACAGTAGTAAATGTAAGCGTATTTTTCATTATCAATTGTTTATGGCAACATTGTCATCTGTTTATAACTTTAATTCCTCGTAAAGAAATTTTTACATATTATGAATTTTAATTAAACAAAGATTTTTTTGAACTTATCATCTATTTTGTATTTGTAGAAAGCCGGTGTGGCGAGAAAATTCATATCCCGTTTTCAAAAGGTTCAATAATAACTTCCGATTCATGAAATTTAAGCTTTCATGTCGGTAATGCACAGTTTCTCTCAATATTCATTTTTTATTCTTGTTTACTTTTATTTAGAAATTTTAAAAATTGACTAATGCAATAATTATGCTGTTTTCCATTAGCAGAATTAAAAAGTATTTTAGAGCATTCTTCATTTCACATATAGCATATATGATGGAAAATTCACTATAAAAAATTGAACACTTATTGTTCGACGGAATAATTTCTTGTTGATCAAGTTTAAAATGAAATTTGTCAAAATTAAAAGGCTTTAATTTTGAATAGTAATAAAGGTGAACGTTTTGCAACAAATGTATTAGTTGTAATAAAAATTGAAATCGGCGATTCTCTCAACCGATTTCATTGTAGAAGCTGTGTTATTTATAGTTGCCCCGCTATATTGCACAAATTATCATTATTGCATCTCAAGTTTTCGGTAGAGCATTGTCTAGAGCACTTCGTGAAGAATTATCAGGTAATTTGAATTATTGTATTTATTTATTTTTGAATTGTACGATTCAGTTCAAAACGAAAGCAATCAGAATATAGTATTTCTAATTTCTCATGTCATTATATTCATGATTTTACGCATTTTATTATTTTTTAGCAACCAAATATGCTTCGAAACCTGGTTCTTCCTCTGCAAAGGCTACTAACGAGGCTATCAGCAATCTCAAACATGGAATGACATTAGAAGTTGGTGAATCGTTTTAAATTATGCACACACTTGATTTACAAATTTAGGAAGCCAGACAAATTTTAAATGTTTCCGAAAAATTAGATGAAGCTGAAATAGAGAAAAGATACAATCATTTGTTTTCCATGAATGATAAAGCAAAAGGTGGTTCGTTCTATCTGCAATCAAAGGTACTTTGTAGTTCGTATTTCAAATGATATTTGACGTTGTTTGCATTCGAGTTTGACTTTATGTATTAAAATAAGTCAGTTTAGGTTGTTAGGGCGAAGGAACGCCTGGAAGCTGAAATAAAGAATCGGGGATTGAAAAATGCTAGAAAGCAAGCAAATTCGGATGGATCTGAAATAAATTAACGAATGTATATAAATTATGCATGTTCTGTTCGTTGAGATTTTGTTGTTAATTTGCTTTCTTGTAATGACATCAAATAAACAACTCAAGATGCATTTTAATTTTATGTGGAAGTTGGATAATTCCTGCTAACACTAATTAGACAGCTGTTGTCATTTTGTGCATCGGCAGATTATGGAACATGATGTGTTAAATGAGGTTTCACATCTGTAACAAACAGTTGCTAAATGCTGTTAAAGGCTTCTGTATTATATTCAAAAATTAATTAATTGAAATATTTTTGTATACAGTAAAAATGGAAAACATTTAAAATGAATGCTTCTAGCAGAAATATGCAGCAAGATGAAAATTTTTTATTTTTAACAAAATAATTAAACTTATAATGGAAAATTGTAATATATCGTACTAAATATAAATCGGTGTTACTGAAAACAAATAATCAATATAAAAACAGTCGTTATGTAGAATTCAATTTTAATTCACCACTTCAATTTGATAATTAAACTACAGTATGACATGAATATCATGATAATTTAATAACTAATTTGTTATAAAATATTTTCTTTAAAATTAATTCGAAATTAATTTTTTAATGTCAATTTGTGTTTTTAAAATAAAAATACAATGTTCAGTTGAGTCTTACTGTAAGTAAAGAAGGTTCATCGTGCTTACTGTGGCAACATTGAAGTCGCTGGATTTTGTGTTTTGCAACTTAATGGAGGCAGAGTACAGTCACACTATTTCCCCTGATGTTATTCGTCAGCTTTGGGCAGTAATTAATCATCTTCAAGGAAATTCAATTGAACCGACTTTAAACGCAATTTCGACAAAAGCCGAAGAAAGCTTTCAATGGACTTTCCCTGAAACTGAAAGCAATCTAGTGAACTGCGTGAATTCTAAGTTTCTTGAATTAGATGACAGTTCAGTTTTTAGAATTCCTACTCATAATTCAGAGGTCTGTATGTTAAAATCATCATACGCTTTAATTTTTGCAAATACTTTATTTTTAAATTTAAGTTTCACCCTTGCATGTATATTATTATTGTTACCATGGATTTCTTTGCTACAAAAATAATAAATAATTGCATTTATATAAATTTTTAATATTTTAAAATACAGCCAAAATGTTTTCTGTATGACAAAAATCTCATAATAAGAAGATTGAATATGAGCTATGTATGAAATTTTGTTTTACACTGCTGGCACAGCTTTAGATAGAATATGTAAAACTGCTTTATTTATTTTATGTTTAACGGTTATATTTATATTCAGTTTTCTATTTTTGAGTTGAATAAAGTTCTTATTGAAAATTATACTTTTCTCTAATACTTATATTTTAGTGAACATTGATTTTATAGGAATTTAGAGAACATGACTGCTTTTGCTATGTCTGTCACGAAGGCGGATTTGTCATGCCATGTCATGGTTGTTTTCGTGTATTTCATAATAACTGCGCATCTGGAGGAACTGAAAACAGTACTGAAGCATTTGTTTGCCCAGTGTGTCAGGTTAGTTTCCAATAATAATTGATTTTTCTGTTTAATTGCCCTTTTTTAGATGATGTTGAGGGAACCGAAGGTCGATCCCACGTCTCTTCGAGAATATCTGGAACCAATGTTAGATCTTGCAAACACTACAGTAATATATTATAAATTTATCGATTGACAAATGAAATATAAAGTTTTTGATATATAAGTAACTGTTTTCAATTTCAACCATCTAAACTGTTTCTATTGTACTGTTTGATTAGTGATGTTCAAGTTCAAACGGGCCTATTTTTTAGATGTTACATCATATAATTGTTGTGTCATTTTTTTAATTTGAAATACTTCTTATATATTTTATTATTTCAATTATTTTTTAGAGCGGAAATGTGCTTTTGAATTTACCTTCAAGAGATGAAAGTGTGGGCGTCAATGAATATTACTTGTTGATTGCTAGAAACGTTGATTTATCAACTATAAGGCAGAAGCTAGAAACGGGCCAATATCATAATGCAAAAGATTTTTTGCTTGATTTCCAATTGCTGCTTCACAATGTCATCGTTGTTTATGGAAGTATGTTTATAAAAATTGTTATGCAATTCGAAATATTCTATCATTTCACAATTTGAATTTTTATTATTTCATTACGTAGAAAAGATCATATAATAAAGCACATACTTTAGGTATATCGGATGGGATAAGTAGAATAATTAAAATTATAAGTATATTAATTGTATAGTTTACAAAATGAAATCTGAGGCGGTTTATCAGATTTGTTTTCTATTTGGAGAGGTTGGTTGCTGTGAAAAGTTTTATTAGTTGGTAAGATAATATGATAAAGGTCTAATGTGAGAAATTTTTACGCTTCGAAATCAAGAATGTAAATTATGAAACAGTTTTTAATTATATGCTTATGTTATGTTCATAGAGTCAATCGTGAATCGTTATTATGGGGGATTTATATATTTATAATATTTGTTTTAGTTAGCAGCAACATTGCACAGATTGCTTCAGATGTTTATCAGACAGTCTATGCGCAGGTATCTCTTTCCGTTACATTTATTTTTTACGAAAAATAAAAAGAAAGTTTTTTTAGATAGACTCAGAAAATGTAGAAGCAGAAATAGAAGGAACAGAAGAAGGAGCAAACGAGGTATAGATTATTGATTTGAAAATTGTTTATTGCAATTGTTAGTAGAGAAATGTTTGGTGCAGTTTGTATATTCATTTTGTGTACTTTTTCAATTACAACTGAAGTTGATTTAAGGAAGCTGTCGAAATGTCCGATGCCCATTTAGAATATACCGATGAAATGCATGCGTTACCTTCAGACGTATCCCAAGCACAACTTTACGATGAATCAGTTAGTCGATAATTCTCTCATTTTTTATTCAGTTACTGTATTGTTTATATTTTCTATTTAAGATTATCCGAGATTTACCACCTCATAATTGTCCACATGCTCCGAAATTTAAGCGTTTAATCAAAGAACTGCACGATACGTGGCAATTGTCTTATCATGAAGAGCGTGATCGTTTGCGCAATGCAATTAGAGAGAAGGTTTGATTGAATCCGAGGAATTTTATAATATACTGTATTTTTTGTTGTTTTTTGATTTTCAGCTTACACAAAAATTTATGCGAGAACAGGCACGTGAGGATCGTGAAATGCAAGAAAGTTTTAGTAAGCAGTTGGAAGAGTCACGTCAAGATCTGCAAAGTCGTTATAATCAACAATTGAAAGCGGAATTGAAGAAACTTTCTGATCGTCACCAAAGGCAGCTGAATGAATTGAAAAAGAAGCAATGGGTTTGTTATCAAGCTTAATATGCTGCAATTCATAATCAAGCATGCTGCAATTCATAATCAAGCATGCTGCAGTTCTTAATATTTTGGTTCTCCTTTTATAGTGTTGGAGTTGTGAAAATGAAGCAATTTATCACTGCTGTTGGAATACTTCGTATTGTTCTGTCGAATGCCAGCAACAGCATTGGCCAACTCATCGCGCAACTTGTCGTCGTAAAACTGAATGAACGATAATTTTGCATTCAAACATCCAGGCATATTCAACTGTAGAGGATCACTCATAAATTTGCACGATTATACTATAATATATTATTTTATTAACTGCACATTTATAATTTCATCACTTGACGATTACATGCATGTTTGCGTGTTAGCATCGATATTATTGCTTTTTTATTTACTGAGAGTATATGTATATGCAGCGCATGCGTTGAAATTTGAAATACTTTTAGATGGAAAGTTTTGTTTAATTAGTTTTAAGAATTGCATCCGTATTGTCAGTAAGAATATTTATTTGAATGAGTAAAGAAATATTTTAAATTTTCTATGTATGATGAATTTTTAGTACAGATTTAAATTTTAGACGATTTCTGGTGATGTACAATTCGATTGTAAAATAATTATTTCCTTTTTTTTCATTCAGTTGTTTTTCACAGTTCGCAAGTATCCATATGAGAAGAAATATGAAAAATGACGAAAAGTTTATTGAAATCTCTTCTGCGAAAATATGGTAAACAATTTAAACGCACCAAACCGAGATGTTACTTTCAAGAAAAAAAAAACTTGCGCAAGAAGAGGAAAACAAAATGAAACGACGTGAGAAGAAGAAGCGCTTAACATTGGCGGCAGTGGAAGCAAGTGAAAGAAAAGACAAAATTCACAAGATAAAGCAGATAGACCGGATGGACAGATATAGATGGTGGTGGTGGTGGCGACTGAGCGTTCTATTCTGCTGGTCGAGTGGAATAAATGTCGTTGCTGTCGTCGCTAACTGGCAGCACTGCGCGCATCAGCAGTTGCTGCGGTGGATGTCGATGCCGACGGCAGATGCTGGTAGTCCCAGAAAAAATGACCCGGCTTCAAATGACCATTGGCTTGTTCCTTGAACCAAACTTTCATCATGCCTTTTTCGATACTTTGCCAGAGTTTGGCCTTATCCGCCGAGGACCAATCGTCGCCAGTGGCGCCGCTGCGATGTTGCTGCTGCTGCTGCTGCTTACTTTCCGCTTGCATTTTCACAATGTTGGCTTTCTCTTTACGCGAGGCGTTCATTTGACGCTGCGCACCGTAACCGTACAGCCGTATCAAAGCGCCCCAAGATTTGATGTGCGGATGCAGACGTTCTAACATCGCCTGCGAAGCTTTCTGCTTGCCTTCCTTTTTATTCATACAAAGTACACGCACCTCTTGCGTGCCGACGCTCAACGTGAACGCGTGCAACTGATGCTTGACCCGTTCAATGTTCATGTTGATCTTCGACGCACTCAAACTTGCATTCCTCTTTATGCATTCCTTCAAAATTGATAAATGAACACAGATTTCAATAAGAAAATTACTGAACATCTATGTATTTATGTGTATGAATTAATTTAATTGATATTATTGATTGCTCACCTGCAAAATGATGAATGGCATTGGCTGGCCAGCTTTGCTGCACAATTCAGGAACCCTGGAATCGTTGATGGCGATCAAGTCGAACAGTTTTGTCGCTTCGTCCTGTTCGCCAGTCGAGTCCGGCTGACCGTCCAAATTGAAATCCACACCCGGTATGAGCACCTTGAGCGCTTGGCGTGCCGCTTCCAACTTCGCGTTCTTCTTGCTGTTCCCATTGCCCACGCCAATAGTTACCCAGTCGGTCATTTCCGAAGGGGCGGCGGCGGTCGCTTCGGCGGCGCCATCGCCGGCCACCGCCCCCTGGGCACCCAGACCATTGCTCGGGCCTGTCTGTTTGACGGTGTTCGTGTTCGGTGTGATCAATTTCACAACTGCAGCGAACGGATTGGTCGCATTTCTCGTCTCGCTGAATTCATATTTTACCAGACCTTTACCAAACAAACAAACAAACGTGATTACAAACAAACAAACAAAGCAGAACACAACGTGGGAAAAAATCAACTTTTTTCACCTCGTAAAACTTTTTGCACGTATTCGTGAAGCACAGCGATGCTTGTTTTTCCTTGAGGATTGAGCACAAATTGTTTTTTGAGCGATCGATTATTATTATAATTCGGCACAGTGATCAATTTCACATTTGGCGGTAATTTTGGTCGGCTGCTCAACGACAAATTGAAATTGCTGCTGCTCTCCTGCTGACCGCATCCGGTAGTGGACGCCGCCCACTCTACTTCACTGTTTTTCTCCTTCACCTGTTGTTGATGTTGTTGTTGCTGATGCTGCTGCTGCTGCTGATGTTCAACAACATCACTGAAATCATCTTCGTAACCAGTAATTACAGCCGACATGAGCAACTCATTCTTTTCACGTTTCAACTTTTTATGATAAGCTCGATGATCAGCCCAACTTTTGAAACGCTTCACTGTTTGAAAATAATATTTTTTTCAAAAAAATAAATTCAAATAAACAAATCTACCTTCAATTGTTTCAAAGTCGAAAATCTTTTTAGCATACTCGTGCAACTCTTCCGCACTGACGTTGCGCTTGTTGTAATCATCGATGGTCTGCACGTAAGTTTCGGGTATGTTCAACTTTTTTACCAGATCAGCATCCACCGTCTGAGCGGCTTGCCTGTTCTGGGCCGCCTCGTTTTTCATCCTAACCTGCAGCATGCAGGGTATGGACGACAACGGCACGTCGTGGTTGCGGGCACTGCCCGGACCCAAGAAGTAGGGCCGGCTCATGGTGCAGACCCTGCTCTCGCGGTGCAAATACACCGGCAGTCCGGATTTGTGGGTAATTTCGATCCAACCGTCCGGAAGCACTTCGAAATATTCGGCGCCGTTCCAACGCAGCACGTGCTTCTTCTTCACCAGAGCTTTCGGCTCTTCGAGCTTGGCCCTCTTCGGCGCCGGACTGGTCGTATCCACCACTAGTTGACCGGCGTTTTTACAATCTTCCAAACCTTGTTCAAGCATCTGGTACAATTCGCTGTCCGAATAGACGTCGCCGTTCACGCAACCCGACAACGGTTCCTCGGCCAAGGCACCGTGCCGGTGACATGGCGCCACTCCACTCGACGACGATGACTCAACTCCCGCCGCAACGGCCTGTCCGCTGACATCCGGCCGCTGAGGACATTCAGGCATCGTTGCTGCACCAACGTCTGTCGAATTCTGCGATGAGCCGTTCAACAGGGCCATTATGCAACGTCGACGTTCCAACAGCTCTTCCAGTGAATTCTCCTCCAACGGCTTTTCGTCGGCGCAATCATCATGCCTAACACCACCACTGTCCGCTAGTTCAAACGACCGTGAAGGGGATGAAGAACGTGAAGACGATGCAGATGATGACGACGATGCTGATGACGACGATAATGATAACATACCAGCAACCGTGAACACTAGAGCTTTTCCATCAAATTATAACATAACTTCATACTAAATTAATAAATAACAAAACGTTAAAAAACCCCAACATCAACAAGTATTCGTCAACTGTTTCGCGTCACTGTTTGTTGAAAATTCACTTCCAAATTTGAGTAAGTGAAATTTACATACTTTCAACAAACCAACATGCTAATAAATTTTCAAAAAACATTCAAATAGCAGATATAAGCTTCATTTCAATGAAATGCTTTTCAAATTAAGAATTGGATTTTATAACCAATAAATCATACAAGCTTCTTCTCTTCATTCAATAAACCATAAACAAATAAAAAGTGATCAAAGCAAACAATTAAAATTCTTTCAATATACACCCCATCTCCATTATTCTTCTTATCATAAAGATAAAATTTTAGCAAAAAACACTTTTCAAAACAACTGATCAGAACCACACACATCATCACCAATGCATGCAATACCTCATCTTTATCTGCTGATGAATCGTGAAATTCCATTCGTACTTGCTTATCAACATCAATGGAAAAATTATTCAAAGTCAACAACAATACATTATAATTCATTTAATTACATAATGTTACTGCTGTTAAAATTACTTTTCTTATTTCTGCCAGAAACTGTCGCATTACTTATCAATGCATTGAAAAAATGTTTGCAAATATTCCATATAAAATTCTTCTCAAATGCTCCTCATAAACTGAATCCCTTTCTTTTTATTACTAATGAAAGCTAAACAAATGCCTGCTGATTTCTATTTCGAATATAAACATTACAAGTTATATTGCAACAGCCATCTTGAATCTTCACTCACTTAAGGTTCAAAATTCTTTAAACATCCTCACATGCATATGATAATTTCAGAAATACGCAACTATGCACACTTTATTTAAAAGTAATATTTAAAATAAATTTTCAAATTTATTCGAATTACACGGTTACTATTTGAAGCTGATCTTTTTGATACTCTGTGAAAAAATTATACTGCTTCAAAAGAATAATTACAAAGCAAAGTTCTTTAAAGCAAGCGATTGATAGAACCTTCAGATAAACTGATGCCAACTATTATATAAAAATCAGACTACATCGTACTGATCTAACAGTTAAACATCTATTATGTAAACATAATATAATTATCCATACTTAATCTAAAACATTCATTTACTATTAAATACATGAAAGTATTTTTTAGGAAACCAAATTAATCATAAAACTTGAGATTTATTTATATTAAAACTAACTATACATATACTTCATATAATTATAAATAAATTTCGTTCAATACAGATACCACTCAATGTAACCTAATGATAGTTGAAAAATTCCAAATTTACAATTAAACAAGGATAACCTACAAATCATAAATTCAAGTTATACAAACCTGGTATCATAAGACTTCTTTAAAATATTTTAAAAACTCAAACCACTTCATTTCTTTATTTCATTGTATACACTATTTTGTTGTAAACAAGAATCAAACACGTAACATTAGCTTTCAACTATCAAACTGTAGTCAATGTATAATAAAACCCAACATGCTTACAACGTGGTGATGCAGATTGTTGCGCAACAAAACTGAATTATTTTACTAAAAGCACGAGCTCAACAAAGCATCAGTTATTCAATAAATAAAATCGGAACTTAACAACATAATGATCCGCAAAATTATGAAAGGTTAAATAACAAGTTGACGTATACTGTAGAAAAGAGTGTGATTTTCAAGAGTTATATACTTATTGATTGCTCAATGTTTTGTATATTTCAGAATGTAAATATATGTGAATATATTTTAACTTTTAAATGCATTTTATTTTATTTTATTTCAAATTATACAAATATCGTTTGAACTAGTTTTTTTGATAATAAACAACAAACTGCTAATAAAACGCATAAGTAATAAAGCACTTTTGATGGACATTTTAAATTTGAATTAAAAGTAATTTGTAAATAAAGATGAATATTCATCTTTATTATAACCTTAAGCTATGTTATATTAATTTATTTCACTTTAAAACTTTTACATGACAAATCTGTAAAGACTAATATCAAAACTGACAAAACATATCTTAGTATTTTATAGTGTGGAACTGTTGACTAATAATTAGAACTAATTATTTATTGTAATTGTGCTGTAACATCTGCTTTAACATTGTAGCAGTTCATTTCTTTACTGCTTAAGTTCCAACTTGTTTACAAGTGACCAGAGTTATGGAAATAGGTCAGCAACCAATGACACCTAATTCAGGACAACTTGGGCAATAAGTTCCAAGAAATAATTTACGAATAAAACGCTTCACACAGCTTAAACTATAATTGGTTGATTCGTTAATTGCCACTAAATCTTCAGCTCAGTCAGTAATTGAGCAAAAACAATGAAACAAGCATTCTAAGATACCATGGCAGAAACAGATGCTAAGTCCTAAACGCCAATGGCTAGCTGACCCTTTATCAAGAGAGGTCAATGAGACAACAGAGCTGAGCACGATTTTATAAAGAACGCTCCCCGTCAATATTGTTCTAGTATATTCTGTGTTAGTGTGTGAATAGTGAAAGGCATGAGTTACCACAGCCTGAGAGAGTTTTATACTCAATGAGCTTATTCACTATGAATAAAGTGAACGGACTGAGAAAGCAGGCTACAGAAAGAAAAATAAGAGACAACCCGTGAAAAGCAGGCAACCTGAAAGCAGAAAATCATTCGCTGCAATGTAATTAACTAATTAGCAAAATTTTTGCATTTTCTAACGCTTTTTCCTCTAAAGTTAAATTTTTTCTGCATTAAAATAGTTCCCTTTACATTTATTTTTAAATTTTAAATAATTTTGCTGATAAATATTTATAAAGCAATCAAATAAATTTATTGATTTAAACATTGAAACAACAAAGTTTCATTTGCAAACATTTTTCAACAATCATTTAACATTCAAAGATGTGTGCAATAAAATATGATAGCATAATGCTAACAATGCACAAATATATATGTGTATATGCATATGTATATATTGGAGCAAAAATAACAATACATTTGTTGAACGTATTATAATAATCTTTTGATGATTTTAATGTTTCAATTCTATTCATCAGCAATTAGACTAGGAAATCGTTTAACGGCAGGTTGAAACGTTCAGTTTTAGCACTTTCATTTTGTAAGATTGCATGCATAAACTAGAAAAAAAAACTGTATGCAAAATGATGAACTTAATTTTGCTATAAACACTAACTGGAGCATAAAACCAAAATAAGAAAAAGAAAATCAAAAAGATGATTGCAAAGTAGATAACACGAATAGCGGTATCTCCATGATTTTCTGGCGTGTATATGTCCTTATCAACAGTAACTTGAGGAACTTGATGAATTACTTCACGAGATTCTTCAAATATCTAAAAGGAAGTATAAAAATAACCGAGAAATTTACATTACAACTTACGCATGCGCTTTGCTGTACGTTTGCCATCTTTACAGTGCAAATAATATAAATAGAGTATTTCGCCTTGGCTAGTGCTTAAATGACTGACCTTTTTCCCAGTTTGGAATTTGCATATATAAGTCATTTACAGTACAAAAGAAATGATGATATAGTAAGCAGCAAAGCAAGTAGGTCATTTCTTTTTTCAATAAATTTTTTAACTAATGCTTTTCAGCTTCCATGAAATTTAATTATATTTAAAATTCAATTCAAATATGTTTGATATTTTGTTGTTAAACTTTATTATATAAATGTTTTTCTGGTAAGAAAAATAGTACAAAACAGCAAAATAAAAAAATAGAAATAAGCAGTTTTTAAACAGCTGTAGCACCAGTGCTTTTTGAATCAACACTGCCGGCAGCACTAGAATTTCGAGGTTCCATTGTTTCATTAAAATCTACACCAGGCGAATGCTGCTTAGAACCAAGACTCGCAGCACCAACTACTGGCTGTAATTGAATGACTTGCTGTCGGGAAGAGGGTCTCGAAGCTTGATTCGCAGGATCATTGTTATAGCTGATGAATATTTCTGAGTTTATTTGAAATTTTTGTGGCTGACTGCCTGTTTGACCAGGTATAGGTTTAGTAATATGTGCATTCGTGGCACCAATGGAAGAATTGTGTGGTAAGCCAGTTGGCAAAACTTGGATTCCACCGACCGGACTGTACGATGGATTCACCGCTTGCAAAAGATTCGCTTGATTAAAAGCCGGATTCAACGCATAGCTGGGTAACATTTGCGACAATCCATAATTTGGATCTAAACGAACGGCGCCCATTTCATAAGGCGAGTAAGTTGGCAGTGGCATTCCAATAAGTCCAGCTTGTACTGCTGCCGGCGAACTGTTTGTACTGGATTGTCTGTTATTAGCATTGCTAACATTGTTGTTGTTGTTGTTGTTGTTGCTGTGACTTCGCTCTCTGTCATCCCGCTTTACGTCGCGTGGTCTCCGGTGGCGTCGATGACGGTGATGATGCCCACGTTCACTTTCATCGTGACTGTGATGACGACGACGATGCCGGCTCCTTCTGGAACCGTCACTGCAGCTGTAACCGGTATCAGTTTCACTGATTCGACTGCGACTTCCAGCAACAGAGCGAGCAATGTCCGTCTCTTCGTCAGAATAATAATCTCCTCGACGATCACCACGATGATGACTGTGACTGCGATGTCTGTGACGTGTTGTTATTGATTCTTTAGATTTGCTGTGCCTGAAAATATGCAATTCTTTTTTCGTCATCTCAGAAATTACTTTTATTTAATAAATATTCAAAAACTGCAAAAATGAATACTAATTTTCAGATGGCATGTGCTCAGCTTAGAAAACAGTTTGATAAAATAAAAACGCAAATGCACAGAATTTAGGATCAATGTAAATGTATTTATTCAGGTTTTAAACTGTTAATTATGCATACCGTTTATTTGTTATTTGCAAGTACTACTACTTATAATAATCAATTGAAATTATGCAACAAACTTAATCATTTATGTTCATTTATACTACTGTTCAATTTTTAATATTTTAATAAGGAAAACACATACGGAACACTTCGACGATCCCTTTCTTCGAGTTGGGCTGTCAGTGCATCCACTGATTTACTCCTGAGTATTTCATCTTCTGTTTGCCGTTTGGCAATTGGCACAGACGGGGTGAATACATCATTTTCTGAACGATTCTCTTTGGCAGGTAATTCCACTTCGTCCGTAGCAACATTCAACGCTGTAAATGATCTTGCATCATATCTGTCGTTCGCTTTAATTCCTGGTTCTGTCGTGTAACGTTCTAGCACATGGCCAGGATCGTCAAGAGCAGAAGTAGTTTGAGCATGGTAGGGCATCTGCTTTTGTCCAAATTGTGTCCCAATAAACTGTGATGGTCCTTTAGCAGAAACATTACTTTTAACAGCTGGTTTAGGTTCTTCTTCAAATGTCTTATTCCAGTAAGCCTCAGCTGAAAGCGAAAGTGCAGATAGCGCCAAGAAGGAAAATAGATAGCAAACATAACAAATAAAAATTCTATTCTGTAGCTGTAACTTGCATTCATTCATTTCCATTTTTACTTTTCTTACACTTTCAAATTAATTATTAATTATAATAACAAAATTATTGATCTGCGCAAGATACATCAGCAAGCAATGATAAACAAAATAGGAAAAGCAAGCAGCAGCAATTGTAAGCAGTAAACTTACGTCCAAGTTTAGTTTCAGTGAAATTTCCCTTCTGATTTTGATCATCCCAAACTACGACAGGTACCTTTTGCTCTTCAGAATATTCGTCATAGTTTCGAAGAATTCTTCGATACTGAACAATGACACATAGAAGTGCATAAAGCTAAAATTACTATTATATTTTAAACTGAAAACAAAAATTATACTTTTTTACATTTATCATAACTGAAAACCACTCTATAATGGTCAATATGAGCCAGTAATTATCCACTCCCTGGAAGTAAAGGACTACGTAATTTTCAAAATAGTTCATATTATAGGATTCAGGTTAAATTACCGAAGCCCACCAGGTAATACAGTAAGCCACTGAGCAAAGTATCGAAGATACCACACACGGAAACCATGGCCATACGAGGTGCTTCGAGTTCTGCAAAAAGTTGTATATTAATTTCACAATTAACATAATACAAATAAGTGTTACTGTATGGATGCCATAAATGAGCGATACTGAGCCAAATAGAAGAAAGAAAGCAGAGATCAAGCACAAAATTTGAATGACAAACAAACCTAAAAATAAAATTGGGATAATAAGCAACGTTTTTTTAGAATAAACCTTAAAAAGTGGGGAACAAATTGGAAATTAAAGGAACCAAAGTAACGCCGTTCTTCATCAGTCATCCAGGCTAGTTCAAAATAGCCTTTCCATTTTTCACCTTCTGGACGCCAAGCTCCCAAATTTGGAGTATAACGTTCATTAGATGCCTTATCTTTCAATAAGCGAATGATCCAAGTTTGCCAGCCGAAAATTGCCACCTGGGACAATGAATACATCTAAGCAAAACAATATTCTTAAATGCAAACAAAAATCCCAGGTCTCATTTCAGCTGGCAAACTTCAAATATGGCTTTTCTCACCAAAGAAACAGGGAAAAGAGAAATGAATTTAAGTTATGATTACCGGTGTAAAATCGCTCTTCTGGAGTTACGTAAAATGAAGAATAATCTGGACCATAATAACGAAAATCATATGAAGACTGAGTACCATAAAAGGGTAAACGACGATTAGCCGTCTTGTCCCTTTCCCATTTGATGACATACGATTGCCACGAGAAGATGGCGAGTTGAATGATAGAACATATCTACAATACAACAGATTTGCAATTTGCTAAATTTCTGTTGTGATGTTTCCATTTCACTCATCTCGATCCACTTTCAGGTGGCAAACGTACGACAGCTAGCAAAGCACAGCTAGACAACAGTCCCCGCCGAAGAAGGTATTCTAATATGAGCAGTCCCGTCCGTTTTACAGAAAAACTGTTTACCCTGAATTAGCCTTTGGGTTGCATAAATATCTCCACTTCGAACGCAAGGGCAATAAAATTGGCAAGAGTTTAAAACATAGTAAAGCAAGTGCTTGCATCCGTTAAGTGTTGAAGTTTGCCAGCTGAAGAGACCAATTTGAGTGAAAGAAAACACCTAAAATCAGTTTGAAGTTATATAAAAACGTGTATATTTTTAAAACATATTTCCAGATGCAAAAATAGAGCTGTTTATTAAAATTTTAACATAAAACTTTCAACAATTGATCATGCAACTAAATTTGCACATTAATTTAATTATTTAATTTAATAACTGCATATAATGAAGCGGAATTTTGATCAAAATTGATCATACATCAATAGGCAGTATGTGATAAACTACATTTGGATAACTAAAATTTTTTACTTATTTTTAAGTTTCTGTGTTTAACACTGCATCTTAATTTTCACTTGAGAATATCCGCATGCAACCAGATTGTAATGTTAATAAGCTTAAATCTGAGATATAATATGCAATGAATCAATGTGTAGGCAGTTTTATTATTTATTTTTGATAAAAGTTTTAAAATTAGTTTCGATGTAAAAACAGTACATACATTCTTTTATAAATGTTTAACCATAATATTATTTTGAAGCCACCTTTTAAACTACGGTAATAAAAATAAAAATAATTTTTACATTAAAAATTAAAAACCTCAGCTTTTAGTGCAGTAAATATTAATTATATATTACAACTCAATATATTTATTAATAAATAGAAATTTACTTCTGAATAAATATGATCATATATCTGATTATTGCAGTGAAGGGAACAATGCATATTAAACAATTTTCATGCTTCTCTCAATCAGCATCTGCTGTTTAAATGAAATGAAATTTAATTTAAATTAAATGCAAGAGTGAATTGCATCTATTGAAAATCTGCAGTAATATCGAATATAACAATAATAATAATAGCGTTATTCAGCATTAGTTTATTACTTATATTTTTTTTGGTAAAAAATGTTTGTTTGTCTGTCTATTGTTGTTCTGATTTGAATGCCTTTAAAGTAGGGAAACACTTCTGACAAGTGAGTCGATATGATTTTTGATTTCAAGTGTATGAGCAATTTTTCAAAATTAATTCCCCATCACTTTATTGTTTTCTGACTGATGCAAAGCAAATTGGACATGTTCCGGATGGTATTTGGGACAAGGTTTTTCGCGCGTCGTTCCAAGCTGTGCATTGTACCACTTTTGAAAATACAAAATAAAAATAAGGACAAGGCTCCTCCACTGGCAAGCCACTGCATGGCCAACTTTTTAAAATACCTAAACGACCTCGGCCTGGCAATGGGAATGATTAAGCACCAACAATGCTGAGATCGTGGCGTATACTTTAAGCTTCTCTCAAGCATCGTCGCTATGGTAACGCGTTGTCATTTCAAGCTCCATAATTCTCCTTTTGACATTACACGAAATGCGGCACAATTAACTGACTAGTCTCTGTTTGATGTCAACGTTATTCCAACAAATGAGAGGCCTTTAACACTTTCACATAGTTTTATAAATTTACAGTAGAATATAAATAATGAAATATGATTGCATTTGCTCAGTTTCAACGAGTGTTAATGAAAAGACATATTTAAATTAACAGTGATGCTACATTAAAATCAAATTTTCCACCTAGTAGAAAGAAATTATTGGAGATATGGGATGAAATGAAAAATTTGATACCCGCTTCATCAATAAAATCGATAAAGCAAACTCGCAATAAGCATCCTGTTTGTATTGTCCAATAGTCTACCTTTGCAAACAGCATCAAGCAGAACCTGTCCAACTTTGCCTCAGTATGAGTCATCAATTTTGACGACTGTCCACAAGCTGCTGGCTTTGAAAACAAGCACAACATTTTAAAGCAAATAGAGCACAGCGTGAAACTATCACAAGCATACAGCCCTCACATTGATGATGCATGCTTAATTTTGCAATAAAATTGAGAGGTGGAAAAAAAAATCAGAAATTCTCGCTTCGTCCACCAGCGCAGAATTTTTGACCACTACAAGCGTTCGTCTTGTTTGTAATTGAGCAAACATTTCAAATTTTGTCATTTTTTATCAGATTTCATCTACACTTTGATGACTGTATGAACAAAATAGAAAAATAAGGGAATGTGATTCGTAACATACAGTGAAAAAAACAAATTTTTGGTATTCTTTTAAATTAAATTGTTTGTAATTAATAATAAATCCGTTGCAAAGAGAAGTATTTTTAAATATTTGATATATAAATTCGTTCATTTCAAAGTTGACTCAAATTATGATTTGAAAACAGGTAAAGAATTTCAGCTAATTACGCAGAGATTAGTTACCTAATGATGCTGCGAGAGGTAAATTATTGTCCTATGAACAATGCATCGCTAATTTGAATTTAAACCACAAACTCTGAACAGCGTGAAATTATAATCATACTGAAATTATAATTCTATTGTACAACAGATTCCATGTTTCAGGTGAAAATTTTCAATTGAAAGCTAGAAGGGGATTAATTTAAAAAGAAATATCAGCTTAAATTTTGACAAGACAAATGGATAATTTTATTTAAACAAGTGGCAGCACAATTGAAGAATAATGCAAAAAGTCAAAAATGTAAAATATAAAATTACAAATCAAGCAATGCTGTTGGTGTTTGCATAACGATGACATGCGTTTATTAGAAAAAAAATTTGCTCATTTGAAGCATGTTTTTCTTCTTCTGTCACGGTAAATTGAACTTGCTAAGTAACCATGTTCTTGTAAACAAATCTACCTTAACAAACAACTCGTATTGAGTTGAGATAAATTGTCCTCTGCTCCAACCCTACCCCTTCATTATTTTCCAACTAGATGCGGAAGTATAATCAAGCAATTGCATGTTTTTGTTGTTTCTTCATTTCGGCTTAACGCTTCGTCACTATTATTGTTTGCTCAATTTATCACACACTTGGTAAAATTCAGTTAAGTTAGCATAAAAAAATAAGCCAAACAATGAAATTTGTTTATGAAAATGTTCAACAATGTATATACAAAGATTGGGATAAATTATGACATGTGAATCATGTTGGAAAAATGAAATCTCTTGTTTACAAGTAAACAATTTTGTGCAAAATAGTAAACATGAAAGTTCACTGACTGACTTACCAATGTCCAAATGCCAACAGTGATGCAACCGTCTTTAAGATTCCAACAATAACAAGGATTCATGCCGACCATGTTGACAGTGTGCAATCAGGTGTATGAATATTTGAAAAAGCTTTGTCAGAACATTGCCGCTTTTATAATAATAATAATTTAATGAAACAACACAACAACAACGGGATTTAAAAAAGACCCAAAGAGAAGTCGAAAATGGAATTCACATTGGTTCAACAAGAAAAGTGTCCTTGTTGCTGGGTGGGAGCTAAATTATGACCGGCCGCTTGCCGGCCAAAGCTGTTTGTGCAATTGTGACGCTTCGGTCTCTGGCAACCGGTTCCTGTCAACATGTCCTGATCAGGCTACAGTATAATTTTAAGTTAGCAAACAGGCTACAAACCGGAAACGGGAGCAGAAGACGACGAGATGCCAAATCACAAGGGAATTGCGTGGGAAAGCAAAGATGCCAGGCAGTGGAACGTCAGATCAGGGACCAACAAATGTAAAACCTTCGCTAATTTAAATAAAAGCCAGTCTAAACAGGTGCGATTGATCGAATATTGAGATAAAGGTGAGCTGCGCTTGAAGTGACAGCGCAATGTCGATTGAAGCTTCGTTTCAAAGCAGTTGATCGAATAGAATATAGCATGCTTCTGAGCGTTCACAATTGATTCACGCCAAACTGCTTTTCTTCCATCGTGACGACAGTCGGCTGGTGCGAACGTTGCCAACGTGTAAACAAATCGTTGCTGCCTTATCCTGACTACAACATCGTGAATCAGCGGCAAAGCGTTGACAAAACGATAATACTTGTAAACAAAATACTCCAATCAATATATTGGTAAATTTTATTTAAACTTTTATTATTTCAACAAACAAATTAAAATCAAATTAAAGCATGCAAAAAGCATATTTTTGAAGAAAAAGCAATTTATTCTATTTCACGCTCAAATAGAAAGTGAAAAGCAGGTTGTTGGAAAATTTTTTCTTTTAAATTTTGAATAAAACATAAATGTGCGACAGAATATGACGAAACAATAATATTTATTCATTTATTTTACGATAAATTGATTTATTACTAAACATTGCATTTAATCTTAAAAACAGATATATATATATTTATATTTATATTGTTTAATAATATTCTGCAATAATTCAAAAGCTTTGGCTTAAATAAATGCGCATTGCATGATAAAATTGATCATACGATTTTGTTTTAGTGTGCTTTAAATTAATGCTCACTGTTAAATTTCAAGAGGAACAAAAAATACTTTTAAATGATTCAGCGGGAAACTGCTGATGAGTGTATACCAGTGCATTTTCAGCATGTTTTCAGTTAATACCATCAAATATATATCTGTAATATGAAATAAATCTTTAATATTTCAATAATAATAGCTTTTCACATGTATTGAAGAGAATACAAATGAAATTTGCAAAAAATATTTTTGTTTTTTTTTTATTTTCTACTTTATTGTGTAAAGTATACAGCATACAGCAGCGTATACCCAGAATTTACGCATTTTAATTGGGATTTTATGTTGATCTATTTTTCAGCTTATTTTCATAGATTACAGTAGTTAATAGGACCTTACAAATCTAACATTCTAGATTTTTCATTATTATCTACTTAACCAGTACAGATGTTGATGACTCACTGAGATCTAATACAATAACCAGAAATGGTTTCAACTTTGCCCATTTTAATTTTAGCCATTAAAATTTTAAAAATAATGGAATTCTAAAGCTGTTTTCTAATTTTCGACAGTGGGGAAGCTATAATGAAATTTTTACTAATAGAAAAATAATATAAAAAATTATTACATTGCAGTATTTCAATATTTTCTAATCTCTTCTTAATGTAACATTAGGCAACAGAGACTGACGGTTCCATGGTGTAACGGCTAGCACTCTGGACTTTGAATCCAGCAATCCGAGTTCGAATCTCGGTGGAACCTATGTAAAAGAAAACATATAAAGCTTTCTTCTTGTACTGTGATCTCAACAAATTTTTACATTATGTGAACCAATGAATTATAAACAAGAATGACGAGAAACTATTAATGCGTATAACAATTTTATGCTTTTGATATAATGATAAAATGATTCTTTTTTGATAATTTGAATTAAGGAATCAAAATTTCAATAACAAATTCAGTAAACAAGAAACTGAAACTTGGTCTCTCAGCAAAATATAACACTATAAAGCGCTGTAAAACAATCATTTGAATCGGAACGTTACATTAATTTGCATATCACTTGTCATTGTCATCAATACAAATAGCTATGTGTAAAAAATTAACCAGCTTTTCAACAAATGCAAAAATTACTGGTTTCCATGAAAAATCACAAGCCTATTAATAACAATGTTGTAACAAGAGTAACCAGTAGTCAATTTAATTTAAAAAATGCAGCAGACATTACAAATATAGTTTTTTTGTAATAATTATTGCCTTCTTTTAGTTTTTCTCATTTTTAAATGATGTTACTTTTGTGGAAAGTTTTCAGTTATTGTTGCTTTCATTGCTAATGCTGCGTCTTTTTTATTTTATTAATAGCATTTTCATCAATTCTGCAATATGCGACAAATGTAAGCACAAATAAAAAGTAAAAAAGAAAATTAATATAAATGTTATTTACTTTATATATATAAATTAAAAAATAGGAATCGTGGTTCCATGGTGTAACGGCTAGCACTCTGGACTTTGAATCCAGCAATCCGAGTTCGAATCTCGGTGGAACCTAAGAATTTCTTTTCTATGAATAGCATAAAATCAGCCAGAAAAATGTAACGAAAGATAGGATTTTGTGAACCTGATAAAATTAATAAAAATAATATGCATATAAACTGCAACAAACCAGCAGATAAGATACTGTATATAGCTTCAAAAACTACATTTTGCCTCATTTATTTTAGAACTACAAATTATTTGAAAAATCCAAATTGTAGTTATCAAATAAATAACAAAGAAATTACTATAAAAAACAACATAAAAATAATAATAGTACTTATACTAATAAAGTAACTATATAACCCGTAGGTTTTATTCCATCGTCACAGTATGATGGTTTCTGTCCTTGAAGTTTTTGTTCAAGACAGTTTTTTCTTTTTGCCATATTGTTATTTAAAAGAAAAATGAAAATAGCTCTCAGTGATAATGTGTAAATGTTTAATGTCTGAAAAATATCTCATTCTTCATTATATAATAGCACAATTTGAATGAAATGTTATTTTAATTAGTTTTTTTTGACAAACTTGCTTGTTTATCATATCTGATGTTCTATATAAAATCGCTCTTTGGCATTTCATACATATTTTTTTTAGCAAGTTTGTTAGTCTTATTATGAATTTACAGTCATTCATACTGTCACTGAATAAAATAAAAGCTCAGCTGCTTGCTCTGAAAGTTGTTATGCTGATTGAAATTTATCTTAATGTATCATGATTGTAACATCATTGGTAAATTTACTTTATTGTTGAAGCGTTTTATTTTTTCCTGTTTTCTTCTTAATTGACGGTGCATAACGAAAAACAGGAAAACCGATAAACTGATTGTCACATATCAGTAAATTTATTATACAGTGTTCTCAAAGATTGAAAAGTAATATTTGTCAGATGAGAGCGATTATATAGTTTCATGTATAGCTTAATATCAGTGTATTGCTTCACGACTGCATTAATTGACTAACTTACAGCTGGAAAGCAAATGTACATTTCTGTCAGCGTAGTTTTGCTTAGTACTTAGACAATGTCATTATTTTAATTTGATTTTGATTAATGCGCATCCTTATTTTTTTCAGTTAAACAGGATCATCTTGATGAAATTGATAAGCTTTTAGTATTACAGTGATTCGCTTCAATTGTTATACTAAGTTTTACTGAAGACTGAAGAATTCTTCGGAAGTTGTTTGATGTGTGAACGCACATGTGAACTTCTGAATATTTACATGGGTAGTGCTTTATGTAATATCTGCTGAAAAATTGTATTTTCTGATATTTTTGGTATTTTTTATTTTAAAATTTTATATACGCGCATCTTGTTGCTTTTTATTTAATTATTTCTCTTTATAAACTATTTTACATGATAGTTTCTGGATTTTATTGTTGTGCATGTGAGTTAAGCAGTATGCTTCAAATTTCTTCATTCATAGTATTTTTATAAATAAATGATAATTAACGTTTATAAAAATATTGAGTGGTTCAAAAAATTACTGTTGACTTGAATGTAGGCGATAAGTGAATACATCTTCCAGTCACTTGTGATGCAGGAATGATCTGTATGAGAACAAACATTTGGGAAACAAAATTCACGAGATTTATTGTATTTTGACACATTCCAGCTTCCGTTAAAAGTTTCAGTTAATTTTTTGGATGTTTCAAAGGTGACGTCAGCGGGTCTGTCTGTTTATTTTATTCGTTAATCATTGTTTATGAGCTGTTCTTATCGTCAGTTGAGCTTTGAAAATAATTATCATAATAAACTGTTGTAAATTAGGCTAATGTTTCTTTTTAGTTATCTATATTTATATATCCAAAAAAACAACACAAGAGAGTTATTTAAGTTTCTTCCTTTAAATTGGTAAGCTCTATCGTAGCAAAAAAACGTGCATGAATACTGTTCATATGATTTGTAAAAGTAATGGCAAGTAAATTTCTGTGCATCCATCCATCTTCATATTGTATTTATCATGAAATTGAATATATGTATTTTGTAACATGGATAAATAAATTCTTTTCGATTTCTTAAAACGTACTAGTGTTATTTTATTGGTTCTATATTTTGAAATGCCGAAACTAATTTCCGCAGTTGATTTATAATTTATCTTAATAATTTAAAGCTTATAAATTAAATTTTTTTTTCTAAAATTACGGTTACATTTCAGTATCAAAGTGCCACTGGAAGATAAAGGGGATAATGAAAAATCATTTTTGATTTGCAGACGTTGTCTAGATTATTAGTTTATTATAAATTTACGCAGTGGTTAATAACATTTTGTATACAAAGCGTAAATGATAAAGTCATATCCCACTTATTCCCCTGGAATACTGTAATTGTGTTTGCGCCTGCGTTTTTTACATACAGTATGGCATGTTTAATTAAAAAAATTATTTTTTTAAATTGAAGCGAATTATGGGTAGATGAAAATAGTTTTTGAAGAATAAAATTGACAAAATAGTTGTGATTTCTTATTTTTTTGAATTTCATTATACAGAAAGATTTTCGCTTTACGAACAACAAGACAGTCGTGTTATTTATTATTGTTCGAATTGTTAATGATTAATTGATCGATAATTAATAGTTTGAATTGACGATGGCAGCCAGTGTAGCTCATTATTCTGCTCTGACTGGCATGGTCTATTTGGGCAACTTGTTGGTTGGCACGGGTGCGTTGGCTTTGCCGCGTTCTTTTCAAGATGCCGGCTATGCGCTCGGCTTGTTCACGATGCTTGTACTGGCATTCGTCAGTTACATGAACGTGACTTTTGTGATCGAGGCGATGTCGGTTGCTTCAGCTTGTTTGTCCGAAGAGAAAAAGCCGCAAGACGAGAAACCACCACTAGCACCATCATCATCATCATCAACAGCAACAACAGAAGCGATAGCCAGCGGTCACAATGAGCAGCAGCGGGTGAGACATCAAGAATCGCTTGACGATTCGTCGGATTTGGGTATGGAGGCAAAGTTCGACTTGAAGGAAAACATGGAGTTGGGCCGGATGGCTTGTTTGGTGCTTGGTCGTGGTGGTTGGTTGTTCTTTTACGTATGCATGGGCGTGTATTTGTTTGGTGATTTGATCATCTATGGCGTCGTGGTGCCGAAGGCGTTGATGAATGCCGTGTGTTCGTATCCGGACAATGAGTCGCTGATCAACGTGTCCTCCAGTTGGGCGTGTCGGAGCGGAGGGGATGTGGAATTCAGCCGCGGCGCGGTTTACCGGATGCTGGTGGTGGCTTTTGGCCTGCTTCTAGGACCGTTCGTGTTTTTCGGCATCGGCCGGACGAAGTATTTCCAATTTGTGGCGTCGTTTCTGCGCTGGGCGTCGTTTTTCATCATGATCGGCTGGGCGGTGCAACGCTTGGTCGCCGGCACGGCTGACGGACATCCGGTGCCTGCACGCCCAAGTCAATTCACTAGTTTGTTCGGCACCACGGTATACTCGTTCATGTGCCACCACAGCTTGCCGTCCATTCTGACACCAATTGAGCAGAAGGATCGGCTCCAAGGCCGCGTTGGCATCGTCTACATGGTTGTTTTCTCGTTCTACTTGACCATGGCCGTGACTGCCGTGCTGTCGTTCGGTCGTCTGCACGACGTGTACGTGTTGGACTTTTTCCAACTGCCCACCGATTCTACATTGGACGCCGACCGTTCGACACTGGTGACATTGGTGAAATACTTTTTATTGCTCTTTCCCGTGTTCACCATCAGCAGCAATTATCCGATAATTGGAATCACGTTGCGCAACAACGTTAACACATTGTTGTTCGGTCCGGACAACGGTTCCGCATCCACTTCATCCACGCAGTACCTGGTGAACAGTGACCAAAACGAACGGTCAACTTGGTGTGGCAAATGGAGCTGGGCATTCAGACGTCTGGTGGTACCGTTTTTGGTGGTGCTGTTGCCTTTGTGCATTTCGCTGGTCACTGACGACGTCGAAGCGCTGATCGCCGCCACCGGCAGCTACGCTGGTGTCGGCATCCAATACGTGACACCAACTTGGCTTGTGTGGCGTCTGAGAAGCAGTCGTGCCGACCTGGTCGACCAGATGCCATCCAATTTGGCAAGTCCATTTCGCCACAAAGCTTGGCTTGTCTTTTCCTTTCTTTGGGCTTTATCCAGCCTGCTCATTGTCACTGTCAATCACATTTTAGCTCATTTTTATTCTTGATTCATCGCTCAATTTTTTCACTCTCATGTTTGTTATCATTAAAAGATATATTCATTTTTGGTTTTTTTAATAAAAATGTTTCCATTGCTTTAGTTGTTGTTACAAGTTACTATAACAACAGTGGAGACAATGGAAATTTTTTACGGACTGTGAAATGGTCACTGATGAATTAACCAACATTGAAAAATGTGGAAATTCACCCAAGTCCGAAGAACGGACACACCTTTATTCTAATAGTTATAATAAGAAAAACGGACTTTTGAATTGGGTTTAATATAAATTGTTATTTCAATTACTGATCGTAATAAAATAAATTTCATTAAAATAAATCGTAGAAAACACATAAAAATAGACATAAGCTAAATAGATGCAGCAACTTGAATTTTCTTTTTCAATGATAATTTTGAACAAAAGATATGAAAATGAAAATGTTTTCTAAATGATCATTTTTCCAAATGATGGCTCATTGGTGTTTGCAATGGCTCTTCTTCTCCAAGGGAGCTTCCAACTGAAGAACGCCCATTTCAGGCATCCAACTGGCCATCACATTCTTAATGTCCACTTCTGGAGGTATCACACATTCACACTGGAACGTACACTGTCTTTTACCAGAACTTTTAATTTCCACAGTGAGGCTAAAATAAATTTCAAATTAAATATGCACAGAAATGAATTTTTTTGAAAAGTATAGATTTTTATATATGAAGTTCATAGACGAGAGGAAAATTATTTACAACTGTCCCGTGCAGCTCACTGTCAACTTCGATAGATCCATGTCCGGCACCATAATGTGAATGCGAAAATACTTGCTGTCAGACACATCCCGAATCGAATACTTGCAACAACTGACCGTGGTCCATTCTTCAGACGTTCCTTTGTTGCCCATTTGTTCAGCACTCGAAGTGGCCGAATATGACCGAGTTGACAATTTATACTTTGCTTAAATTACTTTAAACTTTTACTGATAAAGTTTAAAATTTTTCCACTTTAAAATACCACCGTTTAAACTTTACTCATTCTCATAAAGAATTTGAAATTTAAATTCTGTTTGTCATTTTACCGCACTGTTGTCTCTCTCTCTCTCTCTCTCTCTGCGTGTGTGTGTGAGTAGCAAATTTTTGTAAGTTGAAATAATTTCTAAAAACGACTAAAATATGGATGACATTAATTTGATTAGATCAAATTTGTTATGCCATAATATTGGTCTTTTGTAATATGTATAATTTTATTTTTCTTAACCTTTTCGATTTCAGTTCATTCCTTTTGTAGACAATATTTCACAATGCTCTTTTTGGTTGTTGTTGTGGAAATTATCATGCTAGTAGTTGTCAGTTATTTCGTGTTCACTTGCGGAATTTGCAAAAAAGTCAAAGGGGAAACAAAACAAGACCCGGTACCTGACGTTCAAGTATTACATGCCGTGATATCGAAGGGAGTAAGTGTGAACCACGTAAGTCAGGAATGTGAAGAAAAGAAAAGTGAAATCTCGAAAAGCGTAAATGAGATTCAAAAGTCGTCCAATGTAAGCACTAACGACCCCAGTTTTGTCGAAGTTGCCCAGCTAAATTTGAAATGCGCCATTATGAAAACATTAAATACAGTTCCACCAACGCCAGCGGTGCAGAATCCACCAGTCGACAATATGGAAATTACCGCTTTGCAAGAGGTTGACATGAACGCTGCTAAGATTTCGCAGACGGCGATCCAAGCCGAATCGTTGATTTCAGGGAAAGTTGAAGTGAAAAAAAGTGAAAAAATCGACAAGAATGAAATGGAATTTGCCTCTGTTGGAAAAAGTAAAGAACTGAACATAGAAAATGAATTGATCATTTACGACAAACCCAAACAAATTAAATGATGGTATTAAGAAACAGATTTTAAATATGATATGATTTGCCAATTCATATCATAATAATTTCTAATGTAAAATATTTCTCTAATATTTGAAATTTATTATTTTTTCTCTCATTCATTATGTCATTGCAATAAATTATTTTTATAAATGATGTTTTTTTCACACGTGTTTCAACTTAATTGAACTTGTGGCCTGCGAAATATACGCAAGAATTAAAATGGAAAAAAATGAAGCATCGCTAGCAATTGAAGAAATTTTACTCCTTTCCACTTCACTATATTTCCTGAAAAGTTTGCTTTTCATTTTAACTACTGCTCTACATGCTAATAAATGTAAGATAAATAATTTCTGCCGGAATATCTCTGATAAAAAATTTTTTTTCCAACATTTAAAAATAAATCAAAAACATTTCAAAAAAATCTTCTACCGCATTCTCAGTTTTTAACCATTAGCTATCAATTAATCAAAATTGTATGCCAAAACAGGCGACAGACAGCTAAAAAATCATTAAATGATAATTATTAACTTAAAATACATAAAAAAGTGTATTATATTTACATCCACTAAGAATTTACAGTAACGTATACACTAACCTACAAATCACAAATGACTGTAGCTGAGTATTTTTTTCGGGGATTTCCATCGTGATCGACGTTTTACTTTGTTCTTACATTATTTTCGTGTCTCGCGCATGTAACTTATTTTCCATTTGTTGTAAATGTAACCTTTACAATGCTGATACTTTTCAATGTTCTCCTTGAGTACGTTGCTAATGCTTGGTTTCGGTTTTATTGAAATCGTACAGTTTTGCTTCATCTCTTGTACTTTATTTGATAATTCTATTCTGCATTGAAAATGGTTATAAATACGGTTTTATAAGTCCGTTAAAGTTTTGTAATTTTGTAAATAATGTATTATCAGCATTGGTTTTTCGAAAAAAATAGAAGAATTTGACGTGGTCGCGCTGTTTTTATTAATTTGCGATTGTTTTGTAAAATTTTGTTTCAGATGAGCGAACGTGACGTTGCGCATAAAAATTTATGCGAAATTCGTCTTCTGTCGAACTCGGAAGACAGTTCCGACTCGGATGACGGGCGCTCATTTACACCAAGTAGTGAGTGTAGTGATACGTTTGAACAACTGGAGACCAACGATCAAGGCTCAGCAACGCGCGGTGATGTTTATGATGGGTGGAGAAAGCTTGTAGTGGAGCGCCAGTTGTGTGAAGGGCTTTCGTCTATTGTCTCAGGTGAAGTAATTGAGAGAGGAGTCGAAAGTTACCCTGTTCCTGAAAAGAAGAAGACGAATGAAGAGCCAGATGAATCTGAAGGTGCATTTTTAATTTTACATCTGTTTTGAATTATCTAATCTAATTTTTTTATGATTAACTTTTAAAAATACATATTCAACTTTTATTTATTTATTTTGAAAATATTTAGTTACATCAAAATGGACTTTTTTTCCTTATGAAAATGTTGGTTTTGGTGTTCCTCGTGCATTGCCAAATTTGAAATTGAAGGCAAAGGTTAGTTATTATTATTATTATTATTTATATTTTCTTGACGATAAGTTTGCGATTTGATTTGATTTGAAAAACGATAAATTTGAAAAAATTTCTTAACGATAAATAAAGTATTAATTTGAACTAGATGTCGATATTCGGTTAAAATAATTTTTTGTAAAATAAGCTATATTTTTCTTTAAATTTCATAAACCTTTG
This sequence comes from Trichinella spiralis, assembly GCF_000181795.1. Lineage (NCBI taxonomy): Eukaryota > Metazoa > Nematoda > Enoplea > Trichinellida > Trichinellidae > Trichinella > Trichinella spiralis. The sequence continues at coordinate 5,821,711 of NW_003526943.1, read as the reverse complement.
CATTTATTTGAAAATTTTTAATTTTACATATTTCACCTTTGAATACTTTATTGCAGGGAAAGAATTTAAAGCACATTCTTTAACCTATTTTGATTTTTGATTGTTATACATTTTTTCATATTTTCTCAGGCATTTAAGATTATTCTTAGAATTTTTTAAATAAAATCCTGTAGATTTTTTATTTTTAATGTAACACTGCACATGAGGTAAATAATTCCGGCTTCTCGTTTTCAAATCAATCAAATGGAGCAGATACAGTACTACAGAGAGTATACCTACGTTAATTGATTTTCAAGTTTAAAGCAGGTTGCCAACTGAAATAGAATGAAATTAGTTATTTATAATTATTATATGTAAGTAAAGGTCATTAAAGGTAGAAATTTCATCCGAAAAAATTGTATTTATTATTATGAATATTCTCAATATTTCTATTTCATAAATATGATAGATTTGTTGTAGATTTTAATCGTATTTTGTTAAACCTGTTTTCAAAGTTGTTATCGTCATTTTTTAAATTGTTATGATGCTGAATGCAGCTAGTGTAATTATATTTTTTGTTGTATATTCGCAATTGCACAAATAAGTTTTTGTTATAATTCTCTATTAGTGTTATGAATTTTTTTTGCCTTAAATGAATTTTTGAATTAAATTTATGTTCATTTTTTAAACAATTCAAATATCTTGATTTGGGATTGATTTAAGGAAACAGCCTGGAATTTTTCTAAACGATTGGCAGCAGCTTTGGGAGAGCGTAAGTCTGCGTACTTGAACGCGATAGTGGGGGCAATTGGCAACAAGAAAGCGATGGAACTGTACAATCGAGTAGTAGATGTGGAAATGGTTGGTGGCCTTCCAACGAAGGACAACACGCAGCGACGAACACCGGGTGGAGTGTTTTTCACCTTTTTTAAATCGGATGACAGTATATCAAGTGAGGTGAAACTTCGTATTAAAAAGTATGACAAGATGAAGGCCAAAGCTCGAGAAAATGCAAAAAATGAGAATCGGAAAAAAGTCAAAACCGAATTAATGGAACCGAAAGAAGTCGAAGTCACAACCGAATTAATTGATTTGAAAGAAGTCGAAGTCAAAACCGAACCAATGGAATGGAAAGAAGCCAAAACCGAACCAGCGGAATCGAAGGAAGTCAAAATCGAACCAATGAGCGAAGATTGATATAACAGCTTGAAAGGATTATTCATTTGGAGATATTTATAAGTTTATTTAAAAAATTGAACTGTGAAATAAATTAATATTATTGTTATCTTTTTATAGAATATTTTTTTGGTTTCTCCGTATTTTATTTTTTACTATTCTTCAGTTGTTTCTTTCTTTTAAATATGTATTGTAGCAATGGATCCGGCTCGTCCTCCTGGTCAATATGGAGGAACTTCATTTCTTCCGCCGACTATTACCTTTTCGCAGCTGGTAATCTCTTTTTGTTTGCATGCATTTGTTTGCTTATTTATTTATAGTGAAATTTATAATTTTGCAGAATGCCAATCAAACAGTGACATCATTTTCGATGCCGCCAAACTCAGCTACACCTTCTGCAGGTTGGCGACCAGTGACTCCTGTTCAATTTTTGAATCATATTAATACATCTGTCACGCCCAGCGTTCCAGTCAGTAAGTAATTTCAGTTCCGCATAGATTTCTTTTTTTAAGTTATTATTTATTCATATTTAGACATTCATTCTTCAGTCTGTACAACCGCTAACAGTGTTCTCGACGGTTCTTCAACGGTAAAGGTATTTTGATTATCAATTTTTTAATTATCAGTGTTGTTTACTGTTTCGCTCATCCATACAGGAAAGCATTTGGTCTGAACATCGAGCACCTGACGGCAGATATTTTTATTACAACAGAGAAACGAAACAATCGTCCTGGATTAAACCGAATGAATTGAAGAGCCACACTGAAGTATATTAATTCTTGATCAATAGTTATTCCATTGTTTTTTTTAAATTTAATTTTGATATTTTCTAAGTGAAATTGCTTTTTTGTCTTGTTGCAGCTGTTGCTCGATCAGTGTCCATGGCAAGAGTACAAAACACCGGATGGTAAAGTTTATTATCACAACCGTGATACGAAAGAATCCATATGGACGATTCCTCACGAATTGGATGAATTGAAAAGTGAATTTCCACATATATATATTTATTTATTTATTTATTTTCAGCTGAAATACAGCTTATATTTGTAAATTTTTTAGAACTCGTCGAAGCAGAACAATTGCTAAAAGAATCCAAACCACAGAGGTAGTTTTTTTCCAATTTTTTGAAAATTTTAAATTTCAATTTTTACCACTTTTAGTGATATTGAACGCGCAATGCAAGCTACGCTGGAATCAATTGCAATGCATGGGCCAATGCTTGGCGCTGACTCGTAGATTATTTCCAACAACTGAAATAGTTTGCTAAATTTTTTTGCTTTTTACATTTAAGGGAAAAATCCACGGAGAAGTCAGTCGAAGAGATGTATAAAGACAAAAAAGAGGCAGCCGATGCTTTTAGAGAACTTTTGAAAGACAAAGTTTGGGGATTTATTGTTTTGTTGAGTTTTATTATTATTATTTTTTCTGAATTATTTGTTTGGATGTAGAAAATTCAATGCAACGCATCTTGGGAGCAGACGATGCGCATTATTCAGGGGGATCCGCGGTATCGAGCTATTCCAAAGTTGCAGGAGAAGAAGCAAATATTCAACGCTTACAAAGTGCAACGAGCTAAAGAAGAGAAAGTAAAGTGATGATTTGTTGTTGTTTAATGTTCGAATGTTGTGAAATTTGGCTTTAATAATTAATTATTTTAATCGAATTTAAATTAAATTAAAAACTGAATACTGTCGTAGGAAGAAATGCGTCAACGGCAGAGGAAATCTAAGGAAGATTTAGAAAAGTGGTTGCAAGAGAATGACAAAGTTACGCCAACAATGCGTTATCGTCGAGCGGAAGAGCTGTTCAAAGATGAGCGAGTTTGGAATGCGGTTCCTGAAATGGAGCGGCGAGACATCTTCAAAGATGTTCAGTTCTATTTGGATAAAAAGGAAAAAGTATTTTTTTTCTAATTTTGTACACTTGATGTATACGTGTATTTTTTCATAGGAAGAAGCCAGGGTTCTTAGAAAGAAAAATATCCGGGCCTTGGCGGCCATTCTAGCCGGCATGCCGGAAGTGACAGTAGAAACTACTTGGCGTGAAGGTCGAAAGCTTCTTGCAGAGAATGCTGCTTTTTTGAACGACGAGAGTCTTCAAAGTATTTTCTTTTCTTTTATTTTCAAATAATAAGCTGATTATTTTAATGAGTTTTGTTTGTCAGATATGGATAAAGAGGATGCGTTGATTGTTTGGGAGGAGCACATACGAGGTCTGGAGGCGGAAGAAAAGGCAGAAAAAGAGGCCGAAGCACTTCGTGAAAAGCGTCAGTGTCGTAAAAGACGCGAAGCATTCCAAGTAATTGTTTGCTTTTTTGTTTGCTTGTTGTTATTCTGTTTTTGTTGGACGCTTTATTCTGATTATTCTGAGCCCACTGAATTGATGTAATACGCGTGGTTTTAGCAAATGTTGGACGAGATGTACAAAATGGGTGTGTTGAATTGTCATTCACTTTGGCGTGTTCTTTATCCCACGTTTGCCAAAGATCCACGGTTCACGGAGATGCTGGGCCAGCCAGGTAGGTATCCAAGTGTGATGCAGTGCAGTGTAGTGCACTTGAATTGAACTGATATTTTCCTGTGGTGGTGTGATAAATTGTGAATAAAAATTTTCAGGTTCTACCCCGCTGGATTTGTTCAAATTTTATGTGATAAATTTGAAAGAACGATTCGATAGTGACAAACGGATACTTAAAACTATTTTAAAGGTGATTTGAATGTGATTATTTTATGTTGAGGTTTTTGGAGAATATTTTATTTAGGAGAAAAAGTTCAACGTAGAAGTAGAAACAGCTTATGAAGAATTTTTGAAGCAAGTGCAAGATGACACTCGAACGGCTGATATTGCAGTATGCAATTTGAAACAATGTTTCGAAGTGGTGAGCATTTGAATTATTTAGCGGGGTTTATTTTTTCTGTTCTGCTTTCTATGAACGAATCATTTCTCTTTTTTCAGCTTGTGGAGAGAGCAAAATTGAAAGAGAAAGATCGCATGAAAGAAGATTTACGACGCGTAAGTTGAATAATACATATATATTGTGTAATACTTTTGAATTTTCTCTTTGATTAAAGAAAAAAGCATTGCAAGACTCATTTACTGAGATATTTCGCAAGCTAGTTCCGCCATTGGAACCAACTTCCACTTGGGAACAGGTAAGCTGTATTTTTTTGCTCTTTGATATCAGTATATATATATATATATATATATATGTATGTATAAAATTGTATAATTTGTTTAATGAATTTAATTTTATTTAACGAAGAGGTTTTTTATTTCTTTTTCAGGTTCGACCACTGGTATGCGAGGATCCAGATTTTCAAATTCTTACAGAAGAGGAGGATCGTATCAGTGCTTTTAATGATTTCATTGAATATTTATCGGTGAAAATAGAACGCGATCATTTTCAAATTGAATAAATTATTGAATGAATTTCATTTTGTACAGGTTTCTTGTTCTCATCATCATCACTCTCATGGGAAAAAGAAAAAGAAGACCAAAAGGGTGAGTTGATTTTTTACTACCCCCGACGACAAAAACGATCATCTTTTATATTATATTTATCAAGTGTGTTTATTTTAATAGGTTTCTCCAAGAGATGACGCTCATGACAGGGTTTCTAGAAAGAAAAAGAAGAAAGAGAAATCTACTTCATCTGATGAAGAATGTAAGATTTTCATTCATGAAATAGTTTTTTTTGTGAATGACTTTTTTGTTACGAGAGTGTTGTTTTGAAATATGAAAAATACGTAGTAATTGGAATTTTTACAACTTTTAGTTGAGAAGAAACGAAAGAGAAAAGCTGAAAAAGATGCCTCTCACATGGTAAACTTAATTTTATTTTAAAGAATGCATTATTTTGAACCAAACTTAAAGTTTTCCCCTTAAAGCAGTTCTTGTACACCATAAGTAATGTTGCGTCTTCAGTGTTGTAAAATATGTTTTATGCTTTCAGGACATGGTGTACAGTTTATTTTGTAAAAATGATAATATTTTTTTGTTTGCCATTGTACTTATTTTTATTTTTGAATTTTTATTCATTTTATAAATTTCAGTCAAGCGACGCGGAAAGTGGTGAAATCAGTGAAGGAGAGTTGGAAAGGAAACGTAGACGTATATTGAAAGAGTTGAAGAAGCAAGCATAAGAGTGAATTTTAAAATTAATTCTGTTTTTTGTTCTCTTTTAAATTTCATGTTGTTAATGCCTTTTCATGTTTCATGATGCAGAGCAAAGTATTTTCGACGTGGTGAAATTTTGAATTCTATTCACCACGCACATATACATATATATTATAGATAGATATGTGGATTCGAATGTTCCGTAGCGTTATGAATAAAAAAAATATTCTTATTCTGTTTCAATTTCATTTCTTACACAGAACAAGCTGTTTGTGTGTCAGGATTGTTGGAGGTGCGCTGTTGGGGACATATTGGGTTTAGTTTGTCCGTATTCTCAGTCCAGCTTTGGCGTTCTTTATTTTCTTGAAGCAAGACCAGCTGATTGCAGTAGCGTTCCTGTCGACTGCGACAAAGTGTGAAATAGCAGATTTGTCTGAAACGTTGACTGCAGGCAAAGTAGACGAAAACCGTCAGCGAAGCGTCTAGCATGCTGAGGAAATTAGCGACCGCGGCGAACTGCTCCCACGGGAACCTGCGGCGCCACTGGCGTGCAGGGGTGTGATCGACGGCGGCGATGATGAAATTGACCACATGCGGCATTTCGAATACCAAGTGACAGGCGGTCGTGGCCATACTCAATCTGGTCACACAGCGTTTCTGCTCACTTCCCTGGCTGAACCGTCGTTTAGCCCAAAACAACTGATAATAGATTAGCAATGACAACGCCAGCATGGTCACCATCGGGATTAAAAGAGTGGACAACGCATTTGCCCAATAGTAAAGCTTCTCGTAAGCTGGCAGACCGGTAGGAAGAAGGTAGAAGTAAGTTTTCATGTTTGGACAAACAACTGGAACCACTTGCCTGCAGAGCAAGTAGAACACTTGCAGAGCGATTGCTGCGCCGAAGCAGCCCACAATGCACAGGTACGCGTTGCGTATGGAACACCAGGATTTTGCTTGGGCCGGAAATGCGACCATGATGTAACTTTCCACTGTTACCGCTACTGTCAACCTGAAATTATGATGTAGTTATTTTTTTGTTGATGTTCTACAGCGCATGGAGATATTTCCAATTGAAGAATCAAAAGTAATTTTTATGAGCTTAGAAAATAATATTGTTTCACAATGTTTCATATGCGATTGTCGGTTAATAATGAATTAATTAAAAGTTGTGAAAATGTAAAAATGAATAAAATTGTGATACATTTAAATGATTTTTATAATAAATTTATAATTAATAAATGAAGGTGAAAAGTGAAACGGTTACCATATTGCGACGGTGCCGAAGAGATTGATTAGAAACAATGTTACTGGTAATGTTTTCCAGTAAAAATTTTCTACAGCAGTGTGCTTGAAACCAGCCGGAAGTAGATGAACAAACCTGGGTATCAAACTGATCACGCACAGGGCGTTGGCAACCGCTTTGGCAGCCAAGAGGCGTATTGTGGGAGCGGCTCTCAGAAAACGATGCCAATAGACAAGCAGATTTGCCGAATTTCCGGCAACACAGGTTAGCAATATTATTGGATAGAGGTAGAGAAATAGCGGTCGTTCCATTGGTAGTAAATCTGCAGGTGCGTGACAAGTTTGTGCGGTTAAATTTGCTAAAGTCAAGCTGGAGTTTTGTTCTTGTTGAAAAGCCGGTGAAAGCACGTCAGTTCCGACTTGCGGTGCCATTTTCTGGTAAAAATGCTTTTCAGCACGGCCAATTTTAATCTCGTTCACCAAATTTCATCATATATTTCATTTCTGATAAAAGCCTGTTCAAAATTCTGCCAAAATCGAAGTGCACTGTTTGTCATTGCAATAATGGTCATTAAAGACGCACAAATGGTCCACTACGAAACCGAGAAGCGGCTAATTACGTGACCTACACCAACGCTGGTCGGCATTTATTAACTTTTCAAGAACCGCTAGACAGATATATTGGTCCACTTCACACTCAAATGATCAAGCGTTTGTTCAAATCCATTCAATAATGTCAACAAATATCTGATCAAAAATCTTTTCACTTTAACTTTTTTTAAAATGTAGTTTTCATAAAATTTTATTAGTAATAAAAAATATAAATTTTTGCTCAAAAAGATGATAAATGTATTTATTTTTTAATTTGTTTTTTGACAATAATTTCAGTTCATTTATATGTATTCTAAAGTAATATAAGTTTATAGATGAAAGCATTAAAGTATGAATTTCACTTCTAAAAAATAGAATATTTTGAAATGATGACACAAAAAAGTGGTTTTACAAGAAAACATGCTTATTTTATTCATTATATGCATAAATTTTGAAACAAAAGTGATTGCTGATTTCAAAGATTCATTCAGACAATGCATATTTTTTCTCATGAATTACTGTTATATTCTAAAATAATTTGAAAAAAATTATTTAACTAGAAATTAATTTACTTGAAAATAAAGAAAAAACTCATAAAATAGAATTTTTTATAATGAGTAATTGTACTTGGTTATTTTTTTCATGGCAGTTTCCTGATTTAAACTAGATTTTCCTTTTGTAGTACAGTAATTAACAATGGACACTGTTCGTGTTTAAATTGAACGATGTTTTTTCGACTGTAAGATGTTGGGTTTTGAAAATGTTAAAAAAAACCAGATAATGCTGAAATTATAATTTATTTATTTTAATGTAGTTGTAAAAAATTTAATTAGAGAAAAGAATATTGCTTCATTAAAAAATTTTTAATTTGTTGACGATTATTTATTGAATTCTTATTATTTATCAGTCCAGTTTTTAACATTTTAAACTATTATTTAATATCATCTTTGCACATTTGCAAAGTATAGAAATATGTGCAAATTTTCCTATGGTTTTGGAACACATTTTTCACATGTGTTGCATGGAATGTAAAATAGTTAATTTTTCTATAAGTTGAAGTTCTAGTTTATATTATTGCTACGGTTCAGTGATGAAATATCAGTATTGCGTGATATTAATTTCTCGAATTGCAGTGCAACGATACAATGCATTCTTAAATGGATACAATGTCAATGAACAATAGCTGCATCATGAGGATCCCACCGCTTTATTCAACGGTGCGCGTGAACACGATGAAGATTGGAATTCATCAAGCGAAAGAGCGAATGGAAATTCTTCTTTCTGAAGTATTTTAATTATTGTTATAAGTTTTTTTTATTGTTTTCTCCTTTGAATGAAGCTGAAAATGTTTTTCTTTTACAATTTCAGCAGTATAAAGCAAAAGAGAATAAAAAACCCGAAGTATCACTTCATTGGTGTCTTAAAGATGTGTTGGTTTTGACTGGTAGTGGACCTCATGAAAAGGAACCTTTTCCAACAGAGATATACGTGGATAAAAAGTGCGGGAAATCTGTCTTACGCGGGGCTGATATTTATTCTGTCGGCATTTTAGGCTCAAATCGTTGTAAGCAAATTAAAACGATTTATAATTTATCAAGATGATTGAAGTTGATTTTTGTGTATTGTTGAATTCAGTGTTTAATCAAAATGGTTCATTCAGCTTATATCAGTGTTCAGGGTTTGCCGAAGGGTCCAATGTGTCCGTGTACATGGATTTGGAAGGTAAATGCCGACTAGGTTGGAAGCGTCCGTATGATAAGCGAAAATTGTTCTTGGGAAATGGTGTAATTGCAATTTCCAGAGATAGTCTTTTCAAGACAAAATTGATGAAAAAACAACCGTAAGTTGTTGAATAATAATCATAATTGTTGTTATTCGAAATATAAAAAGAAGAAATAGCATTGGAAAAAATAGTTATAAAATTGCAAGAAATTTCAGTTTGATCTTGAGCATGATGAGAAAATGAATTGTTGTTTTCTTTGCACAATTCGAAGAGAACAAACTAGTATAGGTAAAGATATCTTGCAAAGAATAACAATTTGCATGTTATGCAATTTGTCGAAGTTGAATATGCACGATTTGCAAGCACGAACATGCAATAGTTTGCTTTTCAGTTTCGATTGAGTGAATTTCAGAGAAATGGGCGTTTTGATGACCGCAGGGGTGTGGAATCATCCCAAACTTTATGGTATCGTAGAAGATTGGGGTTTTCCACAAAATTTACCGTCTATCATTTGCACTCACGTGTTGAATCCTCAACCTGGCGAGGTGATATTGGACTTGTGCGCAGCGCCGGGCGGTAAAACTACTCACATTGCAACGTTGACCAAAGATCAGGTTGAAAATTGCCATGCTGAATTGGAGAGTTGTTGAGTTTGAAAGAAAAAAATATTAAAATTTCCAGGCTCGAGTGGTTGCTGTCGACGATTGCAGCAAACGGTTGCAAGAGTTGAAAGAAAATGCCAAAAAGTTGAATCTCAAATCGATCGAACCCAATCTAGCTGATGCTGTGAAATTAGTCGGTATGCGGAAAGGGATTATTAAATCATTTAATATTGAAAACAAATTAGAAATTACTTTTTCAGACAAAGTACCGGTCGGTTTGAACGTTCCGGAAAACGGTTTCGATCGGATACTGCTCGATGCACCGTGCAGTGGCTATGGTCAACGACCGTTGTTTTACAATTTCCACGAAAATCCCAAATGCAACAACGCCTATCCGCCATTGCAACGAAGATTATTCCGAACGGTAATATATATTATTTATATTTAGCATATTATTTTTTCCGGTAACTCTAATCATTATTTTTATAATTAAAAGGCTGTTCGTCTGTTAAAACCTGGTGGAACACTCGTATACAGCACTTGTACTTTGAACAAAGATGAAAATGAGGGAATTGTTTTATGGGCTCTTGAAGAATTTCCTGAATTGCATCTAACTGAACAGGTGTTGTCGTAATTGTATTTAAATTGCTTCTTTATCGTTCAAGTGTTTCAAGGATCCTCACATGGGCAAACGAGGAGATGCAGCGTATGGTTTGGAAATGGTACAAAAATTTGATCCAACCGATTTTTGCACCCGACACGTCAACAATGGCGGCAGTTTGAAAATAAATTGCCTGAATGATTTGAATGCAGAAACTGTGGACCACTGGGATCGACCATCCGCACTGTCAGTTGATTCAGACACTATTGGATTTTTTATTGCAAAATTTTTCAAAAGAGGTTAATTTATTATTATTTGAAGAAACCTTTTCATTTGATTCAAAATTGAATTGTCATTTATTGAGTAATTGAGAACAATTTTAATAATCCTAAAAATTGAACTGAACAAATGTAAATTGTAATTTTGTTTCACATATAAAAATACTTGATAAACATCGTGATCAAATAAGTATGCAATATTCATATATGAATGAATAATTTTTGAAAATGTGCCAAGTGCGATAAACATTGATGTTCAGCATGTGCAATTGATTAACGTCTTTTTTTGCTCAGTTTCTCCGAATGTGAATTTCTCCATTTTTCATTTGTTCTACCCTGAGAACCGATTGCGATGCAAGCACTGGAAATCATTAGATTAGTGATATTGTTTTTAAAAAATGAAATTTTCCATTAATTTTAAAAGGAAATTATTTTTCAAATATTACATATATGTATATATAAAGTATGAAAGAAGTGTTTTTCTGTTTTTTCAAATCTTCAATATGATATTAATGAAAAGAAAAGAAAAGAAAATGGTATATAAAAGTTAAAGCAGTCACCCAAAAGTTCTGAAAACACATCCACAGCAATACAGCGTGGAGTTGTTTCTACAGGACACAGATCTGCAAAAGTGATATACTCTCTACCGGCGATTGATTCATAAATTACGCTAGAAATAGAAGAAATGAAACAAAACAGAACAATTATCCATTCTCATTATAAATCCAAGTGGTGTGCTATTTTACTTCCTCAATTGATGAAAATGCACTTTTGGACGACGACCACTCATGTCGATTACAAGTTTCCCATCGGTCGCTTTAGGCATGCATCCAGGACGAAATTCAAACGTTGACTGTAAATTTGGATTTATCCGCGATTTGCTTCGGCTGCCTGTTGCTGCAATACAAACGTTGAAAACAAATTATTAATGAAAAATCATAATAAAAAATTCGCCTGTTCACTTTCAAGATCTCTCCAAAGGCTTTCACTGAAATTAAATTATCAAAATTAGAACTTATAATAGTAGAAACAAAATAAAACATTGCAAACATTTTCACATGTACCCGAAGCACATTTCCTCAGCTGTCGTTGTCAATGTTGATTCAAATGTAGTACGTGCTTAAAAATAAATCGAAATATATTTATTTGATATTTCGAATTATATATATATATATATTCATTTCATACAGCGCGTTCTGCGAAGTCGAGGACTGCTGCTTGCATTTCGCATTTCTGCAGAACTGTTTGAAACCTCTCGAGGCTTTTCAACACTGCTATCTGTAGCTGCAGTAGCATTCAATAGCAATGATGATTGCTGGCCAACATTCACTTCAACTGTCTCCGTGCTTGTAAAATGAGCAACAGCATCATTGATCATGTTTGCCTCGTCAACATCCTAAAATATACTCTACTAAACTGTGCATTGTGAAAAAATCTTATTAAAAATTGTACATTAATTGGTGGTGGTTCTTCTTTCAAAATTTCAACGTCATGCCATTCAGTGGGCAGCACCCTTCTACAAAGACGTTCTTTGAACATGCCCAAAAGAGCGGGAGATCTCATCACTGAAATTTCACAATGATGCACAAAAGTGAAAATTTTCAAAGTAGATACATCATCTTCTTACTGATCGCTGGTGAATTGAAAAAATTTTTAACTTTACGAGAAACGGGAATCAAGCGAGTCTTAAAAAATTATAATTAATCACATCCTGTAGATTTTGAAAATTCCGCTCTTTCTCGTACCTCTTCCATGCTTCGCATTGTTGAGGAAAAATCTAATATTTGTTTTTTGATTTTCTCCCTCGGAATTTTAATTTCCTTGTCAATTTTCAATCTTTTTTGCTGTTTTCTGACACCTTCAGCTGGTTCCTAGAATAAATAATTCAATCTCAAAATGCTCTATGGATGAATTTGCATGCTTACTTGTGTTTATATATTTTGAAGATATTTTGAAACTCTTATAAAACAAAAGTTACATCTTGATAAATCATTGAAAATGAAATTCAGTACTTGCTTTGAAAAAGAAAAATCCAGGACGATACAACTAATAAAACTTAAAACTTTACACAGATGAAGATATGTGAAGTTACATCTTATAATATTAAAAATAAATGTACAAAAGTGTCGTAAAAAATTTATATGAATAAATTTGCTAAAAATTACGATTTTACACAGCTATGCTTAAAAACTTAACTGAATGAAAATACCCTTAATAAAGGAAGGCCAAAATCTATTGGTGGAGTCTCAGGAATTCTCAGCAAGCATGGAGCAGCTTCCTCGACTGCAGTTATAGGTGCACCTGCATTTTTATCTGATGTTGCAGAAAGTAAGGCTGGTAGCTCGAAATCCAGAGGACCGCTGTAAAAATCAATACATACATGTAAAAAGTTAATTAATGTAAGTTTAAGAAAAAGCTCAACTCTGGAAATGGTTCCAAATATTCGTCCTGAACATTACCAAACAATGGATCGGTAGTCTAAAAATTATTCATACATGAATTAATTCTTCAGTATAGTATTATTCTTTCTTACCAGATTTCTTTCTGAAAATTGTGCTTCTGGGAGTGTGATTCCCTTTGTTGCGACAAGTGAAAGATCAGGTTCGAAACTGCTAACTGAAATTCAAAATTTATCAGTGCAGTCTGCAATTTATTTAAATCATCAATTTAATATATCTCAGCATCAAAAGAAAATAATCTAATTTTAGTCTTCTTCCACTTGATGTGTATGTATTTTTTTGGTTACGTGGAAAACGAAGTAACTTCAACTTACAATCAACTGAAGAAATAATAGACTGCATATCAGATATTATTCCAAGTGATTCAGATTCCTGCAAAAAAAAATATTAATTCACTTTAATTGTTTGAAGTGAATAAAATCATCATTTAGCGAACTTACTGCCTCTCTCATCAAACTTTCAATCGACGGAAATTCTAAAAAATTATATTTCGTTTCTCCAAAGTCTACTGTTTCACATTTGATGCGTGACCCATTTCTAAGTAAAAATTATAAAAGTTTATGCAAATATAAATTAAGTAGACAGAAAAGTGTCCAAATCATCTTTTTCAATTTTCTTACTCTTTATCTTCAGGAAGCTCAATGCGAGGAGGTCTAAAATGACGATTAATACTTTCGATAGCCTTCGTTACATCACCTAAAATTGCAATGTATCATTTTGAATTTTCAACTTTTGAAGCTGTGAATAAAAAAAAATTACATAAATCAAATTTACCAAAATAGAAAGTATAACTTACTCAACATATATTTGACTTGATCGGAAAAAATGACAACAATTCCATACATAAGTTGACTGCATAAATAAAGTGAAAAAGATTTCGTTTGATTGCTATTTTCTGGAAAATATCGCATCAATTCTTGACTGGAAAATTAATTGCATAATTAAAGAGGAAACTTTTAAAAAAATACTTTTTTCATACCATATCTTTGTCACGTTTACGTTAAGACAGTCACGGCGATTGAGTTTCTTTCGGTTCATCGCAGCTATCCTTCAACATAATCAGTTGAAATCACAAATTATTTTAACCAATGAATATACAACAATTTTACCAAACGTGGAAAAATTTTCCATTTTTTCGACACAAAAGATTATGAGAATAAAACATGATTTAAACTGGCTCTGGATATCTATGAGAAAATGAAATGAAATGAAATGAAATACCAAGCGCATCATCAATCAGGCATTAATTTCAGTAATTAATTGGAAAAGTCGGTATTCTGAAATTTATTTACAGTGATTTAAATCATTTATTTTAATTTTAGAAAACTACAATCGATCATAAAAATACCTATGCAGACATGAACATTCATTAAAAAATACCTATTTTGAATGATAATTTGTTTCTGTATGCCATACATAATATTAAAGTAAATTATTATATACCTACATTTTTTAATTATTAAAATTAAAAATAAACTATGATTAAATATCCTGTTCAGTGAATGAATACAGTAACGTTTTTGAAATGGAAAGTGAATTAAAAACATGACTGAGTCAAGTTTGAATTTCAACGTTTTAAATTTTCAAGAGAGGAAACAATACAACCACAGTAAGATAAAAATGACGCGGGAGAAAATGAAGTTCATTGAAAAGTGGGTCATTCTGAAAAGGTTTTTCAAAAAAAGTGAAATCATCAAAAATAGAAACAAATTTCAGTTAAAATTTGACGTATCAATCTTTCAATTGACCAAAATTTGCTTTAAGTAGAAATTTGAAAAAATTGATAATGAAAAATAATTCTATGAAAGTAACGGCTAGCCATGTGGCAGTTTGCATAACTTATTATTGTCATGTTAAATTTATTTCTGCTGCAGAAATTGTACAACCAGACAAAAAGAATAAAACAAAAAATTATAAACAATACAAAAAACAAGTTTCACCATGGCAACTGCACCTGGGCGAAATGACGAAAATACTTGCGTGGGAGTAGAATTGAAAACTAGTATCAGAGAAGGTTGAGATGACGTGAAAAAATATTCTGTGATCAAAGAAGGTGACGTAGAAATGGAAAAAAATTTTTGAAAAATTCAAATCTACCAAAGTTGATGAACACTGTGCAACAAATTATGCAGACAGTAAACGGTCCCACACATTCACAAATAAAATGAATAAAATTAACTGTATTATTAGATAATTAATTATTAGCAACTGACTGAATTTAAGAAAAATTTACATCATAATAAAGAAATCAATTAAATTTACAGTAGCTGCATTACAAAATCAAAATCTCGAACGGTTTCTGTTAATTTCACATTAGGTTTATCTTTTTTGCATTTTGTTTTTTGAAAATTTAAAAATTACAAAAGTTTTCAACATTTTAACAATCAAAATTAACTTTACCTCAACCCTTCGTCTCTACCACACTGCAGTTTTACATTACGGTTTGACAACACGCTTTCTGTAATATTATATACGGATATGCAGGATTTTGTAGAAAAATTGTTCTGTTTATTATTCTTTATTTTATATTTTACTTCTCCTAGAAAAGCAATTATGCAATTTTTTATTTTTATAATTTCTTACCATTTATAGGTAAGGTGAAAATTAATTGAGAAAATCGTTCACAGTGAATTTTTACAAATAAATGTATAAATGATGAATAAGAGGAATTAAATCAAAAGAAAAATTTATAAAAAACAAATTCTGATTTTAAAGAGATTTTTTAGCATTTTAGCAATCGTGTAAATTACAACTCCTAATAAGTCTGTATTTTTCTACAAATAATGGATTCAAATTGAATGCACGCTTGTTATTTTTACATTTGAAATTTCTTTGACGACATGTAGTCTTACAGTATGTGAAAGCGCTGTGAGTACTTCTTTTAAGTTTAGATAACTTTCTGTTCTGAATTCTAAGATGATTACATAAGAAAAATCTTTGTAATACTTGATAAAAAACGTTTTTATTTTCTAAATTTCAATGATAATAACGTGGAAGTTTCTAATAAAAGATAACTTGTCTTAATGTATTGATTTTTATTTAAAAAATGGAAAATTTGTTGTTTTGTACATTTTAATAATAATTACTTACTTTTATAAACAATATTTTATTAAAAAATAAAATTTACAGTAAATAGAAGAGGAAAGCTAAAATTGAATCATAGTTTTTCTTAAGCAAGTAGTATGCGTCCCTTTTTCTGCCTCTCAGAATCCATATCCGTATCTCATGTCTGCCCAGCTGTTTATCAAAAGCTCTCACTACGTCTCCCCATAAGAAGGATCTATTAAGAAGAAAAATTTTATACTGCTTATCCACTGCAGTGTGCTGTTCATGGTCGATCTTAGCCATACTATCCGTGTTTACTACTGAAATCTTTCAAAGATGCAATCTGCAGCAACTCAACTAACTCTAGGTGACAAAAAATATATAATCCTTTCCAGGCGATGCTAATAATTGACTGACAATCTAAATCTGGCATTGGTGCTCTCACTTTTACGGACAATGCTTTCAAAAGCATCCCCAAACATGCATGATTCCACAAAGTTTTATATGCATGAAATAGGTCCATGATGATGTCATTTGGTACACTTCCAACATCCATTTGCTTTTGGGATTCTGACGTAGATTCTAATTTGGTTGGTCGTGAACTACTGATATTCACGTAGCACTACTGCTATGAGGAAAGAACTCGGGCATGTACTTCAGTATGTTTATTCTGAGCAGATTTGACAATGATAATTCATAATAATTGGTACATATAAGTTTAACATATTCCAAATAAGTAATGGAAATTTTTTCTGATTGATCATATTTCATACGTTCTGATTGGTTAATCCTGTTAGCCAAATTTGGTGATGCCACCAATGAGACAGGAGAATATGAAATGTCAAGATAAAGATGAGCAATTATATAGGTTTTGATGATTAAACCTCTAAAAAGTTTCCATTACATATCCAGGGTCTTTTCTACGTTTCAATATTACATCGTATTACAAATTTTCTTGAACAAAGTAGTGATGATTTTCTGTAAACTGAGCCTTACAAACACATAAACTCAAAACAACCTTACTTTCAAGTCATAGGATAGTGACACTGTTTACCTCTAAGGAAGTAAGGCATGATGCATATTGGTTTGTAATAAAGGTTGGACATATCTAATTCTCTGTTTCCCCACGTTGTGATGATCTTTATCAGCTTACACTGCAGAGTAATGTTCAATGACTGTTCAAATGTAAGCTGTAAGCATTTTGTTTACATATTAAGCTTGCAATTTTACTGATTTAACAAAACAATGAAAATAACAGCTACAGGCTCGTGTCAATCCCTGAGTAAATTAGTCATTCAGAAAATGACGTTTGGATGTTACAGTAAGCACTCTCAAAATCAAGCATTAATTAATTTCAGAAATTATTCACTGCATAACAGTAATCACATATATGTCACCAGAATACATAAAGAACAAAGCAAGTAATTCTACATAAAAAACAAAACAAAGCTAGTTACACATATAAAACATAAACCTGTTACTGAGAATTCAGCTTTAGAAAATATTAATGATTCTATTGTAGGTTCCAGCAAAAGAAATGCAATAGGAAACTTCTAAATATCTTCTTTGATGTTTGTTTTTGTAAGCTGCTTTAGATTAACTAGTCAGCTGCGTTTATAGTCTCACATAGTAGCGTAAGCAGTTAAGTCAATTATTAGAATGGATTAGGTATTTTGATTTCTTGTATATGCACTTGCATATATTTTGACAAATAAAACTGAAATCGTCACTTGTTCTTAATTACACCCTGAAATATGAATCATGTAAAATAGTGCTTGATTTTTAAAAAATGCAGTCTGCTATGTCGAGAGCGCAACATCAACAAACCATTATATTTTCTATATTTGTGGAACGTATGTGCTTTATTGCATTTGGTAGGGAAAAGGACGGACACATTAAAAAACATAAAATATGCTCTCGTAATTAGATGAATGTAACTGCATATTGAGAACCATCCACCATTACCACTGCTTAACCAAAAACTGTAATACTGATGTGAATTAAAAGTTGTGATTTGTTAAGTAGCAGGATTGTAAAGTGAGTAGAAGTTCTTCACAGTTGAAACTGTTAGGGAAATAGAGGTGATGAGCGATATAACTAACTGACATCATTGTTCAGTGAAGGAATATCATGTAAAAGTCATGGAGTGACTGATTTTGAAACAGTCAGAGTAAATGGAAAATGTAGTTTATTTTACAGCATTTTGATGATCATTTACAAATGGTCTCTTCAGAAAAACGGTTAACATAAATGCGGAAGCTGAATTTAATTTTTACCTTCCAGTATCAGGCTAAGATCATAAAAACAAAAGCCGGAAATCACTAAATCTTATTTTTAGATTCTGTTGGGAAAAGCATTCTCCTGACCTCTAGTCTTTGGCAAGTTAGGCGGAAGCTCTAGCCCACGATAGAGCTGAGCGTCAGAGCGTGACGCTGTGACGTCATTTCCGCATGTATATAAGAATGCGTTATCAATTTTTACTTCCACATCAGCTCTTCCGCGCACAAGTGCGTTGCACGCTATTTACTTTGGTAGTTTATGCTAAATAAAATTCATCAAATTCTACTGTGTATGTATACTGTAGATCTGCAGGTTGAGTGTAAAGTTTTCACTCCATAACAATAATGATAAAGACTTACCTTACTCCGAGACTTATTAATCGCCGCTAATAAGAGAAATAAACAAAAGATAATTCAAAAAGGGTCACTATAAATCAGCGGTTGGTTTGCGGAATGACTGGCACTGTCTAACAGACCAAATGACTTTTGTTTCTTCGCTTACTAAACTTCGCTTTTGTTTACGCTTATTAAACTAAGAGGACGGTGGCTCATCTAGTTACTGTTATAGATGGGGACAGCCATCTGGATGTAGTAGACTACTGGAAAAAGTTTAATATTGCAGATTGGATGTGCCTTATTAACGAATATATTATAGAATTGAAAACTGAGGCTGTAAACGCCTGTTGGGGCAATTTGTGGCCAGATTACGCAAAAACAGCAATTGCGTTTCTTCCTGCTGATCACGATGACTGTCACGTTGGCACATCAAATGAATGAGGGAAGTTTGAAAGACCTGCAGGAATTAGAAGTAATGGAACTAATTGAATCTCACACAAATGAACTTACAGTGGAAATCGTCTGATGAAGAAAAGACGCTGATGAAGATATTGCCACTGATGTAAATGAAAAATTAACTTTCGAAAAGCTTGTGAAAATTCTGCATGCAGTTAAACGGACAAACTGGCACACTGCTTATCTTATATCACAGGAAAGCTATAGATGTGAAACTTTCTTCAGCATCAGTCACGATCGGCATGAAGCAATTTTTGCGTTAGAATAAAATATTTGTTTAAAATAATAATGCATTTTGAACAAAGTGAATCAATCATGGGCTACATTTGTTGTCTCAAAGAAAGTGTTCTCTGAACACAAAAGTCTATAATGGTGGAGGGGAAAACAAAGCAAGTTTGACAAAAATCTCTACGTGATTAAACAACGGAAGGCAGGCGTCTTTAACCTAAGGACATTCAAATTGTTGCAAGTCTTCTATCCTCAAACGTGCATAATTAGGCATCAGAAGAAACGTGACAAATTCTCTCAGAATGTCTACCAAGCAATAGAGCAGAAGATGGACGCTTTGAATGCTGTGAGAGCTTTACTATTTGGTATAAGTCTCATTATATGTGGCTATGATCTGTTTATAAAGAACGTAACCACCTTTGATGATAGAGGATCAGGTGATTCTCATGAATACATAGATACTCCAGGTAGATTATTAGATATAACGATGCTACAACCCCATACAAGCTATCTTTTTTTAAAAGAAAGAATTGTTGCGCATAAAGCGAACTTTAATACATTTCACACTATGCATTTGATAATTTTCAAAAAGCAACTCAGCTGATACAGGGCGTAAAACAACTCGACATGGAGATGATATGGATCATGAGACTCATTAATGAAATATGATAATGTATGATTTTATAATTGTGAATTTGAGTGTATTTGAAAGAATGTTTGTTGCCAGTAAGACAGGCTACCTTTCAACAAAAGAGAGCCGGAAAAGATGTGCAGCAGCGTCGAGTACAATACTGCACTTTTATGCATTTTAAATAAAATCAACATATTGTCACATTAGTTATTCAATAGAGTTCTGATACTTTTTTAATGGTGCATCTGAAACATTTAAAATTTATATTAATAGTTTGTTTCTTGTACACTTGTACTAAACAAAAGTTGTAAAATGCAAAAATGCTGTAAATACATGAATGATTTTAAAATTTCTGTTAATTTAGAAAGTAATAATTATGCTTTATTTTCTTTAGTTTCATGTTTCGATGAAAAGTAATGAGATGTAAGGTTCCATTGTAAAGTAATAAAACATTTAAATTAACTTTAAAAAGATATAAACATTGACATTTCTTCTTACTAATCACTTGTAAACAATGATTATCAGTTTTGCAATTCGTTGAAAGTTGATTCATGATAAGGAAGACATTTTATGACAAAAATGAATAAATTTTGAATTGAGCATAATAACTCTCCTCTCACTGTGATTTCCATTTATCGTATATTATGTGCTTATTAAAAGTGAATGCTATATTTTTTTCAACACTAATCCCCTTTATTTCTGCAGCTTATTATGAAGACCGTTTCTCAGAACTGGAGAAAGAATTATCCAACAAATTTTCCAATGACAGAATGAAATGGGAATTTGGAAAGAATCGATACTTTAAAAACAAATCTCTTTTAGATATGAAGAGATTGTTGGGTAGTTTTGAAAAGCCAGAAATGATTATATCAAAGAATGTTGAAATAGATAATGAATCATCGAACATTATTTTACCTAAAGAATATGACGTTCGTAAAGCATACCCGCATTGCAAATATATAAACTTTATTAAAGATCAGTCAAATTGTGGCTCATGTTGGGTAAGATGCAAAATCTAATTTTTTGAATGTCGAAAAATTTTAATGTCTTTTCAAACTATGTTCATTGGAATCAAATTTATTAGAATGTCATTTTTAAAATATCATATTTTAATATATTGAAAAAATGCATAAATTTATTCTAAGTTTGATTTTCTATCATAAGGCTGTCTCATCTGCTTCAGTGATGAGTGATCGACACTGCATAGCTACCAATGGAACAGAACAGCCTTTTTTATCTGAAGAAGAATTGATTTCTTGTTGCAAAACTTGTGGCTTGGGGTAATCATTTATTAATCGTATTATTTATTAAACTTATCTTATTTTCTGAATACATTTAGATGTGACGGTGGATATGTATCTCATGCCTTTGAATATTGGGTTGAGAAAGGTTTGCCAAGTGGTGGTGCTTATGGATGGAAAACAGGATGCAAGCCCTATTCAATTGCTCCTTGTAATAACTGTGATGAAGCTGAAACACCTAAATGTAAAAACACATGCATTCCAGAATATCCGTTGACACCAAAAGATGACAAATATTTTGGTAACAAAATAATGCTTAGTATATCTGTTCAGTCTGCAAAGACAATTATATTTAGGACATGCTGCATATAGAATTTCAAACTCTCCACATGAAATAATGAGAAATGTTTTGAAATATGGTCCAGTTGCAGTTACATTTGCTGTATATGAAGATTTCTTCTATTATAAGAAAGGTTTGGTTCAAAAATTTTTAATTTAAGTTAGACTTGTAGAATAAACATATTAAATATTCACAAACATCATGGATAAGAAAATTATCATAAATTAAAATTTACATTCTTTGAAAGTTTTAATATGTTCATCATTTAACGTAAAATTTTTATTTTTATTATTTCATTCTAGGAATTTTTGAATGAATCTATTATAAGAACTAAAAAGCAAGAAGATTTATACAAACAATAATTTACAGGATTAGCCAACATTAAGTCTTTAATGTACAAATATGACAATTTAACTATGAACAACAAATGAATCTTTAATTAAAATCCTATATTGCTTGCACTTTTTGTTGATTCATTTCCTAGGGGTTTATCATCACACTTTTGGTAGTTTTATGGGTTTCCACGCTGTGCGATTACTTGGTTGGGGAAGAGAACTTGGAAATGATTTTTGGCTGATAGCAAATTCTTGGAACACCACATTTGGTGAAAAAGGTAAGAAAAGTTGAATCAATCAATACAAAAGAAAGAACAATTAAATGTTTTTAGGTTTCTTCAAAATTAGACGGGGATGCAATGAATGTGGCATAGAAGGTGGAGCCGCAGCTGGTAATGTGCAACTAATGCTTCAGATGAACTAATGCTAATTAAATACAAAATAACAGCTGTTTGTTATTTTTTGTTTCAAAAATACAAATAAAACACAATGCACTAATTAAAGCATTTAATTATTAAAGATTAAAAGTCTGAGTAACAAATTTCAGCATTTTTTTGTTGATAATAATATGCTGATAATGAATTTTGATTATACTATTTACAACTTAAATTCTTATCTTGAAAATTTTAATTAGCTTTAAATGATATTAAAATAAAAATAAAATAAAAAATCCCTGACGCATGTGGCATATAAACAAATAAAAATTTATCATTGGCATGTTTTTACATTTTAAATATAAAACATTTTCATAAGTTTTATAATGATTACTAATTCTAAATTCAATTTTATGTACTTAAAAATTTCAGAATTTTGTTAATTTTATTTCTTACAGTAAATTTATTTTCATTCAGTGAGTGCTAAATTTTAAACAAATAAATCAGTTTTTTGATCAATTCATAAATTCTATTATAAATGAATTTTACATTAAATACATAAGTAATCAATTAAAGCATTATTTACAGCCATCATCTTGTATTATATACGCAATTTACCTGAATATTATTAAAATTGAAAAACTTTATTATTATTATTATAAAATGCGTTTTAAATAAGGTGAAGAATGAATGAAAATAATTAAACATTTTTTTGAGCGTGCGCCCCCACAATCAAAGGCAGTCGTCTTACACAGGAAGTGTGTAAAAGTAAATTTTCTCGCAACGTGTAAAGTTGATTTAAGTGATAAAGTGCAATCTTTTTAAGAATGTTATCAATAATTATAAAGCTGATAGACAAATATATTTGTGTTACTTTTATTTGTCTATTTGGTGAAAAGCAAATGCACCCCCTGTTTCAAGTGCTGTGGCTTTAACAATGATTACAGTTTGGCTGTTTTTTATTTTCACACTAACCAATGCAGCCTACTACGAAGAGACATATAACAAACTTTTAAAAGAAATTCAAGAAAAAAATGATTTGGAAGGATTACCTTACACGGTAATTAATACTTATTATTGAAATTTCAGCATTAATTTATGAATATTAATTTAGTTTGGAAAGAATGCTTATTTTGAAGGCGCTTCAATAGAGACAGTGAAGCGACTGCTAGGATTTAAAGGAAAATTGCTATCCCACACGTCTATTTCATCTTCTAAAAATGCAAATCTGTCTGTTGATCTTCCATTTGAAATGGATGCTAGAAAACGATGGCCACAGTGCAAATACATCGGCTTCGTTCGCGATCAGGCCAACTGTGGATCATGTTGGGTAATTTTAATAAAATGAACCCATAAACATGAATAATTTTTTATTTAATTCTTTTAGGCAGTATCAAGTGCTTCTGTTATGACTGATCGAATTTGTATTGAGAGCATTGCTGCTAAACAACCACTGCTATCAGAAGAAGAACTCGTTTCGTGTTGCAAAATATGCGGCTATGGGTAAGTAAATAGGTCATTTTTTAATATTACATGCATTTTAAAATAGAAAATCACAATAAAAAGCATTTCTTATTATTCTTTATTAAAATTATTTCATTTAACTTCATTAGATGTGACGGTGGCTATCCAGACAAAGCATTTATTTACTGGGCTACAAGAGGAATACCAACTGGTGGTCCTTATGGTTCAACAAAAGGATGCAAACCATATTCCATTGGTAGTAATTCTGAAGACGAAGCTGAAACACCGTTGTGCACACGGCAGTGCATCAATGAGTATCCTTATAATTTGAGTCAAGATCGCCATTTTGGTAAATTCAAAATATAAATGACTAAATTAAATAATATGATATATTTAAATGACATTTAACAATTTACAGGAGAAAAACCCTACTGGGTAAATTCAAATGAAGAACAAATTATGCAGGAGTTATATAAAAATGGTCCTGTTGTTGTTGCATTTAATGTTTACGAAGACTTTATGTACTACATAAAAGGTACTTTTTTAAAAACATCAGCTACATAATTATGACAGAATTTTCATTATGAACATTGCCTTTTTGCAATTATTATAAAATTGAATAATGAAACACTGTCATTAGGTGTTTATGAGCATCGATTCGGAAAATTTCTCGGCGGCCACGCAGTAAAGCTTATTGGATGGGGTATAGAAAATTCTAAAAAATATTGGCTTATATCAAATTCATGGAATACTACATGGGGAGAAAATGGTTAACCGTTTAAAAAATTTGAACTTGCAAATTTTAATAAGATATCATTTTTTAGGTTTCTTCAAAATAATCCGAGGCAAAAATTGTTGTGCCATTGAAAGTTATGTTGTAGCTGGAATGGCAAGAATATAAAGCATGTTTTTCCGCAAGAAAAAGAATTTATTTCATTACTATCATTTTATAATATCACCTATATTTTAATCTCGCATTAAATGTTATTTTTTACTTTTTGAAGAATTGTTTCCTCTAGGTAATCGCTGATATACTTTAATTAAGATATTTTCTGCAAAAGTAACTTTATGTTTGCAGGTGTAAAAAATGCACATAATATTATTAATTTTAAATATAACTTACAGTTATAAATAATATGTATTAAGCATATACTGAATAAAGTTGATTTGACTAACAATCAAACTTTCAGATTGACACTTTAAGGCTGATCAAAAAATCATTTACATTAAATATTTGCTGTTTTCAGAATGAGTTGATTTGACAATTTTATTAATTTGAAAGGCATACAGTTCTGGAGCTTCAAACAAACAAAAGTGAGCATATGCAACCAAGAAAATGATGTCTTATGTTGCAGTTTCGTAGTTTACTTTCTCTTTAGTTTTTTAGTTCATTTCTTATGTTTAAAAATAAGGTTGCATAAAAATATAATTTATTAAGATGAATGATTTGTAACACCTTTAATGCAAAACAATGAAACAAAAATACAGTCACTGAAATGCACTTGAACATCAATTATGTATTTAATACTGTAATAAGCATACAGAATTCTTTAGTAAAAAATATTCAAAGTAAAATGAGAGTAGGATAGATTGATCTATCAAAAATGGTGCGAGTAGGAAATTTTTATACCAGAACAATTTTTAAATAAAAGTAAGATCTCAAATGTTTCCTTTTATTCTTACAGTCTTGTACATTTTTTATTAATTCTTACAAGTGTTATTCAGAGCACATTTTATTTTAAATATGGATATTATTAAAATTTGTAATTTTTTGTGAACTCAAAACGTAGGACATCAAAGTAACATATGCACAGTTTTATGAGAGTTTTATATTACGTATCTGTAATATATCCGTATAAGTGGACGGTGTAATTTTGTTGAGCAACTGTTAAGAAGTTGTGTTCACCTGAAATAGAAGCCACATATACTTAATATATTTATGGCAACTTATAGCATTTAAATTTTGTGTCCTTAATGAAGTAGAAATAGTTGTTTCCATGAAAATACGCGATTTTTGTATATTTCATGGTTGAACGATTGTTTACATACAAAAAGATATTGATAATAGAAGTTTATTTGTACGATTACGGTAGTTTTTAAATCATAATTACCAAGCAGAATATCAGTTTATGTATAACATAATTAAATTTTGATGTCTTATAATTTAAAATGATTGCTTTTTAATTTAGAGTGATTTCTGCCGTTACTAATGTTTGCGAAAGGCGTTCCAAACTACTTTGCAGCTTTTCAGATAAAAAATACTGAAGTAAGAGCAAAATAATAATAATAGAATTTTTAACAGTTTTCATGCTTATATAGATTTTAAATCGACTGAAAATTGTCCAAGAAGTGTTAGTTGATAACGATATAAAAGCAAAAGATTGTTTGGTAAAGTTATCCAAAGCCCACTTGACGCTTTTTGTGATGCATCTGGATGAAGTTCATTGTTTGCATGAGTAAAAATTTATTGCATTTTTATTCTTATATTTTTTATAATAATTAGTTTTAGAGCGAAAAGTGCACTTCAGGCTGCGGCAAAGCTGATACGTGAAAGTGACATAAAATCGCTTACATTAGATTTTGAAGGAGTTGGCAGCTTTCAACGTCGGGTTGTATACGCTAAATGCAAAGAGAACGACGCATTTATGAAGCTTCAAGAAATACGCAGTAATACATTTATCATTTATTTTATGTTGCTATACAGTGTAAACTTTAATATTTTACCATAAGTTGTTGCTGAAGAAGTGTTTCAGTTGTAAGTTTAGCTGTTAAGACTTTATGATAAGGTTAAAAAATGTTCTTTAAGGTATCAAACTTATGTTATATAAAAAACATTTCCTCAAAAATGAAAACGTTTCTAGAGCATTTTTTGAAATTGTGGCAGAAAGATAAAAAATCTTTTAATTAAGCAGCTTTAATTTTTTCAATAAGTTTATTTTTTTATTATAATATAATATCGAATGTATTTTATAATGGTGAATTGTTTTAATTTTAGAAATTGTGGTTAATAGTTTTAAAGAACATGGAATCTTGTCCACAGACAAATCTGAACATTTTACACCTCATTTAACAATTGCCAAAGCTGGAAAATTGCAAAAAAAATTCAAGTTCGACCCTGCATCATACGAAGAATTTGTCGATATGCATTTTGGTGAAGAAGTCGTTAGTGGTAAGCGGCTGTTTTTATTAATTTTATATTTGAGTAGTAAAAATTTTAATTTTAAAATTAGAATTTTGTAAACTTTAAAATTGTTCACTGCACAAAAAAAATTTGAAAAAAATAAATTTTTTGTTATTTATTGTGATTTTATTATTTTTATATTTTTTTTATCATGTTTTGTTTTTATAATTTCAAAATTACAGATATTTAAATTTAGATCTCCAACTGCTGAAAATGAAAAGTGAAAATAAAGATTCATATTATGATTGCGTCTCTGAGATTTCAGTTTTTAATGATGCTTCAGAGTTTGATGGCTTGCTTTCCTCTTGTTAAAGTTATTTATGAGAATTGGAAATCAAATTTAAAAAAATCTCTGATCAATTTTTTACATCATCATCATCATTTTATCAATTGTTTTTAGTTCAATATTAGTTAAATAGTGTAGCATATTTTGCAAATGCTTTTTTGTTTTGTTATATTTTGTATTTAATGTTGTTGCTTATTTATTACGTTATGAAAGTAATTGCAAAAATTGTTATAGTTTGTCTCATGAATATTATTTCACTGTTGAGTTTAGAAAGAACTGTTATTAAATGTGAATTTATCTATCATTGTTTTGCCTGTTTCTCTTCTTAATATTTTAAAAATTTATTAACTTGTTTTTCATTATTTATCTTTTGTGAAGATCGTAGTGCGTGATAAATCTAGTGAATAAATAACATTGTAATAATTGTAGTTATTATAAAGTTAGTGCAGTTGATATTTCAACGTATTAGACTGCAATTTAAGTCATATTGCTGAATATATGAATATGCTTGTAAATGATAGAAAATCAATGTCCAGCACTTGAATTTATAAATAATAAAATAAGCCATTTGTTTATATGCTTGTAGCTGATAACAATTTAAAAATTATTTTCTGTATTTTTTCACATACCACACACAAAGTGTTTTACAGCATATTGAAGTGGGAACAAAAATATTATTTCAGGTTATTTTAATTATTTTATTTTGTATAAGTATATAATACAATTTATCCACCGTATAATCAATCGACCGAATGAATCCAGTCTGTGCTTGTTAGTTGAGAGATTCACTTGAGCATGTTTGTTTCAAATTCATCCATTTGTTTGTTGTACCTTTTCACATACTTTGCACAGCTGTTTTGTTCCATTCGCGGTGTCTGGTGTGCATACAAGCCATGCTTAAATCAAGATTCTTTTGTTTTCATCAATCTAAACTGACGTGAAGATTGAAAATTTGTGAAAATTCGATCCCATTTGTAAAATTCTATTTCACATTCAACAATCATATTGTTGAACGTATATTTTAGAAATTCATATTCAGTGAATTAAAATAAAAGACCATTTTAAATAAATGCAAAGTTGGTTTTTCTTTTTCAAATCATTTCAATAATATTACGTTTAATTTGTTAATCAAATTTCATGAGTATATTTATTTATATTTGTGAACTGTGCAGAAAATTATAGAATATATTTCTTTTCTTGTAAAAGAATATGTGAAATTTGTTTTTTTATTTTGTCATGTTTGCCACTTTAACAAAAGCCAATAAAATGATCAAACAACCATAATAATACTAATAATTCACCACTGGCCAGTATACACCGTAATTTTCAACCAATCAGACAAAGCCACATATGTTGAAAAAGAAATTTATTGTTCATCATCAAATCGACCTGTGCATTATAGATCACGTTGGTCGGTGATTTGTTATCTCTTCTGCACCGTGACGGATTCGACTGTTTTCTACAATTTTTCCAAATTCTCATTAAAAGCAACAAATAAGAACATAATTTATACACCAGTAATAAAAATATTTTAATAAATTTTTGCTTACTGCTATGAAATTCTCATCTTTTATCATCATTTTCACCTTTGCTCAACTGTACAAAGCATCATCGGCTAGTGTTGACAAATCTGAAATCACAGAACGGGATAATATTTTGGTCGCCACTGATGCCAACTTTGACAAAATCATTAACACGTATGATTTTGTGCTTACAGCATTCAGTAAGCTTTTCCTTTATGTCTGTTTTGTCTATTGAATGTTTAAAGTAAAATATTTCATCGAGATAAACGTTATTAATAATTGAGAAAGAAATTTTTTTCTTCCATATTAAATACATTGCGGTTATATATATTTTCATTTATTTATGACGATTATGCATAATGTACTGCTTTTCTTGTAAAAATATTTATTAAAGAAATAAAATTTTAAAGAAATGATTTCAACAGTATCTCAATCGTGATTCAGACAATTCAGACAATCCAAGCTATTGAGCAAATAAATATCTTTCATCTATTTATCCATTCGTTGAAATGAAACACTGTGTCTTGGTTTAAAAAAATTTGCAAATTTTAATGTCAATATTAGCAAAAATTATGCAATTATAGAAAATGGATTTTAGAAATTATTACTTCCACTTTCAAAATTATTGCTATTATTTTCTTGAATATACGATATAATTAATTTTTTTAATTGATTCCTAACGATGATTTTCATTTCAAAATTTTACAGCAATGGACAGGTGTGGTCAATGTGAACCGATTCATGAAGCATTTGTAAAGTTGGCACGAATTTTGAAAGAAAGATCCAGTCCAATCAGGGTTGCAGAAGCGAATATCACCGAAGAGGAAGAACTGACCGGCAAGCACATTAAGCGAATTATTCCAACGTTGAAATTTTACAAAAAGAGGCATGAATTTATGGTTTACGGTAAATTCACTGCAAAGAAGTGGGTGAATGAAGAGGGGGAAATTTTTTTCATTTTTTTTCAAATTTGAGATGTCGAAAAGACAAATCCATGGAAATTGCTCGAATGGGTTGAAAACAAGGCTGCGCCGGCTGCGTTTGAAATTTTCACCGTTTTGCAAGCCAATTCTCATGTCGACGAAAATGAAATTGCTCCTTTTGCATTTTTCAAGGTGATAAAAATTTGCATACAGAATTGAATTGAATCGAAGCGAATTGTTTCAGGATGAAAATGCTAATGAATTGGCAGTTTTCAAAGAAGTGGCTGACACTTTTGATAACGTAAAATTTGCCTACACCTCTAATCCAGATGTTTATAAAGCTTACAAAATACAAAAAGACGGTATCTACGTAATCAAAGTGGTATGGATGGTTTTTCTATATTGTATTTTAAATTTATAAAAAATCTTTTTTTAATTCTATTTTATCATGCATTCTATAATATCTAGGCAGATGATACGGAAATGTACAAAGGCAATGGCACTATTGAAGATATACGCAGTTGGATTGTGATGAACTCACTTCCACTTGTTCCCACATACGGGGCCAAGGTTAGTCATTTTTCTGTAAAAATTTATTTTAAAATATATATTATTGAATTATTTAAGTATTCAAACTTAATATATGAAAGCCCTTTAAAATCTCACGTTTATTTGATGATTCGTGGTGATGACGAGGATTATGATGACTTAAAAATTATCATGCAGAAAGCTGCAGTTCATTTCAAAAACAAAGTAAGTGAAATTTAGTGTTTTTCTGAATCTGCTACATTAGTTTTTTACTTGTTTAGCTGATGTTCGTGATTATCGACGGGTCAACTGCTGATGCACATTCTTACCTTGACTTTTTCCGTTTAGATCAAGCAAATCTACCAGAAATCAGGTTCTAAATTTAATCATGAAGCAGAAATTAATTTTCTTGAATATATTTTCATATTTCAATCATAGAATTTGCAATCTTACTGAAGAGCCGTTTGTGAAATACAAGCCTGATTTTGAGATTATCACAACTGACAAGCTGAAACAGTTTGCCAGCGATTATTTAGATGGAAAACTGAAACCCCACATTGCGTCCCAAGAATTGCCGGACGATTGGAACAATAGAACAGTGCGCGTATTGTCAATTGCCATTTTTGACGATTATATCAAAAATTCGACCACCTATTTGGCAATTTGCTTGCGTAAGCGATTCGGTTTGAAGTTTTTTGAATATATGGAAAAGTTTTGCAAATTTTCAGACAAGCCTTCGAATGATGAGTCCAAAACGATGATGAAGCATTGGCACAAATTGGGAGAATTGTTCAAAAATGCAACGGATCTTGTTCTAGCCAGTTTAGACTGCGAAGCCAACGAAGTGGAATTTGGTGTTTTCGACATAACCCCTACTGTAGTCATGTTCGAGCCAGTTAAAAAAGCTGTGAGCTATTTGATATTGAAATAAAAAAAATATTTGTTGACACGATAAACTAATTTTAATTATTGGAACATTTTGCTTTAGGCATCTATTTATTCAGGAAACAAGACGTTAGAAGATTTGAGATTGTTTCTTGATTCTCGAGGTCTCAATAGTTCGAGTGGTTACGCCGAGATGGATGATGTAGTGAATGGAGTGCAAGATAGTGAACTTCCTGAAATGCCCCATGTTGAGCTATAATGTTGAATTTATGACTTTTTTCATTTTCGCTGCAGCATGTTTGCAAAGTTGATGTAACTAATAGATGTATTTTACCTCTCATTACCTGAACTTGTTATAAATTTTTATTTCTTATTTCATTATGTACATTTGAATAAAAAATTTTGAAAAATTCAAAATTGTATACTAGTAATCATGTTAAAAAAAGTTCTTTGTGAACTTCCTTTATCAATATTATACTTATTTCATATGTTATGCAAAGAAAGATTCCAGTAACTGTCTAACATTCAGTGACTTTAATTAGCTTAATAATGAAAGCTTATCTTTTCCATGCCAACATATGAGACGACAGTATAAAATATTGCAATTAACTGATCACTTTTTTAGTCAATGCATGCAGAAAATTTTGACATATTGTCAATAAGAAATTAAAGCGTTGCGTGCAAACATCATTTTCATTTGTCATCGCGTAACTTTCATTATTTTCAACGTTATCCCCAGGTTAAATCATAATGTTGTTTAATGTTTTTAATTCAATAAGAAAATAGAATCGGTGGAAATTTTTATTGATCATAGCAAAGCAATGGAAATTTAACAAGACATTTTTTTATCATTTGATAAATTTTATAAACTAATACGCTGTTAATGTAAAATAAAACTAACATAAATTCATTGCACAGTAAGATCTGACTGCACGATAAATTTTATCGTCTCTAATACATTTTTGATTTCATGTGCCGCAAGCTGATCAAGCATATGTGCTCATTAGCTAGTTTTCAAATACGGCTGTTTTGAACAACAGATATTTCTAAGTTGATCCATTACAGTCATTGGACTGTAAAATACAGGATTGAAAACAAGAAGTTAATTCAGTGATGCGACAAATGCAATAAACATTTTGCATATATTCTGCTCTATTGTTATTTTTAAACTGTCTTTAATGAATACTTTCGTTGACATTATTAAATTACTTACATAATATACGTTAAAATATTACGTTTATTTTACTTCATTGCTATTTACCAGAAATAACTTAATAAGAACTGTATCCACTTTATCAATTATTCCTGCATTCTTTTATATACAGTATGCATTGACTTATGACTAGTTTGATAAATATTTAGTAAAATGGTAAATGAATTTAGTAAAGTTAATCCAGCACTGGTTCTTATATTATATAAAATCTTTTTTATAAAACATGTTTGCTACATTGCAACTGTTCAATGATAAGCAAAACCCAAGCTCATTGCGCTGTAATGCATATTGGTGAAGTCTCTTTTTAAGGTGAAAATCAGCAGAGCATTTGTTCTGCTATCAAATTTAGTATTTAGTAAATTTTTAAATTCCTCTCTTTGCATCATATTTTTCTGGAACATTTCAAACTAAGAGTTTTAAATAATTTTTTCTTCATATTTTCAACTCTTCTGATGTTTAATAAGAATGCATTTTGCATTAAAGATATTTATTGCAAGTTTTATTTATTATAATGTTTATAGAATTATTTTCTCCAAAAAAGCACTGTTAAATTGAGAAATATGATGCGTTTCTTTGATTTTGAAAATGTGATTTTGAAACATCAGTGTTTTGCATATCAGCAAAATCAGCGATCATTGTATTTCTGGAGAATCTTCAGAAGATGGCAAGAAGCTGAGAAGGCTTTAGTAGAGGCTGAACAAACGAAAAGAAGTCAGCGTGCCTATATTGGTCCATTATTTTTAACGCCAGAAGTTGAAAAGTTTGGTACTTATTAATTTTAAGTTATATTTAACTATTTTTATTATTAAACTTGAATTGCTTTAAATTTAATCATATTTAAATATTTCTTTGAAATATGTTCAGATTGTATAATTTGAAAATTTTGTTTTTTTTAATGTAATGCCATTGTTTACTATGTATTCAGTGTGAGAATGCGTCATTTGTTGATGGAGGATTTTCATAATTAACTAGCATTTTATTTGTCTATTTTATTACATTTTAAGTTATTTCTTATTGTGAATTATGTGTATTTGTTATATTGTTTTTTGAGTATTTTCATTTAATTGTTTAAAATGTATTATTCTTAATTGTTTGTGAAGAGTACCCGATCTAGTGTTTTCTGTTGTTGATGTTTGAGTTTGTTTTACTCGATTATCATTTATCTGTGTTGAAATCACTCGAAGCAAATACTTAATGCATATATTGTTGATGAATTTGATAAAATTATTAAAAAAATTTTTTGTTGTGTAAATTTTGCTCTTAAATTGATTCTGTTTGTGCAAATTAGTTAAAGTAGTAAATACAGTTAGTTGTCAACGCAATTTATTAATTTTTTAGCTCCTCCAGGCAAGGACCCAGGTAATTTGACAATAGCTGAAAAAGGCGGAATTTCATATGAAACTGCAAACAAATTTTCCAAATATCGTTATTTGGATTTATCTCCCTCCACTATTCGACAATTTTATCGTTATGAGAACTTGATCAATCTTCAATACGATCAGAGGTAAATACTTTGATTTATACAAAATTTATATTTTCCTCAATGCAATCCGCAACTTAATTTTTTTCCATTTACATAGTATATTAATTTAAAGTATTTTAGATTTTTGCCCGAAAGGCACTTGTTGTTGGGTCCTGATTTGGCTGCTGCGCATTTTATTGTTCATCGAGGTGGAGCTGTGAAATTTTTTAGCGATAGCCGCTGGCATCGGGTAAACAGCAGAGGTGAATATATTCTTCCCGGTAAAAAGTTACCAGGTGAGTTTTTTTGTATTATTTGTATTTTTGCAATCAATAATGTTTGAAATTTTGTATTATTAGATTTATATATAGAAGGAATTGATGCTTCTAATACGGCTTTGATGTTTGAAGGGTTGAGTAATTTGGGTAAGTTAATAATTGAATAATAATAACAGTATGTATTATGTGATTGTAATTATTGAAAATATGTAGTGAATTTGGAAAAAATTCGATTTTTAAGTTTAAAAAACTGTGAATATGTGAACGACTGGTGCATGTCTCAGATGAAACAGTTTGAGAATACACTGGAATTTTTGGATTTGAGCTATTGTTCCAAGTTGACAGCTGATGGTTTGAGCGCTTTGAGTTGCTTGAAGTGAGCAGCACAGTGTTTATGTTGTGTTGGAAAACATTTCTGACGGTCCATGTTTCTTTTTTTGCATGATCAGGAAGTTGAAGTATTTGCGTCTGGAAGGTTTGGATCAGGTGAAAAACATCGGGGTAGTGGCAGTCCGGCTCGAAGATACGCTTCCACAACTTCAGGTGGTCGGCTTGGATTACGAACTGGCTTTGGCGAATTTTGGGAAAGATTTGAAATTGTTGTCGCACGAAAATGTCTACCAA
Source organism: Trichinella spiralis (assembly GCF_000181795.1). Classification (NCBI taxonomy): domain Eukaryota; kingdom Metazoa; phylum Nematoda; class Enoplea; order Trichinellida; family Trichinellidae; genus Trichinella; species Trichinella spiralis. Next base: position 5,787,309 of record NW_003526943.1, on the reverse strand, counting down.
GACGCCAAAGGGAATGCCTTTTTGAAAGACAACCTCGACGAACTGTATTACTTGGCTGGCAACATCCCGGAGCAGGCGAGCCTTGCCGACGATGAGATGCCTATTTTTGTCAGTCAAATAAGAAAAGATGTACCCTGTTTGCCGGACGACGTGATTGAGGAGGTGAATCGATTGTCGGATGGGAAGTTGAAGCATCTGCTAGCCGGTTCGCCGTCCGGAGAATGGAGCCAAGAGACCGAACGGGTGCTTCAAGTGGAGGCGCGACGTGCTGCCGACGAGAACCGCTTCTTGCATTCATTTTTGAGGCCTGCTCGTCCAGGAGGACCAACGTGGAAGGAGCGTGTGCAACAGTTGGCGGTGAAAATGGAAATATTGGACAAAGAGGATGTGTTGCTTGAACAGCCGAAAAAGTCACCCACCGTAGTGAATTAATTGTGGTGATCTGTGTGTGTGTTCGTTCGTATGTTGTTGGTGTTGGTGTATTTTGCTTTTCAGATTTTAGGAATAAATTTTTTTTCTATTGAATTTTTATTTGTGAAATTTCAAAACTGGCGGTACTATCCGTTATTATTAGCAGAGAGAAATTTGCTATATTGTAATAATATTTGAAATTGTTGATGATGATGATAATTGTTTATTGGATTTTCAGTGCATAAGCAACAATAATGTCGTTAACAACTGGTGCATCTTGTAACACATGTCGTGTAGTTTTTGAAAATCGTACTTTGCAGAGACAGCATTTTCATTCCGAGTGGCATGTTTACAATTTGAAACGAGAAATTGCAGATTTGGCACCGGTGAAGTTGGAAGAATTTGAAGCCAAAGTAGTTGAGCACAAGGCGGAGGTCAGTGGGATCACAAGGCTGTTTTTGAATTTAATTAATCAATTTATTCATCTGCATTTGCATTTTTTTGCAGACTTCGGACAACACTTCCAAAGTAGAATTCTGCAAGGTGTGCAACAAGAATTTTCGATCGCTCGAAAGTTATCAAGCCCATATTCGATCCAAACTTCACCAGGAAAATGTAATTCATTACAAGCAGTTCCTGGAGGAGAATGGCCTGGATGGAGAAATCGATGAGAACGACATCGCATTTCAAGGCAGTAATCTTGTTCAAAGTGAAGTTGAAGAAGAGCCATCCAAAAAGTCAGGTATGTTGAAATGTTGCTGAGAAAAAATGAAATATGTAATACTTACTACATGTATTGCTTGTTTTAAAATTTTCAAAAATGAAACACCACCCACGTTCTCGTGATTTTTAGAAAAATATTCCCCAGAAGTTCTTCAGCAGTGCTTATTTTGCACGCACAAAGCGGCCGATTTGGAACACAACTTGGAGCACATGTCACTTCGGCATGGATTTTTCATTCCAGAAGTTGATTACTGTTGCAATTTGCAAGGTCTTATCTCTCATTTGAGTAAGTGAATTAATTAATTATTTCAGCTTGGCAGCGTTTATGAAATATGAATTGTCTGTTATTTTTTTTTCAAAAATTTTTTCAGATACAAAAGTTTATTCTTCTTTTGAGTGCTTGTGGTGTAGAGACAGAGGGAAAGCATTCCACTCTGCTGTATCGGTTCAAACTCACATGCGCGACAAGTGTCACTGTAAATTGTACCACGACAACGATGCCATGTTGGAGTACAGCGATTTTTACAATTACGAGTATGAGATGAGCAGTGATGACGAAAGTGACGATGGTTATGATTTATCCCTTTTGGAATCTGGCGATCCGTATCATCTTACATTGCCATCTGGTATGTGTATTTTGCAGATTTTGAAAAATTGTGGTGGTCTGTTTGTTGAAAGCGAAAAATAGAAAGTTATTTTACAAGCAGTGTTAATTTGTTTTGCATATTATTTTTGAAATTAATATCTTCATTTTTTGAATCATTATTTTGTTTCATGCAGGTGCTGTGATTGGTCATCGAAGTTTATTTCGATATTTCAAGCAGAATCTTCGGCTTCTTCCTCCTGAAAACGGACGACATTCGAATTTAAATGAAATCGACAGAGTGGTGAAAAAGTACAAAGGTTTAGGTTGGCGTTCGACAACTAAAGAAGTGGCGACAATCCGGAGAAAAGATCAAAAATTCATTCAACGTCATCAAACGAAACATCAGCTAAAAGTTGCTCTTGGTAGCAATAAACTTCAACGCCACTACAGAGATCCGAATGGTTATTGAATGGATGATCCGATCGAATTGTGAAACAATTAATTAATGAATTAATAATGACAAGGTTATTGTATGTTTTGTTTTCTTAATCATTCATTCAGTTGATTGATTTATTATTGAAAATTGGTTGGTATTGGCTTGGAAATTGTCTGATTTTAACAAAATAAAAATAATATATTGCAACAGACTCTTTTAATATATATGTTACGCTTAATGTTGAAAATTGCCTATTATTGATAGAAGGCAATAAGCATTTGCCTAATATTGAAAAAATGGCTTACGAGTCACGCTGTATGTTGAAATGCTTTTATTCACCATTTAGTGACTGAATTGTTATCCAGTTGAAGTGAATACTTAATTTTGCAGATACAGTCCTTGAGAGTTAGTTAAGATATAAATGAAAAATCATTATGAAAAAATAATTTGAAAGTTGTTTTTTATCGTGTACCAATTTGGGAATATTGTACACTGCAGTGTCTTCATGAAAGCAGTATACGGTGTTTATTTCCACAATTCATCACTGTTGAACAGTAAACATATTGGCAGCAACCGTTACACAATACTATCATGATATTGAGCTGCTGATGATATATTGGGAAACCTATCTGGTGAAGCCGTTTGCCACACTGAACACAATGATTTCTGCAGTTTTTTCGTGAACTGTGCAACGACCCTGCGTACTTGACTGCAGGAAATGTCCACGTGAGCTTCGCAAACTGCTTGGCAAATATCATTACGTTTAGGCCTTAAGATCTGTAGCGGTCTTGCTCACAGGAGATGAGCTGCAATATCCCTTCTAAATGCCAAATGCGTCATCGCTGATCTGTCAGCATTATAATGTTCACAAGAAAATCGCCAAGCAGCTATCACTGTTAGTTGACACTTCTTAGAACAGTTTTCTTCAGTCGTTACAAATAGAAATAGAAATAGACGCTTTTGATAAAATTCCATATAAACCATTTGATGATGCCAGCATAAAAAGTTGAACGGCGCCAAGTCGAAGGACACAATTAAAATTTTTTTATTTCAATGGGCATTCGACATCGCAGTCTTTAGCGTAAGTATTGGCGCCATTTGTGGATAAATTAAAAGTGTTGGCACCACATTCCAAATTTTGCAGACATATTATCCACTTATCTGACATCAAACCCAGAAGTCTACATCAAATCTAGTAGCAACAAGTTCAGCTACAAATCGTTGGAGCATGATTTTACGTATAATCAGGAAGTAACATTCAACCACTTCCTCATTTGTTAATGTTCTTCTGATGGATAGAAAGGCTGTGTTTGAAGAAAAGCTCCGTGCTCTGATCAGAGAAAAAGGACAGAATGGAACGATTTTTTTGATTTCACAGCAAGATCAAATGATTACTGACATTTTGCGAATCCAGTCAGATGGTTTAAAATCTGCTTGTGATTATAATTTAAAAAATCGGTATGGAGTTTTAAAAATCGGCGAAGAAAATAAACTAATCCCGCTTGGGCAAGAATGAGGCAATAAGATGCATCGCCTCTATTGAAGAAATGTTTGATATTATCAATGATGCTCATCAAAAGATTGGTCATGGTGGAGAAAAAAAGACTTTCGAGAAGCACAGAATAAATGGGCGAACGTCACACAAGAAGCTTGCCATTTGTTTCTCACGTTTTGTGAAGAATGCCATAAGAAGAGGGCCAGAATGTTTCCAAAAAGCCTAGTTGTTAAACCACTGGTTAGTACAAATTTGATGTCACGAGCCCACGTGGACTTGATAAATTTTCAAACCATGCCTGATGGTGATTTTAAATATATCATGACTTATTTGAATCACTTTACGAAGTTCTGCATTTTAAGTCCGCTAAAGTCAAAACGGACGGAAGAAGTGGCATCGAAGCTGCTCGAAATCTTTTTAACGTCCTGCGCTCCCAGCATTCTGCAATCCGACAACGGTGGGGAATTTTTAAATTCCATAATTGCGGAACTCAAAACATGTTTGCCAGAGTTGAAGCTTGTCACGGGTAGACCCAGGCATCCTCAGAGCCAAGGTACGGTTGAGCGCCTAAACGGCGTTGTGCAAGACAAACTGGCAATATGGATGCGAGAAAATGAATGCAACAGATGGTCATTGGGACTGAAATTTGTTCAATGGCAAATAAATGTTAGCATTCATGAAACAACAGGACAAAGTCCATTCAAAGTGACATTTGGAGAGGAGTCACGAATTGGACTGGAGTCTTACGTCCTGCCAAAGTCACTAGTTGCTGCAGCGAAAACAGAAGAAGAAATTGAAGAATTTTTGACATCTCATGAAGCCAATGATGAAGATAGTTTGAACAGAGCTGGAAAAAACTATGAAGAAAATGAAAGCAATATTATGAAACATTTTCCTGAGACTTTTAGCAAAGCACGAAAAGAAGCAGCTTCAGGGCAGACTAGAGCAGCAGCAAAAATGACACGACGATCTAAGAAAGTGTTAATACCGCTCCAAATCGGTCAGAATTGTACACTGAGAGTGCCAGACGTGGATCGTGGACCCGCGGATCCCAAAACCTTCTTAGTACTTGTCATGGCGGAATGTGAAGGAATGTACACTGTTGGTTGCAGAGAAGGAAAATTGGCATCCAAGTTTACAGCTGCAGATTTACAAGTGATATCGGAAAATTTACTATCAATTGATGAAGCACCTGACACCAAAATTCCTCTTAGAACTGCAGTAACTAAAGCTACGGGCGGCCAAGGATATGCTAAGTGCATGTGCCTATCCGGCTGCTCATCTGGTCGATGCAGTTGCAGCAGAAAAAGAGTACTATGCAATTCTCGTTGTCACCCCGGGAAGTCATGCAATAATATATAAACCTCGTGCGATACATTTGTTTCTGATAATAAATACAAATATCATTAATAAAAGCATTTCAACATACAGCATGACTCGTAAGCTGTTTTTTTCAATATTAGACAAATGCTTATTGCCTACTATCAATAATAGGCAAAACGCTTGCCTATTATCAATAATAGGCAATTCTCAACATTAAGCGTAACATATATTTTTCACTTCTAATTTTTATTATCAACCGAATTTTTTGTTCAAAGCAACAGATTACAACAGTGCGTTTCAGAAGCCCCGAACTGAATGCAGTGTCAAATTAACTCTGACACCTTCGCTGCGATGGATGGATTTTAATTTCATTAGTGGACTGCATTTTATTATCATGCTGGTATCACGATAATTAGATTGTTTATTGATTAACTTCGTTCATCACGCATTCCAGTGTTCTAAACTTAATGAAACGAGAAACGAATATTTTTTAGTATAAATTTACTTGTTTTGCACAGTATAGGGGATTCTGGTGCATAAATATAAAATAATTACGACAACCAAAATAATAATTCTAATATAGCGGCAAACAGACTGTAGGTTCTGTAAACAACAATGGACTAATCAATTCAAATTCAAAGCATTTTCAGCGTACACGATGTTGTGTATACTTGGGGCATTGGGCGATAAGGTACATCGTAAGTCGCTTTCAACGTTTAACCTGTTGCGATGCTGCGCATTAAATATCATAAGCGCTTAAAATGGCTTCCACAAAGGTACGTTGAGGGGAAGGGACCCAATATACGTAAGCTTTGTGAAGTTATATTCAGCTTGAATATTCAGCCCAGAAGCTTTCTAATGGCACACTTTTTGGTTCTGCGTTTGTGTTTGTCAAGGTTTTTTTGAACCTAGGCTGTTGAATTGTTATTCAATTGCTTCTTCTTGAAGATCGTGTGGAAGATTTTCGATATTGACTAAAAATGGATTTCTCACAAGTTTACTGATCGGGTTTTGAGGTTCCACGTCAGGAAAATAGCGAAGAAACTCATCTTCTAGGCTTGGAAAGTGTGCTATAATTTTTCTTTTCAAATCTTCGCTGAGACATTTACCACTGAACAGCTCGTTGAGTCTTGAAAACCATGTTAAATTTCCTGTTTCAACTTGTTTTAACCATAAAGAAATTTTTTGCAATGAAGCTTTGAACAATATCATAATGAACCATAACATTTGCATTTGCCCCTTGCAGTTTCAAATTCAAATTTATATTAAATATACTATAATACAAACAAGAATAAGCTGCACAAAGTAAAGGAGCAGCAAACGCGGCACTCAGAAGTTCACCGCCTCCGGAACATCATCATACACTGCAGCTCTTAAAAACTTTTCCACTGTTTATATTCTGCATCACTGAACTGACAAGTATTTTCCAATTCGGTTGATGCACTGCTAGATTCTTCGCTGTATATTTGTAATAACAAAGTTCCATTTCTTCCCATACGCGGCGCTTAAGCGTATTTTTCTTTTATAAAGCATGGTGAGGAAGGTATCACAGTCCTGGTCCTCCGCATCCTCAGCCATTCATCCTCCACACAAGATGAAATTATTTCTGTGGAATTCGTTTTTTTGAAGCTTCGTTTTCTCTGTCAAAAACAAATGCTTGCAGTACTGCATTATAAGTTGTCTACGTATTGAGCTTCCAAAAACGCTTGATACAGTCGAATCTGGCAGTTCAGAACCCAAGTCAAGATCAATCAGGACAAGCAACCAAATCAAGTCACCAATATCTTCCAGATGACTTTCCACTGATTCCAGCAAATAATTCTCCAGCTTGTACTTGGAAGATGAATCATGTTTTGCGAGATCTTGTAAATGGAGAAAGCCTTCATCCGTTTTGACCACCTAACCAGTCTTCTTTGAGAGTTTTGGAGAATAACCTTAAATTAAATAAAAAAGTTTATTAGCTTTGTTTAGTTACAATTTATACCTTTACATTTACTTTTTTACATCAATGTACATGTCACTTCTTCGCTTTACAAATTTACAAAGTCAATAAAATACGGATAAATGATGACTATTCCAAAGTGATAATGAATAAATAACGATGATTGAGGCAACAAAGCGGATTTATCTTGTATGAATAGTTTCATCATCGTCATATTCATAACACCTCCAAACACTGCATTTCAGCAAATATAAGGACAAACTGTCTGAAGCTCATCAATAGTTCACAAGAATTCCAACAATACAACTAGCTCAAAAACTACACATTTGTCCCAAGACTATTCAAACTTGATTTCTATTTGTTTATCCCTGTAGAATTCTTGGGTGCAAAAATTGTCGTATTTGATTGATATTCAAATATATAATTGAAATTATTACAAAATGAATCGCAAACTAAAAGACTGCTGTCCATACATGCCGCGTCCTTAGGCAAACCGCGGCGAAAATGTCAATCAACCGTGAATTCAACTAACTCGAACGTCTTCTTGTTCCTATTTACGCAATGTGTACTTCCAAAGAACAGTTTTCCTAATTCCACCCCACCCCCGATTAATATAATAGTGTTCTCTTAGCCACTGCTCTGGGAAGCTTTTCCTAATGCGAATCACGAAATTCGCTGCAGCTTAGAAGAACGCGTTGAAACGCGTCGAGTTAGTTGAAGTCACGGTTGATTGGCAGGTTCATCACGGTTTGCCTAAGGACGCATTTTGCCTACGACATACATATAAGAAGACACGAATTTATTTTAGTAATTCTACAATTTGAGCAGATATAAAAAGAGGCAGTTGAAATAGGATTATCTTTCCATCATGCATTTTATTCTCAAATTCAGCTTAGCTTAAAATACTCAGAAATCACTGTTTTTATGTAGTGATAAATCAGTGGAAATTACAATCACTATATCATATAACCGCTCAAAGTGTTGTTTTCATCCTCATTTGTTTAACTATATTCAAAAAACATATGTACATCTGTTGGCTCGATTAATTTAAAAAGGTTTTTCATTATACTTCAAAAACTTTTAAATATCTTAAATTCAACCTCAGTGCATTAATATATCAAGTGAATTACAATATTTCCAAGTCTTTATCATGAAAAGTGGTCGTTTGAAAATGAAATTAAACGTTGTTTATCGTAAAACAATATAAAAGGAAAATTGCATTTCTTACCGTGAAATGCAGCGGAGTTTTCCGTTTTTGGCTTTTCTATTTCACGCATCAAACTTCGTGACTACCAAAGTAGTGATCATAGTTACCAAAACTGCTGCTCAATCAAACAGCAAACGCCAACCACCTTACGTAATAAACACAATCATTTATACTGTAAATTGCATCATCTCTGCATGACTTGGCTACAAAAATGTTACCTGATTATCATTTTATCGGTGGAAAACTCCAAGCAGTGATTTAAAAAATGTTTTTCTAAATAAAATGAACGTAGAATAAGGATAGAAAATAAGTTGTGGAATTTATTCGTCTTTATTGATTTTTTTCAAATCTCTAATGCGGAAATGGGATGCCCATCCATGTTTTTTCTGACAAATTTATTCTTCATTTAAATTTCTAAAAATGGAGAGTTATGCGATGAATGATTTTCCAATTTTGTTTCTATCACTTATTTTGCTTTAGCCATTTTGCATGATGCTCAAGTTACTGATAAATTTTGCTACAGTCACAAATTGTACACGTTTTTTTTGTAAAAGTTAGTTTATAAAATAATCCACAAAAATATAATAACCAAATAGCAGAGGTATGAATGTCAAAAAATGAGTTGGTAACGTGGTTTTGTGGTCTACATTATGATAAGCATGAGAAAGTCCAAATTAGGTGTTAAAGTTGTTCTGTTGACACGTGATCAGTATTCCTATCAGTAGTCATTTGGTCATTTGTTGACGGTGGAGAAAATGCGCATTTGTGTGATTGGCGCCGGAGCAGCTGGCCTGTGTGCTTGTAAGTACGCACGTCTGATCAAAAATGCAACGGTAGTGGTTTATGAAATATTGGATCGTGTTGGTGGAACTTGGAATTATACTGATCAAGTGGGTGAAGATATTCGAAATGAAACTCGTCATCCGGTTCTGTACAAAAATTTGAAGTAAGACGGCAAGTCAGTTATAATCAATCGATATGACTGTATGTAAATGTCAAATCTTATAGAATTTTATTTGTGTAGTCATGCGCATCCTGCCGTCTGTTTTGCTTCAAAATATAATTTTAAAATTTATTTATGTTATTGAAATTTTCTGGACTATCTTAAAAAGAAATCTAGAAAGAAAAAGTATGAAAAAAATTAGTTCATTAATTTTTGCATTGAAAAGCAAAACATTAAATAAGCCTTGAAAAGGATGTTTATTTTTTTAGTGCACTTTTTGCAGTTCACCACATTTTTAATTATTATAAAATGTATGCATAACTTTATATTTAATTTACTTACTGACTGCGTTAATCATTATGATTAGCGTCAGTTCGGTTACTTAAGTCAACTTTCTTAACTTTGTATTTGTATTACACGATAAAGTTAATCATAAATTGAAAAATTTTTAAGCTTTTTATAATTTGATGATTTTCCTTGTTATAAAAGTGTAGAATATTTGTAGACTTTGCAATATTATTATTCTCTAGAACTAATCTTCCAAAAGAGATAATGGGTTTCCCAGATTTTCCCTTCAAAAACACGATCAAGGAATCTTTCATTTGCCATCAGTTAGTTTCTGACTATTTGCAAGATTATGCAAAGCATTTCAACTTATTGCAACACATAAAGGTTCTTTTATTTTTGTATATTCTTTGGAATTTACTAACCTTTATCTCTTTATTAGTTTGGCTACAAAGTAACTGACGTGCATGCGCATCCCAATGGTGAATATTGTTGGGAATTAGAAGTGAAAAATGTAAAAACGAAACTTTTCGAAACTCACTTTTTTGATGCACTTTTTGTTTGCAGTGGGTAAGAGAAATAATGTTTGTTGTATTTACATATATATATGTTTTTTTTGATTTTGAACAACTAGGCATTACGCATTGCCTCACATTCCTGAAATCAAAGGAATGGATCAATTTCAAGGTGAACTTCTGCATGCATCAAGATATCGAGTTCCGGAAAAGTTTCAAGGGCGTAGAGTTGCATGCTTAGGCGCAGGACCAAGTGGTGTTGACCTTGCATTCGAGCTGAGTCACTTTGCCAAAAAGGTATATTCCAGTCAGTGTACTGCAGATTATATTGATATCAGTAGTGAAGTTCGAGTAAAAGAAAAAAAAAACCTTTACAGGTGTACTTATGCCATAATGATTCTCGTTTGCAGTCTGCTCTTCCCGAACATTTGGAGGAAACAGTCGGCATAGAAAGTTGTGAAAAAAACGGTGTAATATTAAAAGATGGACAATATCTAACTGTAGATACGATAATTTTTTGCACTGGTTATGAATATGAATTTCCATTTCTACAACACTGCACACCGTTGTACGTGAAATCGAATTCCGTTTCACCATTGCATTATCACATGATTCATGTTAATTTGAAAAATTTATTTTTCATCGGTCTCAATTATACCGTATTACCGTTTCCCTTTTTCGATGTACAAGTTCGTTTCTGCGTTGAACTGCTCAAAGGAAAGTTTGACATGCCAAGTGAAGAACAAATACGTGAGGATGAGATGTTAGAAAACGAGATGCGTCAGAAGATGACACTGGGAAAAGCGCTTCCTCCTCATTATATGGGTCCGTTGCAGTGGGCATATTTATACCGACTGATCGACTTGGCAAAATTGAATCCATTGCCACCTTATTTGGAGCATGTTTACAACCGCCTGTCTGAAATTCGGCCTAGACATCTGTCCGAGTACAAAACGTTTCAATTCAAAATACTTAACGATGCCGATTTTGAAATTTACCAACCTTTACAGAATCAACGAACAGTTTACCGTTGTCATACTGTATGATTTGTACCTAACTTTCTTGTTTTAAATGAATTTCACTATCAGCGAATGAAAATCTGCGTTTATTTTCCCATTTCAAAGTAGTTAGCCAATATCACAACTTAAAAAAATGCTAAAATGCATATTGATCAAAGAGAACAAGTTTTTCTCAAAAAAATATCACAAAACAAGGCTAGCTTTCTTTTACAACGATCGCTTCTTTTTCAATAATATCCCGTGCAATATGAAATGCAGCAATCAGTGCACTCAGTTGCAGCTTATCGCTTGCCCCTCTCGTTAAACTTTCTTCAATTTCTGCCAAACGATCGATTAAATAAATTCTCACGAGGGCCGGAATTTCCACTGAAAATATACACATTACATTATAAATTTGAAAACAAACAAAATCAGCAAACCTTTTTGAACAAATAAATGTACTTCTTCCAAAATATCTTGCAACGCGAGACCTTTTTTCAATTTCAAAAATGTTATTCCTAGAATAAATCAACTAAAAATGTACTAAATTGAAAAAAAACTTAAATTCATCAAAATATGAAGAAAAACAACTTATTGAAAAATGTACAACAATACTTTCTCACATTTATTGTTATTTATTCCTTCTAAACTTAATCTATACAGATCGCAAATAGAAGAAAACATTGAACTGCAAAAACAAAGATAAATCAAATTTTACAAAATATAATTACTTTTATATGTTTCTGAAAAGTCTTTGTTAAACAGCCATTCCACAATTGCCTTTATATCATCTGGTTTCGGTTTTCCAACACAAGCATAGACATTTTCCATGTTCACCATATCAAACGCCATAGCTGTACTCTGAAAAATATCTTGTAAACAAAAAAGCATTACTTAATTAACATAATAAAAAACAAATAGTATAAAATAATATTCGGATAGTAATTGATCATTTGAGAGAAGTGTTGTCTACTTGTAATATGTTCAGTGCTCTTCTCATATCTCCACCAGACAAAAGTACAAGATGCTGCAAGCCTTCTTCTGTAAATTTTACTCTGAAAGTGAAAAAAGAAAAGTTCATTTTTCATTAAAACAAACTTCAAACTATTTCTACTTCTCTGCTTCAATTACATGCATCAACCGAGGTGTAATTTGATTTGATTTCAGTGGGGCAAATCGAAAACGCGTACACCTGGACTGCAATGGCGGTATAATTTTGGATAAGTAATTGCAAATCAAGCAAAATCGAACATTGTCCGTGTACTTTTCAATAACTAAAATAACAACAGAACAATCAAAAAAGACCAGAATTCACTTTAAATTAATAAAAGATAACAGTTGTTCACTTTGAGATCCAATATAAATAAATTTAACAAATTAAATAATCAAATTTATAATTTAGCTGTGTGCTAAAAACAGAAACACAGTTTCTTTAGAATATCAGTATAAAGGATAAATGATAAATAACTTGCTTCGACGCAAAGCATTTTGTGCATCGCGTGTCATGGCATCCGCTTCGTCCAAAATGATCATTTTAAAACGACCACCAAAGATCGTTTTTGTACTGGCAAAATTCAATATCTGCTCTCGAACGACACCAATACCACGATCATCGGACGCATTCAACTAAATTCAACGTCAATTTCTCTCTTTCCCAACACAATTTGAAAAGCAATTAATTTATTTTTCAAATCATACTTCAAGAACCATCGACTTCAGCTGATTTTTCTCATACAGTTGTTTTGCACAGGCTAAAATGGTGCTGGTTTTCCCGGTTCCAGGAGGACCGTAGAACAAGAGATGCGGTAAACGGTTCTCATTGATAAATCGACCGACTGAAATGTTGTAAAAATAAAAAGAACAATCAAACAGATCATGGTAAAAGTTGCAAAACATCATTTATACTCGTTTCGAGAATATCTTTGTGAGAAATTAGCTCTTCTAATTTTGATGGACGATATTTTTCAACCCTAAACAACATTTATTCGTATAACTGAAGATTAAATTAAATTTAATTTAAAATAAAAATAAATTTGACGAACTGAAAAAACACAAACAAAACAAACCAAAGTAGCAAACGCTTCGTTTACATAATTCAAATAAAGCTTGAAATAACAGCATACACAAAATAAAGCACATCATACTAAAAATGTTCGAAAGATTTATTTACCATGGAAGTATTTCTGTACGACATTTATCAACCATTTCGCCGCACAAGTTCAAATTCTTAAAATAATGTCGTGAAAATCGTTTTAAAATACAGTAATTGATTTTTCAGGTAAATTACAAAAATTTTCATAAATTAATTATTCGATTTCATCAATCACTTATTTCATTAAAAAAAACAAAATTTTCATATAAAAATACCAAATTATCAAGAAATACAGGATGGGAATGCTCAGTGAAATATTGCTACAAAATGCGACTCATTACAGTATATGTAAATGCAGGATTTTTAATTTGCTTTTTAAATCGATTGCTGAAATTTGAACACTTACGATGAAATGAAAACTTATTTGAATTTGTTTGTGTTCATTTTATGACTTTTTTGCATGTGATGATAGCAGTAATTTCTTTTTTTTGGATGCCTTAAAATCTCACGTAAGCTAAAGTTTTTCAGAATCATCTTAAATTTATTTACCCAAATGAAATTGTGATTTACAACCTATTACATCTTTTCTCACAAAATATACGATGTGAAATGTTAAACATTTACCCATCTAATGGTATTATTTGTTAATACGTACAAAAATACATACATAAAAATTAGGCTGCTTTTCATATTAATAGATATTCATTCGTTTTTATTAAAATATCTTATCTGAGAACAGATAATTCGTGTGACCAAATTCTGTTTTTCTAGGAAATACAAAATATCTGAAAATACCACCAAATAAAATCACCCTTAGATAAATAAACACGCATATCATCTACGCAATGAAGTTGACAATTTATGACTGATTTTTCAAAGCTGCTATACGTCGTTTTACTGCTTCGAAATTTTCCTTGATCACTTCCATGTTTTTGCCAAATACGGTTTGAACCTACAGTAAAATTTTGAAAATAAATTCGCCATGGAAAAAAAACTGCTTACTTCTGTTAAAAGAGTTGAACAGTTGCTGAGAGATTTTGAAATATCTTGTTGCACTCCGTCCAGGTACGTCAAATATTGACTAAACTGAACTGCTGAAAGTAATAAAAAAAAGTAAACAACTTTTACTCATCATATACTTTATACTTCATCATATACAGCATAAGAATATTATTAATAAATTTTTTCATTTAATAAAAAATTTCAAATGCCAAACCTTGCTCATGCAAAACTTGTAAAGACTGCAATCTGTCCACTATTAAAGGAAGCGAATCACACGTACTATCCCACTTTTTCATCATATCGTACAACTCTTCAATCTGCACACAAAACCAAATATAATTTGCATTTTTATTTTTGTATACTAAAAAATAAAATAAATCAAATACTTTTTTTTCTTGTTCAGAATCGAGATTAGGTTTCTTTTCCTTGATTGCAGATATTTTCGAACATATCGCCGACAAACGTGCCTCAATTGTATCCAAGTGATTTGTATCCAGCATCTCCACTTGCAATTTAAGTTCATCCAACGCCTCCTGATGATGAACAGAAATTATTTTCATCTATTCATCCAACGTAACTAACTTTTTCACTGCTATTAATACCTTGAAAGTTTTTCCATTTAATTCGGATAAAACTGCTTGCTAAAACACAATGCGCGTAATTCAATAAAATTCAACAACCAAATTCATTATAATCGCAGACCATATTTTTTTTGTCAACTCCAAGCAGAGTTTCAAACTGCGCAATTCGTGATTCTAGCTGCGAAATCTAAATTACAATTTAAATAAAGACAAAAAATTAATGAGCTTAATTTTGAATAAATTCAAATTACACGCGCTTGATCATTGAATGCTTGCTGCTCTTTGTTAGGGTAAAAATCAAACGTGATTTTGTTTCTAGCTATTTCCTCTTCCGACTGAACGGCTTTGCCATCCTTTTTAGGGGGTGATATTTTCTTCAAATTTTCAAATGCTTCAGTAATCAACCTGAAAATCAGTAATGAAAAAAAAACAAAAGTCTGTTTCCTGTTTGTAAATCACATCAAACGATTTTCTTGTTCATTTGCGATTGATGTCGAAGATTCCCCAATAACTTGTTCCACTTGAAGTTTCTTCAACATATGCTGCAAAGCATCCGCTTCTTCGAAAGTCAACTTTTCATTGTTCAATACTTCTGCCGTATTTGCGCTTTGGGATGATTCCTGAAAAATGGATATATTTTTTCTCTCTTACTAGAAAAAATCCTACCAAACTCATTCTTTATTATACAATACAAACACCGACTACTTCTGTATGCAATATTTTTGAGAAATTAATAACTCTTCGTCATACTTTCGCAGAGGATATGCTTTTAACGAGTTCATCCACTTCACGTCTCAAACGATTGTATTTTTCACCAATCGATTCCTCACTGACCTGAATTAAATTGAAATTTAATTTTCAAATCCAATAACGCTCATTTCAACAAATTCCACCTGCAATTTATGATCATATCCTTTGAAATATTCGCCCAACTCTAAAAAGCAAAACCTCTGCCACTTTTTCAGCATAAAAAAAATTAACATTAATCTGTCATCAAACCGGCTTGATCTGATTCCAATGTTTTTGCTTTGAACACCTCGTATGCAGCCAATGGACTGATGCTAATCGAATCGATATGCTCACTTTCGAATACTTCCTAAAGAAAATATACAAAAAAGAAATTAGCCTTCTGTAAATTTAAAAAAACATGTGGCCATCATTTACTTCAGTTTTGATGTGCTGTTCACATTCCGGAAGATCACTGGTCTCATAAACGTCTTCTTCCTTCATGTTTCAACTGTTCAACAAAACAATTACAATTGACAATATTACAACATGCAACAGTCATATCAAAAGTATTGCAATCTGCAAAAAAACAGTTTAAATGCAAAAAGAATTCATCACTAGAAAAGAATAATTTACTCATATATTATTCCAATTAGACAATCGCGATCTTTTTGGAGTCAATTAAATATGTATACAGTTAATGCAATAAACATTGCATATTTAATAATATACTTTTATCATATATATTCCTTTTGTATGAAAAATGAATATTCATAAAATGAAATATGTAGTTCATTGCAAGGAAGAGATCACTGCTTGTTTCAAAGGCGGTTGAAAGTATTTTATCCGTTCGGCTGGTACAGTGTCGTTGAAGTCGCCAAATCGTAAATATTTACAAATGACCCCAAAAATGCATCCATTCAAAATCTGAAACACTCTTATTCGTTCAACCATTCGTGTTAGCTGCTATAAAACAAAACAAAATTCAATAAAATCCAAAATAATTATATAAAGTAAAAAACACATTACACCAACGCCAGGAACAATGTCATCACAGCCATCCACTCTTTGCACACGGAGTATGTGATAGCAAAAGTCGACAATTTCGAATCGTCTCCTCTGATCAAGCAAAACAATTAATGCACAACCACACCAATTCAACCCTTCACCAAACAATTCCCTGAAATACAATATAAATTATATATATGTATGTATAAGACAAGATTTAGAAAAAAAAAATACAACTCATACTCGACAGTAATTTCATTTTCACGTGGTGGCATGCAGTACAAAAACTGCAAAGCTGACCAGAGACGATGAAATTCACTACATTCGTCGATTGTCATTACAGAATTGGCTGGCAACATGGAGCCAGACCATATTGGATCAGTAAGAAAACTCTTTATGCGCATCAATATTACCTCGAATATGGACAAACCGCAGCAAAGACGCTCTTTGGTCAACAAATCGCAGTCCTGAGCAATGGATGCTTGCTGAAATAAACGTTTTAAAATATACACTAAGAAAAAGGACCATCCTGAAATACAATACCTTTTCTGAACCATAACGTTCCATTATATTCGAAACATGCAAATTTGCATATTTTTGTTCTAATCGTTTAATCTTCATTTCCGGTTTCTCATTTTCTATTTCCAGAAGAATATGAACTGTCGAATAAAAATTTTATAAAAAAATTTCAATTACCTTTACAATACGGTCTAGGAATAATATTTTGAAAAGGAGCCGCATGAAGCAAATCGGACACTTCCTCTTGACTCTAAAATTCTCTCTGATCTATCATAAAAATTAATTGCAATCTTTTGAAAAACAACATACAAGTGATTTTTCTAGCCACAGACAGAACAACATCAAATTACCCATTTCACGACAGGCTTGGAATATTTCCATTTTTAAGTCATTATTGTGAATTAAATTTTTCAACTGAGCATAATAAAATGCTAGTACGCCTGTTTTAAAATTTGCAATTTAAATATTTCCACTGAATTAAGTAAAATTAATCGCTTTCCAACCTGGAGAACCGTAATCGTACAAAGGCAAGCGACACACTTTGGGAATCAGCTTAGCCACACTCTTCAACGGTTGAAGAAGAGAATTTTGAAGCTAATAAATATAAATTTTTCATAACAATTTCAAAAAAAATCAAGTTAACGGATCTTACCAAATTTTCGCTCACTTTGAGCAATTCTTCTAAAATAACTGCTATGCCATTGTATTTGAGCAGCTTAGCCATTGCGCTGATAATAATTATTTTTATATAATGTGCGGCAATTTACTTCAATACGAAAACAAAACTACACATTAACTTACTGAAAATGCGGCACGCCAACAAAACCACAATACATTGTATATATGTTGCTGAATGCTGTATTAAATGCCTGAAAACAATCTCAACATGTGTGAAACATTTAAATTTGCATTCATTTGCCAAATAATCCTTCTACCTTGCTTCCCCAAAAAAAGTAAGCTGAAGCTTGCGGTGGTTTGTCACGTTGGGCAGCAGAAGCAGAATTTGACGAAGCCCTGCTTCGTACAAATCTAAAAAAGCAACAAAAAATACGAATTCGTCGTATACAAGAAATGTATTTAAATTCTCAAACAGCTGACTAGTATTACGAGTTAATCATTAAAAAAAACTTAAAAATTAATATAATTTACCGATTAGTGGATCCATTGTAGCAATAATTTGTCAGAAAATCGTAATTCAATTCCCAGAAAACGTGCAACGTAATACGACCATACGGAGCCGATATGCTGTGATTTGCTTCTTGATATAAATCATCAAAATCTGTCAAACCTTGCAAGTGATTTTTCAGCAATTTATGACACAGTCGGTTCACGTGAATCAAACCGTCCAATTCCTGATAAAATAATTCATGAGACAAATTATTATCACAACATCATATTGCTATTATTATATTTTTATTACCACAATGCCAGTCAAAGCCGTGGCTTCAAATCTGTTAATAGCCAAATCGAGCGATTTAAGAAAAAATGCGTTTATTCGTTGTGTCAACAGTCGATTCAAATCAATCGATCTACCAAGAAGCTGAAAAATGAAATTAATAATAATAACATTTTAAAAAATACCACAAAACAAAAACCGTCCAAATTGATTAAAAATTACTTGAAAATGCCTTTGCTTCATTAACGTTTCATAACGTGTGCTGAATACGAAAGGCACGTTGACTCCATGCATGCTGCAGTCAGATTTGAATCGCTTGTCCAATAGCATGCTTAAAATAGCATTAATAAAAATAACACGATTTGAAAGTTAACTTCAAAAAATAATAAAAATACCTAGCAGCAAGCTGCTTGTAATGAGAAAATATTTGCACAGACAAGCGATAAACAAACTGATCGAAACAGAGATTCACTTCTGCTTCAACTTCATCATACAAAAATTGCTTCTCAAATCTCGTCATCGCACATTCTGCACTGTCGTTGTAAAGATCCAACTGATAAAGAATGCATCTGAAAATACTTTTTATATAAAAATGAAATAATTTTTTCACATTTTTAAACAATACTCGATATAAGATGGATTTTTCGTCTGCAAAATATGATCAGTCAAAATCCACGGCATGGACATCTCTATTGGAAACTGTAATAATAACGACATATTAAAGAAATTTGAATGCAACGAATCAGTAAAACGAATAAACAAAAATACTTGAATACGTTGACCCATGGTCATTTCTAAGTAGAACTCTCGGAACCACAACTGCGACATGTCGCAACACATGCTTAACATTTCTACAAATAAAAATTGAAAAAAGAAATCACCAAACAGCTAAATTACAAAAGATAATACCATTAAAATTAAGCAACGCGTTCCAGTAGTGTGAATTGCGCAAAAATTCCGAAATTATACTCAAGTGTTGACCATCAATATCTTTACGAATCGTTTTGCGACCGCTGCTCCTATCTGATACCAATGATTCAAGCATTGTTCTCATCATGTAAAGCTGCAATAAATTATCAATTATTTACACTTATTTATACATTAAACAAAAATACCTGCGTAGAAGATGGTGGAACGGCACGTGGTTCAATGTGAAATTCCACAGAATTGCTTCCCGTATCACGCCGTGAACGTGTGCCGTATATATCTTCATACAATTCCGGTGCATTTGACGAATCAATAACTGTATCTCTGACAGATTGCAAAATACTAGAATATTTAAAAAAAGATGCTGGAAATAATCAACAAACGGCTAATAATTATGTCATATATTATTATTTACGTTCGTATTAGTTCTTTTTTATTTTTCGTCGCCTTTCGTAGCGGTTCTCGCAGAGTAATTTGCACAAATTCCTGAGTATCATAGTAGACAGATTTCCTTATAGCTAACTGAAATTCGGCTTCCATTTTTCCCATCAGAGATTGCAGTCCCTTTACCATGGAAATTATCTACAGAAATCTCGTAAAATTATACTTTTCCTTGAAAGGAGAAAATATGTAAAATGAAAATTTTCCAACTAACTTCAATAATGGCAAACTTTTCGTCGGAAGAATAATTGTATCGAGTTGCCTAAAAATTTCAAATGCTTAAACGTCATACAGAAAAAATGATTATAAATTACTCTTTCATATTCTTCAGCAGTTGGTGGACAATCGGCACTTTGATGAGGATCAGTTGGATGAAGCAATTTCCAAGAATACTATAATCAGAAAAAACAACAATTAAAAACTATTATCATCATTCAATCATATAAATATGCAAAATACCAATTCTAAAACAGTCGACGTCCAACTGGACAATAATTGCAAGCCTTGCAGTGCCAGTTCAGTCAAATGACGATTTTCATCAACACTTCTAACAACATTCTTGTCATAAACTGCAATCTGTAAAATTTGAAAAATTAAATTTTTTTTCTTTTACACACATCAATTATTTAATTAATAACTTTGTTGTGAATTCGAGCCAATCGAGTGACGAATTCGTCGTGCTCTTCGCGAAAAGTGCGCAACAATTCAACAATGTTTATTGGACAGTGGGTCGATTCCACACTGGCCAATGGCCATCTGGATGCTTCATAAGATGCGCATCGTTTGATGAAAGCAAACGGCATCACTTGCATATCCCCAAACAGTGGAACAACTTCGAGTTGCTGAAATTTAAACAAACAATAATGAACAAATAGTGAAATAAAAATTTTAAAATTTCACTTTGAAAGTACGATCCAATTTGGACAAATTGATCAACCGTTTCTTCTGGTCTAATTTTATCAAATTCCCTTGATTGTCATCAATAAGACAAATTCCAAATCCCATGATCTATGCGTAAGATATACTTTGATCAGATAAAAATCATAAAACAATGTTACATGATTATTATTACTTTGATAAGCATGTGCTTCTCCGCTGGTGTCACATATAAATGATTTTCATAAAAATGCATGCAAATGTTGATCACGTCAGCCAGCAGTTCGTCATAACCTTCAATTGCTTGAAGTTGACTCCTAAGACTGTCTTTGATTTTATTCTGAGTAGCCAAAAACATTGACAAATTCTGAGACTCTTGTAAAGTTTGACTGTCAGACATAACCTGTAGAAATTGTGCAGCTCTAAAAAAGAATCACATTTCTCGATAAAACACAAAACCTCTTGGATAATTCTATATATATATGCTAATGATCTTGAAATTTTAGAAACTTTATAATAAAATCTATTCAAAAAAATTTTTTTACTGTAAATCCCGCTTTTATAGCAAACTGTAAGCAAAAACAAGTGATGCAATTGTTTTTTAATTGCACAAACACCATATTACAGAAAACTGATTTACAATTTTCGCAATTTAATGCAATCTATCCCAGAAATTTCAAAATTTTACACTACTTATTCTGAAAATTAACTATCAATTTAAATTTTGCAACAACCAAATAAATGGAATAAATGTTCAAGTAAAATTTATTAATAACATATATTACTATAACAAGTTGCAATGAAGTGCTTCCTTAGCTAAAGTAATGCAATACAAACCAATAAAAATTTCAAGCCAAAAAAAATGTGAATAACAATATAGCATTCATTTACCTCCTATATGTAGAATAATCATTTTTTATAGACGCTTTCATATTTTTAAGTTCGTCCAATACAGCAAACATGTTGATCAATTTTCCCAGAGAAAGCAAATAGGCTTCACTAACAAAATCTTTTCGTTTTTCTGAATGGCTCAATCTTTTCACCTCTTCACAGAAACGTTTCGTAGCGCGATCCTGTAATAATTACAAACAATAACTGCAACAGCTGAAACAAAGTTACCAATGCAAACCTGAAAATACATCAGCTGAAGCAATTTTTTTACTTCAGGTTGAAGAACTTCCACAATTTTGTCATAAATTTCAGCACGATTTGGTTGTTCATTTGATTTTGCCTTCAATTTATAAAATTAAAGCAAACTAAAAATAAAGAAAATAAGATTTACCATCGGTACAGCTCGTGAACAACAACGCCAAGTGTATAGATTAATAGCATGACGTTCCCCTTCTAATAGAATTTCATTCTAAAACTCTTTTCTGATTTTAAATTTTAATGCGAAATAAATAAAACACTTTACAAGTTCAGCGTGTCTTGTCGCTTCTTCAATATATTTAGATATACCGGTTATGAACGCAGATCGATCTTCAAAGTTAGCATCAAAATTTGCTCTGTAACGCAAAGTTTGTGGCAATGCTTCAACAACTGGTTGACAATCCGGAAGAGGAATTTCATCCAGCAATTCAACATTGCCTATCGCATCCGCAAATGATACTACCTCTCCAGACATGTCATGCGTTTCTATACAAAAATAAAAATACAAACTTCAAAATAGCGCTACATAAACGAACTGTATCATCACTTTCAATCTAAGAAAAAATTACACGATAAAATTATTTCAGAAATATGTGAAGCAATCAACAATTTCACTTGATTCAAATATAACTTTGACAATCTATCATACAACTTCTAAGCCCTACAGTAATCTGTAAAAAAATCAAGTGATAGAGCACAGTTTTTAACCACGATGTAGTATTAATGAAACATCAAGCAAAAAATGTGATTATGAAAATTAATAACATTTTAATTACATTTTTTAATACAAAGGCAAAATTATTATATTGCTGATTAAATAATTTTTTGGAAATATTACTGTAAATACAGTATATTCAGTGCATTCACTTTTTGCCGTATTGTTCACACGTAGCACCTTTTTGGGGTTTCTGAAGTTTTTTTTATTGCGATTAGCATCCACTATTTTTCCATTATTTAGGACATAATGGACGCAAAGTGTTTATTTGAAGTTTACAAGCATATTTGGATTGATCGAAACAAATGCGAAGCGAAACAGATTGCAAAGGTTCGTTTGTTTCATATAATCTAATTATCAGAATAAATAGACGGTGAGAGGATTTGAATTTTAATTTATGAACTGCATGCCTTTTTAATGACGTCATTATTTTCTTTATATTTTGGTGATCTGGGAAGATTTGTAGAAAAAAGGTTCAGTTAAAAAAGTTACAGGCTAATTCATCTGTCAATGAAATGGTAAACGATATTCGTGAATGGCGTAAAAAAATGTCCAATCACATTGAAGCTGTGAAAGTAATTGTCTTTTGTTTTGCGTGTTTTTTTAGTTTTCTTGATTTTCTATTATTTTTTTTGTTTAATATGCCCAATATATATTAGTTTATAGTAAATTTCTTATAGGTTGGGGATAAGAACAAGTCTATCGAATTTGAGGAACTTCTTTCTCGTCTCTCTCAGATGGAAATTGCGCATGCAAAGTTGTTGGAACGTGTGTTTGTTGGTTTTACATTCTGTCTATAAATGTATTTAAAAATGTATATGCATTTTATTTTGAAGGTGTTGAGAAGTTAGAATTGCGCCTTGAAACTGTGAAAACTGGAGATAGTAAATCGAATGCTCAATCTTCAGCTGTTGAAAAGGTTGATGAGGATGAAAACATTGATCTTTTCGGCTCGTCAGATGAGGAAGAAGTTAATTTTAATGAAATCCATTTAACTTTATTTTTATTATTTTCTACTTTTCAAAGGATGAAGAGAAACAGCGAATTCGTCAAGAAGTATTAAAAGCTTATGAAGCGAGGAAATCTAAAAGTTTGCTAATTGATTGTTATTTTTATAAAAGCCGTCATATTTATTTTATATTTAGAACCAGCAGCGGTGGCTAAAAGTTGCGTTGTGTTAGACGTGAAGCCCTGGAGTGATGAAACTGACATGAACGAGTTGGAGAAGTGTGTTCGAAGTATTAAGATGGATGGCCTTCTTTGGGGAGAATGTTTGTTTGTTCATTGTGCATTTAAAATTATACTTTATTAAAATTAACTGAATAACTGTTTAGCTAAACTTGTTCCAGTTGGATATGGCATTAAAAAGTTGCAAATTGCTTGTGTTGTCCATGATGAAAAAGTTTCTGTTGACCTTCTATCAACGGACATACAAAATTTTGATGAGTTGGTAAGTTCAGCATAAAAAAACATGCAGTCAATTACAATTAGAAATGACTGTATTTATGCTTTGCTAACAAAATGTGTCGTATTATTTTCAGCATATTTTGGTAAACAGTGATTTGTGCAAATTTTAATTTTTTCAATTCCGTTTTAAGGTGCAGAGCGTGGACGTTGTCTCATTCAACAAAATATGAATTGAATGATTTTACTGCTTATTGGTTCATCTCTGATGATATTAAAATAAAAGCAGTTCTGATATTTTGTGTTTGTTTGTGTTAAATTGTTTTTTAATATTTTCTAACAAAATAATCAATGATGAACAATAAATAGATGGCAGTTTTTTTACTTTTGTATTTATTTACTCTAAAAGATTCAATAGTAAAGTTTTGATATGAAAATTAAAGTAATTTGCAAATAGTGATAGTGATTTCCCCTTATTGCTAATTTATAATGTTTTTCATAATTAATGGGTTTTTTGACAAAATAGAGACTGCAAATTTACTAGATAGTTGAAAAGTTACTTTATTTAAAGTTTAATATAAAGCTGGCTTGTATTTTGTTCAGCCTTGGTGATGTAGCACAGCGAAAATTTGTGTGCGTTAAATTTATTGAACATGTTCATAATTCTTAAGGATTTAAGTAGGTAATCGTATACGTATCCTCGGTAGTATAGTGGTGAGTATTCCCGCCTGTCACGCGGGCGACCCGGGTTCGATTCCCGGCCGGGGAGAAATTTTTCCACATTAAAAATTTTGTTTATGAATATAAATTTCTAAAATTCATGTATTGACTTTAAACAGAATTTGCTTTTTTCAAGCTATCAAAACACAACGAGGTTGGTTTAATGATCCATTATTCCTTGCATATGAATGCTGCTGTCCATGTGTTTAAGAAAACTTTTTTAATATTATGTTGACAAACGACAGAGGAAACTAACAGCAGCTATTATATAAGCTTCAACTGTAAAAGCTGTACATATAGACTGAAGAATGAAGAATGGTTAGTTTTTGCGGATTTAAGCAGAATATTTTTTGTACATTTAGCATACTTTGTAACTGTCATAAATCCATATTTACATATGTTTTTAAGTTAATTTATTGTTTGAAATATGTATTAATAATGATTACTACTCCATTTAAGAGCAGAATGAATACTGTTGTTCTCGATTCTGTTATGGTAGTATGATTTGGAAATTTCTGATGTCGGAATAATGCATTATTTGACAGACTGTTTTGTCAGATTTGTATTACCAACCATTTGTTTGTGCTTGCGGGTATGTTGATCTCATTGCTTAATGATTGTTTGCAATTGGTATTGTTTTTTGGCTTTTGTTGTCGACTCTCGATTGTTTTGAGAAGTCAATGACTGGACATTCTGATAAATATAGGGAACACAGACAAATGGAATTAAAAAATTGAAATATACAAGAAATTAGAGTACGGAAAAAATTTCAAACTGTTCTGTGACTCAGAGAATATTTTGAAGACGTTCAGTTTATTGCTCTGATTGTGGAATAAATTAAACTTTAAAGCAGTATCATAAGTGCAACATAAATTACAATTAATTATTAGTTGCTCAATGTTTGAAATATAAATTTCATTTTTTATAATACATTAAAGATGGCAATTTTGTAGTTTAATGTTTTTTAAATAAAATACAGCTTTGAAAAGCAGCAAATACAGTTTCGAACTTGCATTCCAAATTTATTTCGTCACAGTAAATCAGGTGAATGCGGCCTTTATGTGGTGTGTTGGCAAATATTCAACTTATTTGTCGTAGATTTACTGTAAAGGAGAAATTTAGTAGAAAACGACAAGTACTTTTATCATTAAAAATAAAAAACATGCAAAATCCATCATTTGAGGAAGTATTGGTACCACTTCGTAAACTTGCAAAAGAACAGGTGAATTTTAAAACAGGATTTGATTTTATTCTTTCTTATTGAATTTTTTGAAGTTTATATTAACAACCAAGTTAGAGCCATTTTTAAGGTTTTTAAATAAATTGGATCGAAAAGGAATTAGTAGTAAATGCACAGATATTAATTCAAAATCCCATTAAAGTAACATCTGTAAAGAGGGAAGCTCTTGTAGAGTAGAAACAATTTGATTATAATAAAGTTGAAAAGTGTAGTTGTATTATGGTTGTTCAATGATAAAAATATAAATGACTATTTATAACTATTGTTATTGTTAACTCTGCGGTATAATAGAAAGTACGTATCATTTCAGCATGTTTCTTGATTAGCATTATTTTATTTGAACTGAAATACGTTGATCACAGGGTAATACGGTGCAGAAGTTGAAAGATACAAATGCTCCTGCCGCAGAAATTCAAAAGGCAATACAAGCACTTAAGCTAACAAAAGAAAGCATTGCGGAAAAAGTACGATATTTTTCATCCAGCACTTTTAAAAATTTAATTTTCTTTTAAGGAGCAAGAATTTGCGTCGAATATCATGAAAGTAGATCGATTTAAGATGGAAGATTTGCTAAAAAGAAGATTTTTCTACGATCAGTCATTTGCCATTTATGGAGGTTTGTACTGCATTCTTGTCCCTCTGGTAAACACTGGCAACATTTATGTTACAGTGAGCTTGTTTTTACAATGTTATTTCTTGCCGAAAGTTTAATAAACTGCATGTTCGTCACAAATACATTATATATATATATATATGTAATTGCCTCGTTTTTCTTCTTAAATCATTCATTTCAGTGTTGTGATTCTTGTGTTATTTTCATTTACAGTATAAAGCACTCAAGTTCGTTTTACTGTAAATCGAAAAAACTAAAAAAATTTTATAATTTAATTTTATTTGGTACATTAAATTAAGAATTGTTTACAATGGTTAGATTTTATAATTTATCAAACTTTACATTCTTGCAGAAAATTAGCTTATTGTAAATGGAAATTCGATTGGACAGTTTTATTTATGAGCAAGTTTTTTTAATACTATCCCTACATACGGTAAAATAGTTTATTGAAAGTTTAACTAGAAATTCAGTTTAAAAAATAACAGTGGGTTTTTCTGCAGTAAGTGAAGCAAATCAGATTATTGATAGCTCGGCGGTGTTTTATTTTTTCTAATTGCAGGTGTAACGGGACTCTATGATTATGGACCTGTTGGATGTGCCATGAAAGCAAATTTGTTACAAATTTGGAGAAATCACTTTATAATTGAAGAAAATATGCTAGAGGTCGATTGTTCAATGCTTACTCCGGAACAAGTTTTGATGTAATATTTATTTGTTTCAATTTCGAAATTATTATTCAAGTTTGATTTTTCACTTCAGGGCTTCAGGACATGTGGATCGTTTTTGCGATTACATGGTGAAAGATGTGATAAATGGCGAATGTTTTCGTGCGGATCATTTGATCAAAGGTAAGTTATAATTGGAATTTATTTTAAATTTAATTTCATGGCATATATTTTTTTCAGCGCACGTGGAGAAAGTGTTGAACAGTAAAAAGAGCCTGGAAACTTGTCAAGAGCTAACCGACATATTAGCTAGGGTTTGTTGATACATGGGTAAAGCTTTGCATTTGTATTTTGAATGATTGATTGACCGTGCTTTTCAGCTTGATGGCTTCTCAGGGGAAGATATAGCTAACGTTATCAAGAAATTTCAAATAAAATCTCCGACAACTGGAAATAATCTTTCTGAACCTGTACCGTTCAACTTGATGTTTGGGATACAGATTGGACCCACAGGTCTTAGCCGAGGGTGATTTTTGAAGTTCAACTGTTGTTCGAAGAATCAATTTATTACAATGGGGCATAATTTGTTTTCAGTTTTTTGAGACCTGAAACTGCGCAAGGAATTTTTGTCAATTTCAAACGTTTGCTGCAGTTTAACCAAGGTAAGCTTCCATTTGCGGCTGCTCAAATTGGCAACAGTTTCAGAAACGAAATTTCCCCGAGGCAAGGTTTAATTCGGGTTAGGTAGGAGAGTTGTACAATTTAAAAAAGAAGTATATCTGTTCACTGCTTTACAGTATTTTAGAGAATTTACCATGGCAGAGATTGAACATTTTGTCGATCCGTCAGAAAAGGCCCATCCAAAATTTCATCGTGTTGCCAACGAAAGAATGGTATTTTTTTCCGCATGCAATCAGGTAGAGGGCAATCCACCGTCGTGCTTAACAATTGGTGAAGCCGTTCGTGATGTAATGAGCAATTTGTAATTTTTTGCTTAAAAATTTGCTTGTACGACTCGCACATTGCAGAAGCTGGTTGCCAATGAAACTTTGGGTTATTATATTGCTCGAGTATATCAGTTTCTGCTGAAAGTGGGCGTGGATCCGAATAAACTTCGATTCAGGCAACACATGTCTAACGAAATGGCCCATTACGCGACCGACTGTTGGGATGCGGAATGCTATACAACACATGTGATGATTTATTTATATCCACTAATTTCGTGGTCGAATTTCATTTTTCTTCTTCCTCACTTATCCAGGGATGGATTGAATGTGTTGGCATTGCGGATCGATCGTGCTACGATCTAACTCAGCACAGCAAAGCTACAGGCGTTCGACTAGTAGCCGAGAAGCGTTTGCCTGAACCGAGACAAGTAGAAATGGTACGCTGTGTACCGGACAAGCGTTCGATTTGGTTGAAGTTCAAAGCTGACGGTGCGAATATAATCAAAACTTTGGAAAATCTCGACAAAGAAGCATGCTTACATTTGCAGAAGCAATTTGAAAGCACTGGGTAAGGTTGTTGTTATTTTTTTCTATTTTGAAACTGCTCACAATTCATTTATATGAATAAATAGAGATAGAGAGAGAGTTTTTTTTTCTTATTTTGTTTTTCAGGCATGCCATTGTCGACCTAGGTGACAAATGCTTTGAATTGGAAAATAATATTTGTAAAATAGAAAAGTACATGAAAGCTGAACACGTGGAAGAAATTGTCCCTTCGGTTGTTGAACCATCATTTGGAATAGGGCGCGTTTTGTATGCAATTTTCGAGCACAGTTTTCGTGTGCGTGACAATGACGAACAACGAACCGTACGCAACAGCGAATTTGTCAACTTGAAGATATTATGCAAATTTTTCATTTTCAGTATTTTTCCGTTCCCACAATCATGGCACCGTATAAATGCTGCATTTTACCATTGAGTGCAAATGTAAAATTTGATCCACTTGTTGAACATTTGTGTATGTATCTAAGGATATATTGGTGCTTTTTATTAAAAAAAATCTGTTTTGCTTTAGCGGATGCTCTTCGAAGTAAGAACATCAGTCATAAAGTGGACGATTCGAGTGGATCAATTGGTAGACGTTACGCGAGAACAGATGAAATTGCAATACCATTCGCGATAACTGTCGACTTTGACTCCTTATTGGAACCTCACACAGCTACGTTGCGCGAACGAGATACGATGCATCAAGTTCGAGTTCCGGTAATTAAAACTCTAACCTTATTATTATTATTTTGTCATTTTGGATATTTTTTTCTTTTCAATAGCTTTCTGAATTACCAACTGTAGTGGAAGATTTGTCGTCAGGCAAAGTTGTTTGGTCAGATGTAATGAAAATGTATCCGGTATTTGAGCAACAGGAAGGGACCGTTAAAAAATAACTCACGCTGATTTTAATTTCAACGTGCATGCGGTCGATTATCTCACTTGTAATAAGCAAAAATAAATAAATAAATAAACATTCCGTTGTTTTATTTTTTTAATGTGCACTTTAAAGAAAAAATCGATTCGAATGCAATGCATGGGCGATGTCATTGGTATATAGTACGTGCAGAATTATGTATGGTGTGGGTTGTTGCTTTTTTTTCAGCGTAAATGATGAAAACTTTTTGTAATTTATTTATCAAATTTATTTATATTAATGTGAATCAAAATTCCCATAATTCATTACAGACATCTACAGGATGAAATTTTAAATGATTAAATGAATGATCTGAATGAAATTTTAGATGATATATGAAAAAACTGAGTGTAATTCACATTGAAAGTGAATAGATGAGTAACTTTTGAATGTGACAAATGAGGAAAGCAGCTTATTTTCTCTTGTATTCCGGCTTTGCTGATTCGTCAGGACGTAGAATTTCAAAATGACATTGCAGAATTTCATCAACAACCAAAATGGCCCCTGAATTGTAACTCTCGCTACAGTAGTTCGGAGCGGTGAAAATTGTCACTAAACGCTTGTCAGCGAAAAATTCAAATCCATTCGGAACTACCTGAAAATTAATTAAACTTTAAATAATACAAATCATTATTTCAATTTAAAATAATTTAAAAGGTCAAAATTTGTACTGCTTAAATTTAAAAATGTAAATTGTGATGATAATGGTACAGATTGCAGTTATTTAAGAACATTTACTTACTTGATGAGCGCGAACAATCAAATCGATGTCAAATTTTTCGATATAATCTTTCACAACGTCTTCACCAAATGTGAAAGACACTCCACGTGCATTTTCTGCCCATCCCTTATGGCCTGGGTCTGGATCAGACCATAACAAATCACAGCACAAACCAAAGTCCAGACATGGCATTGGACGCTTCAAACTATTGATCTATAAATATTTTGAAAAAATTGCATTCGTTTAACTGAAAGCATGAAAAATTATTTTTATTGATTGATCAATAAAACTAACCGTCCAGTTTTAAAGTATTTAATCACATTTTACAGTAGACTACAATCACAATTTACTCATTAAATAACTTGATTATTATTTGCAAAAAATTACAGTTTTTGCAGTACAGTATATTTTCAATTTAAGCAGTAGAGAAAAGGAAATTTAAGCAAATCTTTCAAAAGTTTTTATAAAAAAGACAACTTACTTGTTTCAGATTTTTCAAATCAGGTGACAAACCTCCGTGCATGCACAAAATTTTTCCACTGACTAATGCTGACACTGGCATCCAGCTGAACGCTTCTTGAAACCAATTAAAAATTTCATCCCCATCATCAGTACCAAAGCGAGCTGATAGTTCGTCGAAAAATCCATAAATCAAATTAAGAGCCTTGCATTCGTGATTGCCTCGTAGCAAGAAAATGTCGTTTGGATTCAGAATTTTATATGTAAACAACAGAACGATTACTTCCAATGAATTCACACCTCTATCAACGTAATCACCGAGGAAGAGGTACTTTGTCTGTGGCGGATAGCCCGAATGGTCGAAAGTTCTTAAAAGGTCCAAATACTGGCCGTGTATATCGCCAGCTATTTTAACTGGCGCTTTCAACTCCAGCAGCATCGGTTGAGATTTGAAGACCCGAATGGCGTTACCAATCAGACGAATCAGCTCATCCTTCTTAAATTTTATTCTCGTCCCTGGCGGAGAAAGACGAATGGACAGCAGAGAGTTTTGCAGCAGTCTCACCTCCGCTTCAGTCAACTCTTCTGGAAGTTTTTCGTAAAAATGTGAATCAAAAGACATTTTCACACCAAGAGAGCGGGTACTCGTTGGAAAAGAAAACGCACGACTGAATTAACTTTGTCAGTACGCACTTTAATTATCGAAATTTTAAAGTAATCTATGGTTTAAAGTGGTGAACTTCTCATCTGACCAATAAAAAAGCAGCACGTCGACTAATGTTACTTTACCTGTACGTTACATGCACTTTTTAACTCTACCTGAGTGTCAAATTTTCATGTTTATTAATACTCGTCATTTATCTTATTAAATGCGTATTTTCCCAGATATTTACGGAGACTTTTTTTTAATATACATAAATAATATTTTTCACATTCGTAAAATTATATTGTTCTTTTTAAATGATATAATATTGTATGCAGTTGTTGAATTTATAAATTAACAAATTTCACTCAGAATAAAATAAACACAATTAATTGATCAATTGAAAAACAAAATAATTTATTAAAAGTCACCGTATAAGAAAAAACAAATGGAGAAAAAGAAAAATCACTGAAATGAGAAAAAGATATATATACATCAAGGTGATCTGCGACGGTAGAGCGGATTAGTGATGATAAGGTTTCGTTTGCTTGCACGTTGGGCAGTTTGTCGACAGCCGTGCCAATCGACCGTGGTCAACTCGTCAGATTCAGTAGTGCTTATTGAAGAGCGGGTCATTTCCATCGTGTTCACATCAGCAACAGCAGCGTTGCTCAGCCGCTCGCCGACAGTCAACTTCGGTTCTAAGGCGACGTGGATGAGACGTTGTTGTGCCTGTTCGAGCTGCTCTTCTCCGTCGTCAGTCGAGTTGTGCTCGTCAAACAGTGAAAATCCAGAAAAGCTGCCCATGTCGAACAGATGCGGACCTGAACAGCAGTTGCTGTTGTTGTTGTTGTTGTTGTTGTTGCTGTCGTTGCTGTTGTTGTTGTTGGCGGAATCATAGTGAATCGGGACTGTGGCCACGGTTCGAGCCAATGACTGGTAGCCGCTGCTAGATTTAGATTCAGCAGATTTTTTCGAACTACCGCTCAACGTGGTTCCCAGTCTAATGTTGTCAGCGGAAGCTTCCTCTAGCCAGCTAGCTATTTTCTCATGACCCTGCAGACGGGCGACGTCTGCCGCTGACCTGCCGTACGAATCTTTCAGTTCCATATCAACATTGTGGCGCAGCAGCAAAGCTACCAAAGAATCAGTGCCTTGTTGGGCGGCCACGCTCAGTGCGGTAGCCCCTTCGGCGCAACGGGCGTTTGGATCAGCGCCGTTTTCCAGTAGACGCTCAGCAACATTGGTGTGCGATCTCCAGGCAGAGACCATCAACGCTGTTCGACCGTCTCTGTCGCGTCGGTCGACCGAGGCGCCGGATTCGAGCAACAGCTGCACAGTGTACTCATCGCCCACCCAAGCGGCCACATGCAACGGGCCTCTGCCCTGCGTGTCGACGACATCGACGTCAGCGTTGTATTGGAGCAGTGTACTGATGCAGCTGACTTGTCCAGCCAAGGCGGCGTAGTACAAACCGGTGCGACCATCGACATCGACTGCGTCGACCAGCGCCCCAGCTTGCAACAACAGTCGGCACATGTCCGCAGATCCGCGTCCGCTGGCTGCGTGCAGAGCTGTTCTGCCGTCCAATGCCGGTGCTGTTACCACGGCTCCGCATTGCAAGAGCACGTTGACGACATCAGCGTGGCCTTCTTCGACAGCCAGCAGCAATGGATGTCGACCTTCTTTGTCAGTCGCGTTGACCGTGTCCAAATTGTGCTCGCAGAGTAGCAAGCAGGCGACGGCGTGGCCTTCACTAGCTGCATAATGTATCGGCATCCAGCCGCTGTGATCTTTGTGCCACTCATCCAAACCCACTTCAATCAATAATTGCACTGTGCCCGGGTCCCCGTGGGCGGCCGCTAAAGACAGAGCCGTTTTGCCGGTGGAATCGATGGAATCCAAAGCAGCGCCAGCATCGATCAGTCTCCTGAGAAGATCTCGACGTCCGAAAGAGGCTGCCAACATCAGCGGCGTCAGACCGTTGTCGTCTTCACGGTCAGTGTCAGCTCCGTGGTCGAGCAACACATCGGCCGCTTGGAGTAGACCTTCCCTGGCAGCGTAGTGGAGCGCGCCACGACCGCGGCGGTCTTGCGAATCGACCTCTGAACCAAGACTAAGCAAGAGTTGGACAACGGCTAGATGCGGTGCTGAAAACTGGGCGTTGATCATGAGCACACTCAACGCGTTTCGGCCGTCCCGGTCCGTGTGGTTCAGATCTGCACCGGCTGATGCCAAAGCTTCGACCGCCTTAAAGTGACCGTTGTAAGCGGCGGTGATGAGTGGCGTTCGACCGTCACTGTCAGCCAAGTTGGGATCAGCGCCGGCTTTCAGCAACAACCGGCAGCACTGTTCGTGACCTGCCCATGCGGCAGCGCGCAATGCTGTCCGACCGTCCGCCGGTCTGGCATCGACCACAGCGCCCCGACGCAACAACAAGCTAACTGTGTTGACGTGTCCACCCAGCGCCGCTACCCTCAACGGCGTCCAACCGTCGCGGTTCGGCTGATCGACCGCGGCCCCGGCATCCAGTAATGCTTCGCAGACCCTAGTCCGGCCGTACTTGGCCGCCAGAAACATTGGCGAATCAGTAGCCTCGCCTTGGCCAGCGATGGTCAACGTGGCGCCTGCCTGCTCCAACAGTCGTTCAGTCTGCGAGTCAGATATTGGACTGGCGAGCACCAGTCGATCTACCTTGGCACCGCATTGGAGCATCCACAACGCCAGCTGTTCAAACGACAAACCGGAAGAGGCCAGTCGACTCAGATGATAGGCAAAGTTGACCAATTCCCCGGCACCTAGACGAGCTGCCCTGTACGAATAATACATCGCCAGACAACCGTGTCCAATTAGCGGTTGACAGTGGTATTTTGGAGTTGCATGTTTCACATCTGTCAACCAGTCGGCAAAACTGCTGTGGAACAACAAGCACATGCTTTCATCGGTCCACAGAAGCCGAGCTACTCGTTTCACCGCGACCAAGAACTGTGCCCAACTCAAGCTCGTGTCGGCTGTGCAGACGCACTGGTAAAGCTGACGCAGGCTTATAGGTTGCCGGCTAGCCAAAAGCACACTAAAAATTGTCCGCACTGTCGTATACGGCTGCTCAGTGTCGAACAGCCGGTCGCACATCCACAAGTAAAGTCCATTCAACGTGCCCGGAACTTGACAAACATCACGTAACAGAAGGAAACGATCCGCAGCCGCGTCCAGCACCATTTCCAAATATAAAAAGCAGCCGTCACTTTTGATAGTCAACAATTTCACCAAATCGTCCATTTGTCCATTCAAATCCACCGGCATTTGTTGCATACGATGCAAAATGTAGCGTTGGATATCGCTGGCAATCTGCGGCCGTTCCACGTCGTCCAACGTGATTCGTCGAAAGCCAGACAACTTTCTAGCCAAACATTTGCACTGACGGCGTGACGTGCATACAATCAACAACCACTTTGGCAGAATTTCCTTTAAAATTAAATTGGAAAAAAAATTATTTTTCGCATTGTATGAAAGAAAGAGCATGAAAAAGTAACTGCAAATTATAACGGCATTCAATTGAATTGAGTTACATTTCTAAATTTTAATATGCACTTTATACATGAGAAAAACGTCAAACAATATTCTGCAATTTATTATCTATTAAACATAATCAATAGATGACAACTGAAACAAACACTGACAACTATTAAATTATTCATTCAATTTCAATTTCTATTTCAATTAATTAATTATTGAAATATGCCAAAAAATTAATTTTCATCATTAACTTCATGCAGCAAAGATAATAAATAACATTTGAAATATTGCCGAAAACAAACAGTACTGCATGCATCTAATTGATCTAATTAATTAATGGCCATAGAGATTTTTGGGAATGTTTCATGTTGTATTTAGTTCTAAAACATTTCCCAAATTTACCAAACTTTTAAAATATTTACAATTAATAACACTAAATTATTTCTCTGCACTTTACTTCAAGTTAACAAGAACTTATGATAACTTTTGCTAAAAAGAAAGCTTTTGACTAACAGAAAAGTACAAACAATTTGGCATCCACTATTCAGACAAAAAATTCCACTCGGAAAATATGCAATTCAATCTTTGAAAATGAAAATATGATAGCAAAAATAAATGCAAATTTTTACGTAAATAATTATAGGTATTTTTTAAATTCGGATTTAGCAGATATTGCAAAAACATTGCCAATTGTTACTCGAATAAAATGGAAAAGTTCAGAAAAAAAGCAGCTGATCGTCATTTGTCAAGAATAAAAACACGCCACAACCACCGACTGCTTCAATTTTGCCGTTTTTGAATTCAAGACGCGCGAAAGTATCAAATGTCGAATATTTCCTATTCTACTAGACGAATGGAAAGCTTTACCTTATTGACGTCATTAATTCCAAGTTATAACAAAAAAATATGCTTAAATATGCTCAGTAGAAAAGAATTGTTTTTCAAATTATAAGCTGCAGCTTGTTCAGTTGACAAACAGAAAAGCTACAAAAGTCATTCTTCACAAATTTTTCAAAAAATATTCGAAAGTTTATTTATCAGCAGCTTATACCAAAAGCTCACATATTATTCGTGCAATATTTAGCAGTTGGAGATACGAAAACACATTTATGAAATGTTTTGCATTCAATTAATGTTTATAAAATATTTTTAAACTCAAACAAAAATTAAGCACGCAATGCAATCTCACAAATTATATAAAACTTTGTTCATAATATAATGTAAAACAAAAATATTGATTGCTAAAAAAATATACTGATAATTATTTTTTTTGATAATGGATGTAAATGAAATTTCAATTTTTAATATCATCTACTTCAATGATTCTCTTTTTACAATATTGAAATTTTTTTCAATAAAAATTTTAGTGAAAAATTTTAATGATTTTCCATATATTATTATTTATTCATTAAAAAGTGTGATAAAAAAGAAAAGAAATTTTCTGATACCTGAAATTCTGCAATGCAGTCCAAAATGGTGACCGTTTCCGATGGGGTGGTTCCACCAGTGGCGGCACTTCGATCGCACTGGTCGTGCATGGAGTCAATGAGGAGAAAAAGTGAACTGTCTTCGGGTTGGTGAAGATTTTGCAACTTCGCCAACGGTTCCGCAATCAAAGCCCCGAAAGCTTGCAACGGCGACGCTTCGCATGCGGCAACATCTTGGAGCCAGACCGCTTTGCGTTCGTCGGTTGTAACGATTTGTCTGTATTCGTCCATGACTGGATACTGCTTGGCGCTGAGAAGCTGTGATGCCAGTGAAAGCACAAATTGACCAGCCGACGAGCTGCTCGCTTCGAATGCGTTGCAAAAGTGATAAGCAAGCAGGCGTTCGTTGAGAATACGCTGGACGGTATCGGCTCGGCTGGGCCACACCAGCTCGCAGCAGACAGCCGTTTTGCCGCATCCAGATTCTCCAACAATTGCCACACCTCTCACGTCGCCTTCCAAGCAGTGCAAAAGTCGTTTGAAAAGCCACTCTCGACCGTTGAAACGTTTCCTTTCCAACGGACACTTCATCTTAGTACTGGATATCTGCCAAAAACCGCACATTAATAAGTAAATCGGTCTATCGGTCGTTGTATATATATATAAGCTAGTGGAATAGAAGAATGAAAAGAAAACAAAAAGAAAAAACACAAGAAAGCGGACAAATTGTGGGAAAGACGTCGGCAAGCATGTCTGATGACAGCAGTATGATTGTAGCGCGGGGTGCGAAAAGCCAATCGTTACGAACAAAGCTCGCAGCTGGGGGTGACCCAGTCTGACCTCAGCTCGGCTCCCACACTGACCGCTGGTCAGTGAATTGTCCTCGGCCGCGCACGTGCCAAGACCACGTTCTATGCATAAACAATTCTACCTGCTTTTGTCCGCTTACGGTCGATGCCCTTGGACTCTAACCCAGGTGCGCGTCCGCGATTGCTTCAACGTAAGCAGGTCATCCAATTTTCCCACACCTACCCGCTTTCTTTTTCAATCAACTTTCTCTTATTCTTTTTTTGAGCAAACAAAGCTGATTTGCAATATAGAATATAATAAAGAAAAGCATAAACTCACTAAATTAAAGATAATTATTTAAAAAGATACAACAATAATACCATTTTTACAATGACCATTAAAGCATTTGTCCTTATTTTGTTGTTGATCATACAATATTCTGATTCAAATTACTTTTCTGTACAAATTTATCGTGCTTTTTTTTTAATAAAAGCACTTGAAAATTGTGTAGCAAGTTGAAAAAATATATTCGTAAAAGCTAGATCAACAGAAATAGTGCACAAAATGAGGATCAGATTTTCTTTCTTTGTCACAAATGATAAAGATGCAAGCAAAACAAACAACATTCATATATTACCCTGTAAGATACTGAAATATATTTATTGTATCTTGTCAAAGCCACCTGTAATCAGACGGAAACAGCTGCTTTTGAACTGTATTCGATTGCAAGCTGAATACAACGCTCGGCTAAATTTCTATTCACAAAACACTTGTTGTATGAAACCAAACAACTGCGGTTGACAATGAAAACAATCTCTAATAACTGTAATCAATACTGTTACAACTCTTGAAGCTGAACATTTCCATATGGACATAATGAAGTTGCTGTCAAACAAATAAAACTAAGATGTTGTATTTATCGACAATATTTTAAACCCAAGGGATGCTTGTGCTTATGGATAAAATCTAGAACTACTCTTTGGCAAATTCACATCAGTGATTGAACTGAAGCAATCAGTTTCTGTTACTGTGATTAGATTTAAATTTTTTTCACCATTAAAACTAATTTTAATATAAAATATCTAGTCAATTTGTTGAATTCCAAAACAGATAAAGTTCCAACTAGAATATGGAAAAATATGAACTATGGAAAACAGAAAAAGGACCTTTAGCAAGTGGAAATCTAAAGCCTCGACAAAAATAAGCAGAACGTCAAACAGTCGTTATTTGCAATTGTTGGTCAGTGCAGCGATTTGAAAATGCGCCTAGCACAGGCTAATCTTTATTTTACAAACAACCTATGCAGCAGTGTTCACAAATACGAAAACTCCTCTTGTTGAAACTATGCACATATTTAAACAGAACTATTATAGTAGAACGGAGATGAAATGCTGAAATGCTGTACATCACACGCAAAGGAAATTTTTGAATTTCAGAAAATCAAATAAAAATTAATCAGCTAATTTAGAAATAAAATTTCATAATCATAACTGCCAGCATTGCGTAAATAATAAACAATGGATTCTCTCACGAAGTGTCCTCGAAGTTGAGCAGCTGCCATTGAGAAGACCATGCAACTGGCATGCATTTTTGATCCTAACACTCTGCTCAACCAGAAAGATTACCAGAAATCTTTATAAAAGTAGTGGAGAAAAATTTAGTTTTAAAAGTCAAATGGACATGTAAGATGACCAAATTTTAATATTTTGCGTTTCAAGCTGAAAAACGCTAAAACTATTATTAAAACTAAAGCTTGACTGAAGCAAAAAAAGATATTCACAATAAATCAATAATAGAAAATGGAAAAATCAATGTTGAGAAAAAAAAAATTTTTCTCCTCGACCAGCTAGCATAGCATTTTAATTGTATGTTATTAGACATTTGACATTAATCAATGAAAAACATTAACACTAACATTGACAATTATGCACGTTTGTCATTTGAAAATTTTCAGACAAAAAGTGCAATGGCAGGCAGGATAATGAATCATATTTAAACAAAACACTTATAAAAGAATTTATCATGTTTATGATTCTTTCGCATCATTCTTTAAACAATCAATAATTGTGGTAATAGTCTGGTTTGGTTGTTTAATGCAAAAAGGAAAATGCGGTCGATTAGAAACTTTTCAATCATTTATTTCATCAGCTAGTCGATTTTCTTTTCTCATCTGAAAATTATACAGAAGAAGAAGATGATGAAGAAGAAATACAAAAAAATACAAATACTTATAACGTATAATACTAAGCTTAAAGCAACCTCCTGAGTAGTAAGATGTATTATTTCGTGTACTTGACTTGCAATATTTCTTCAAAATTAAATTCAAATTTCTCAAATTGAACTTGGCAAAAATGACATTAGCATGTGGTGGTAGCAAGTGACCAATTTTGCAGAATTCGAGCAAAATTTATTTATCATCATGAAATAATTTATAGTTTAAAACAAGCTTACTTGTTGAACATTGCAACCAAGTCAAGAGGGGTAGTCAAGAGGCAAAAAATATTATTATTCATGAAAGTTATAAAATCAAGAGAATTGAATCCGAACATGACACCAACGAAGACCAAAGTCAGTGGCATAGCTGGCACGTTGTTGAAGATTGGGCGACGTTTCCGTGCATGACAGCTGCTATTTAGCCACGCTGAGCGTCCGCCTAGCGCACGTCGTCACAGCTAACTTCAATTCAAATATTGTTTCTTTCAACAAAGCCCAGCTGATTAAGGTTTCTTAAACATGATGAAGTAACAAGTCTGAAATCGCCACCCACTTCTACCGCTAGTCTTAAAACCAAGCAACCGAGATCAGTAAATTATTATTATTGGCCATTTCGTCTGATTTTATTAACGGGGCAATCCACATTCGTCTAGACTTGGAAATTATCATCCTCTTCTGGTGCTTGCTTAATGTTGCTGTTGCACTTGGCATCTCGTCTACTTCTTTTTTCCAAAATTTATTTCACACATGAATTTACTGGCAAAATTGTTTGAAAAATCGAAAAACATCTACTTGTGAAATCACTCAAAATTGAAAAAGCAAATTAATTGCCAAAAAGCATGTTGCACTTTTCCATTGCCACAGCTACCGCTATTACTACTACTTCTACTGCTATTTACTTCAGCATAAGTGCGATGAAAGCTGACAAGGCATTAACAAGCTTAAAGCATTAACAACAAAACGAATTGTGAAAAAAATCACTTTTTTAAAGTTAAAAAACACACATTTGACATTTTTTTACATCGTACAACTCTTGTTTTTCACACCATCTTCAAGTTTCTGCAAATTGAATGTTGCCAATAGAGCAAAATTGCTTTTTCACTCTCATTTTTCTCTTTTAATTAAATTCTCTTCTCTTAAAATGAATTCAAAAGCAACCCACTCTGAGTAACAATTATTTCACCAACAACAGTTGCATACGGACATATTCAACAATGAGCATGCATTTGCAAAAAAATTCACATTTCAAAGAAAGAAAAATAACCATTTCATATACACACAATACACACACACACACACACACACACAAATAAGAAAGCTTTGCATGGAAAAGAGAAAAAACACTTCCTATTGACATCAACTTATTAAAATGAAGTTTTCAAACAATGACGTCTGAACATCAATATAATTTTTTATAAAAAGAAAAAAAAATATTCAGAAGCGTAATTTATTTATTATATCCCTTTTTTTAATGTTGTAAAGCTTATTCATCATATGTTTACTGTTATGGTTGTTGTGATGAGTAAATATTATTTCACTTTAGCACTTGCAGATTTTGCAATGCTTTTCCATGGAACAATTTTCAAATTTTATTCAAAATTGCATCAAATAAATCAAAAAATTAATCTAGTTAATTTAAATAAGAATAATAAAAGCAAATTAAAGCTATCTGTGGATAAAAAGTGAATTTAAAAAGATTTTACACTTTAATAATAATAATTCCTTGTAAAGCAATTACTGACAGATGTGCTCATTTACGTATTTTTACGTATATAATTAACTAAGTTACTTTTAAAATTGGTTAACTTTGAAATTTTAATTGAACAATTCTAAATTATTAATCTAATCAACCTTTTTGTGAATTTTTCAAATGAAAATTTTGGAAAACCGTCTGCGCTTATGTCTATTCTACTAGATGTACTATAGATTCATCACTTTTATTAATAAATTGAGAGAGAAATTGCAAAATTCAATCTAGCAACAGTAAGCAGTTCATTTATTTCTTTATGAAATTAACCAAAAGCTACAAATTTTCTTTTTCTTCATTAGTTCATTTGGAAAATTAATAATGCACTACTGCACTACTACTACTACCATTGGGAAGTAATTATTCTTTATAGTGTAGTGAAACGTTAAGCGAACGTTCAGCTCTTGTTCTTCAGCGTTGAGCAGAACCAAGAAGCACCATGCAATAAAATATGCTCTCCCATTTCAATTTATTTATTCTTCAGGGAAAATACTTTATTAATAACTAAGAAGCAGAGAAGAGAAAAAATTCATTTAACGCTTTAATGAAGAAAGAATTCTATTGTGATGGGCAATTTTTAAATTGCAATATTTTTAATGATCAATCATTAATTCTTTTTCACCAATCAACGAGATCATCATTTCATTCTTTATCAACTCTTACAGTAGTATTTACTGTACTGTGGTGAATTAATGGAAAAATCTGCTGTTTAAATGCTGTTTCATTAGCAACCAGCAAGACCTTGAATTAAATTACTTAAATGAAATTTGCAGAAGAACTTACAAAACAACAGTGAACGACTTACTGTTTCATATTGTTTGAATAAAGTTGAAAATCATGAATAAAGTAATGCATAATTTAAATAATTCACAGATTCTGAATAGTTGGTGTTGATTTTCAAATATGACACAACCAAATGTGAATCTAGCTGAGAAAAAGACCGGCTGTTGACAATTGTATTGCAAATCTCTTTATTAATGCCACAAGCGCAAATATACTCTCTCCAATTTGTACTTACCGGACGCAGCAGCAGCAGTATATGAATATAGCAGTGAATCGATCAGATACAGCTGCAAACTGAGCGTCCGGCTCTTCTTTTGCCCACTGCCCGAAGGTCAGGTATAATCAACTTACTAAGTTCGCTGCTTCATGCTCAGCTTATTATCGATTGGGAACCACACCGATTATTACACAGCATTTTCGTAATGCTTTTACTTTGCCTGCATGGTGCTGGAATAGAGGATGAATAATATAATACCACAAGACGTGCCTTTCTCTGGACATGATTTTCATCAGGCAAAGGACGGATATAAATTTTGCCATTTTCGATTAATCAAATTAAACTTCAAACGGACGACGATTTCGCAAATTGTTTGTCTCAAAAAAATTTTCCCAGCAGAACAATTACTGCTCTGAACTTGGCACTTTTCATGAATTGTAATCATGAAGTGAAATAAAAATTTGAAAATGGAAAAAAAAATTTTTTTTTTCATTTGAAACTAGACAAGCAATTCGCCTTGAATTTGTTGTCTTGGTTGAAAAATTTTCAATTTCAATGCAACTGCCAAAAAAAGGAATTAGCCAAATTAAAATTGCACAGTCTGAAAATTGAAAGTGAAACAGAAAAGTCTTAAAAAACTGAATAGCAAAAAAACAATCAGTGACAGTGTCTCTTCATAAACAATGATTTTGAAACTTATCATTTCTGTGGCTTGTTTGAAATTTAAACTAAACAGCAGCTTATTCTTGATCAATTTTGTACAGTTTAATAAAAAAATATATAATTAAAACTTTTTCACGATAAAATGCAAGAAAAAAAAGAACTCCAACTAAAAGTATACTGAAAATATATTTGCAATTGTTTAGCAGTGTTGTAAAGAAACAGATGAAACAACCCGCTGAGGTGAGGCAGGTGATGCAAATTGGAAATTACAACTAAGATCAAGTCTTCGAAGCAAATGGTCTGAATTTAAATTTAAATTTAAATGAATATTCATTTATTTTTTATTATATATGTCCCCATGAAAACATTAAGCATAAACAAATCTGCCATTTATTCAACATTTTGTGTATAAACCGTTCATCTTTAATGCATGCAAATGTATTCATCATTTATGTACATTTGATGGAATAAAATTTCATACTATCTTTTAAAGTATAATAAGCGCTTTCCAGCTGAATTTTTTGGAATAATTTTTGCCATAATAAAGTCCACTGTTCAACTTTGAAATTCAAAAAGTGCATTTTTATTTTTAACAAGTAAATATGCGTGCATATTTTTATAACACCAATGTATACTGCCAAATTGACTATCATTTAATAAAGACTATTAACATGAAAATAAATATTAAAAAATTGTTTATGGCAACTTTCATATTTAGTTAAATGTTATAAAAGCATTATTGTAACTACAGCTACAGTAGCTATTTTGCAAATAATAAAACAGATTCCGTAGGAAAATAGAAAAGAAAACTTTTAATAATTCATTTTTAATGCTTATCTTGTAGAACAATTTTTATGTCATTAAATAATTTTCTATTTAATATTAATTGAAAGCATATTCATTAACAAGTAACTGCCGCTCATGATTTATAAATCATCGATTGTGCTCATTGGAAAATATAGACATTAATATTTTCAAGCGACACAGAAATGTTTACATGCGCTATTGAGAAAAGCTGCCAAGCAGAATAATTTATTATATCAAAATGAAAAAGAAAAGCCACTGAGGAAAGAAGCTGAGCTGAAAAGTATAAAGCTTTCTACCTTAACTGAACATAATTCAGTAAATAAAATATTTTATTTTTCTGATTTCATTAACAAATAAAAATGAATAAAAAGTTTCAAAACTGAAATATGACAAAAAGGAAAAAGCCAAAAATTCTTACTTTTATTCGAAGCTGTATATATTTAGCAGCTGTTTATGCTTTCCAATTTGCACTGCAGCGAATAATCTGAAAAAAAAGTTTCATGTTCAAAAAATAGAATAAACACAGAATACAAGCTGTATTTAAATAAATAAATAAATAAATAAATATGTAATAGAAAGACAAAGTATTCAGGAAAAAATAAAATGTAAAGTGGAAAATTAGAGGTGCTCCCTGGTGAAAAGTGTCTGCCCAGTGCATTTCGAGTACACAACATTTTCTGATGAATGATAAACCTGTGTTCAATTTGGCAATGCTCAATTTTCAAAAACTGCCTTGTGCGTGACACCAGAAACAGACATGTATTAATGAGCTTGTTCAGAAATGTATATATATTACTTTTTCGACGTTGATAATTCATTTTGGAAATCAATCAACGCCAATTTGTAACAAATCTTTTTTTAATCAAATTTATCTTCAGCTTACATTGCTGTTGTCATATTCCACGTGTGAAGGAATACTTTTATATGAAAAGCTTTTGTTTGCAATTGCTATTTCACAATGCTTCATTCTGATTAACACAATTGCATAAATTTTGCAAATCATTTCTTAAATATTTTCTTATTAAGTATGAATATCGTTGCAAAAACTAGTGAAACAGTACAGTATTTACTAATTTGGCTTTATGAATAATTTTGAAAACAGTTTTATTATAAAGTTTAAAAAATCTTTCGAATCAATCAATACGCTCTTAGATTATTATGTCAAGATGATCGACTAATTTCACTTTCATCCAAAATAATTTTCCACGCGACAAAGTAATCTTAAATGTATTTTTTATGCACATTTAAATTAAAAAAAGTTTCATTCACAGAATATGCCAGACTTAAAGCTGACAGATGTGCTGAAAAGTGCAGCCGCAATACTATGATTGTTTAACAAAATTCTAATCTTCGATCACGGAGATACAACTTTCTGTACTTTGACGTATGCCCATTTAACGTAATTAGAATCGACTTGAATGCTATTACTTTTTAATCAATAACTATTAATTAATTACATTTTTATTTTGCCTTTTCAAAAAAATAAAAGAAATTTTTGTTACTAACATTATTCAACAAACATATTGATGACACAAATATGGTTTTAGTTTTAATTTCTTGAACGTTTTAAATAATCATGCATTGACAGATTATTGACTAAAAGATATCAGTCTCTTATTATCGAACAGAGCTGCATTATGCAAATAAT
The DNA here is from genome assembly GCF_000181795.1 of Trichinella spiralis. Taxonomy (NCBI): domain Eukaryota; kingdom Metazoa; phylum Nematoda; class Enoplea; order Trichinellida; family Trichinellidae; genus Trichinella; species Trichinella spiralis. The sequence continues at coordinate 5,742,328 of NW_003526943.1, read as the reverse complement.
TCGGCAGATAAACCACTGAAGCCATGTTACATACATGCAGGAGATAATAATACACAGTAGTGTGAGGCAAAAGAATAATATCCTTTTATGAAGTGATCACAATCTTAAAACACCTGTTTAAATAGAGAAACTTTACAAATCAACATTATAGATTTTATTTATTTCTTCTTCAACAATTACTACAAAAAGATACTATAATTCACATTATTCAATATTGTGTATATTTATAACTGAAATAACTTCAAATTTGAGCATCAGTTTTAATTCCACATCAAAACATATTTAACTGAAATGCGTCATTAATTAAATAATATATCATCATACAAAACTCGTGCAAAATATTTTCTATAATATGAACGAATTATAACAACAGTATTATAAATTGTCGTTAAAAATGTCAAAAATAATTATTTAATAGAAGTTAATTCCAAAATAAAACTATCACAAATTTATTTATCTGCCCAGAGAATTATTATTCATTGTGTTTCAAAATTGATAAATAATCATTTTATTAAAAGAGGTCTGAGTTTAACCTCTGTTCTGCTAGATACAATGTGCTTTTGTGCACCGAAAAGTAGTAAAGAAAAAAAATACTATAAATGGAGTCTCTTTTGAAAAGGCTCCCACTTGAAGTACCAGTTAGACAAGAAACGCATCAATCTGAAATAAAAGTCTGAATTACTGTAACCGTGAACAAATAAAAGTTTCCAGTCATGTAAAACCTTCGACAATTACTTATTTTGAATTTAAGATTCACTAACCAGACATGTCACCTTGTATTTCTTTTTTTAATTTTAAGCATGCTTAAATTTAACATATGTACAATTACTAATCATTATTTCTTTTATAGTTATCCGTCTGACGCTGCTAATTTTTTTAACCATAACTCACACATTCAACTGTAGCAGAAAATGGCATTTACAATTCATAGAATAATTATGAATAAATATCTATTTATGTCATTTTATTTATTCTATTATTAATATTATCATAGTTGGTTAAAAGTAGCAAATGTAGAAAGTATACAACATGAGAAAGCGATGACAATATTCATATGTTTGTTTATGCTAAATATTACTCATTATTCATCATTCATACTAATTATTCATTATTATTATCATTTATTAAAAAATCAATTTGTGTAGATTTCAATTTGAGGCAAATTAAAGAATATAACATGCTTGCTTCATATATTTTAACATAATATAATTTAGCAATAAAAAAATGAATAATTTTTAAATTTAGACAAAGCAGCAAATGAACAATCGACTATATAAATACATGCATATGTATAGGATCCCAATATGTATAATCAACAAAGTACGTGTATGATGATATAAGCAAACTTACAATAATTTAAAAAGTGTTGAGATTTTGATCGACTTGCCAACGTGAAAACAACGTTGTCGCTGTTCACACGACACATCCGGTTTGGTGGAAATTGTAATGAAACGTCGTTGATCAAGCCGGAAAAGCGATTTCAAGCCAAGCTAATTTGATACCGGTTGAATGGTAGAGTATAATCTTTAACCGTGCGAATCAGATCAGTAATGGAAAATAGCGGTGAAGGTCGAAATTGACGCAGCCCACCGTTGAGATGAAGACATGCAATAGTTCGTCACTCAAAGAAGAAATGTAATCGGTCTAGTTTGGGATGTTAAAATTTCCGCTGGGCACCATTTTTCTCTCACAGACAATTGGCAAATTTTTCGCTTAACAACAACACCAGTACAATTACAATTTGATCAACGACAGTTCGCCCCCCCCCATGAACCATGCGTTGACAGCATCAACCTGTTATCAGCATCTGAACCAGCAAAAATGAATATTTCCTTCCTTCTTATTAAACATTTCTAATAGAAAAGTTGAATTGCAAATTTCCATTTAAATTATCAAAAAAAAATTAACAACTGACACTTTAAACATATTCATTCAACTTTTTAAAGCTCAAATGTAAAAATTGTGAAGAGTTTCGTCTGTTTTGGTCGTTTCTTACCCCTCACAGAGGAAATTAATGCGTTCTGCATCGAAGCAATTGATCCACTTCTGACAAAAACGAGCATGTTTATATAAATTAGATTAAGTTGCGTTAAATTCATTTTATTCACACCTCAAACTGATCTTCAAATCTCCAACTGCTTGACAAGCACCACACATGCTGCAGATGCTAATTACCAAGAGATTAAAATAAGAAATAGATTCTTCGAACCAGACAAACTCAGCAAGGGATACTTGATGTTCATCGTATTGATTTTATTTCTGTACAAAACAACTCAGGCAAGCAACTTTGGGTAAATTTCAACATTCAAATACAAGCTAATAAATGAGCATTCAAACAAATACAACGTTAATTGCAATTCACATAAAGCCACTTTTGATAAGCTGAGTAGATGCTATCGTTGAAATTTACCTTCAGTACAAAAATGAAAACCTTAAAAAGCAATACAACATCAAACTGCATTAAAAATTTAAGCTGTTATTATTGTTGCAATGTTGTTTTAATTAAAAATATATTTCATCACTATTCATTATATGAATAAGCACAAATTTTTCACGATCGAATTATTGCACGAGTTTTCAGATTTAGCACCTAGCTTATGGCAGTCGCTGACCTTGATCTGAACACTGATAAAGCAATTGTCACACCTGCAGAGCTGAACGATCTGGAAAATTACACAATTCAAAGTTTCAGCTGTGCTGACTAAAATTGTTATCATAAATTTTCTCCTATTCACATTTCTTTGCGTTCAGTAGATTTTTCTTTTCCATCTTTTCTTATTTTCAAACTTATTCTGAATTAACAAAAAAAATAATTGATTAAAATAAATGAAAAAGCTAAAGTATTTCTTAATAAATTGAGAATTGAATTATTTATTATTCGTAATGGAGAAAATGATGATCTTTTGATATGAATTGTGGTCATGAATTTTGCAAAATACAATACTGATGAGAAAATTTCCTTTCAAACAGGCATTAATTTTTAGATAAAATTTATTTTATCTTATATTCCACGTTTGAGTGTTGACTGTATGAATAATATTTTACATGTTTTCCATGTTTCTAGAAAAAGAGAGTAATAAATGTACATCAAATATATCCTGTTCTTTGTTGTCATCACCTTTCACAAACCACTTGGCTCCCCCCTCCGCCTAGCACGCAGTTTAAAAATGGCAAGTACAGAAAACAAAACTACTCTTTGCAAAACTGTATACATGTAATATTTGATGGTAGCATTCGATATTGACCTTTGGCTAAGTCAGAATAGTTGGCCTCTGACTTTGTTAAAATTACCATGTCAAGGTTCCTCTGTTGGTCACTTAAGATTTTACCTCTTACTGAAATATTATTGCACATTTCAGTGGACGTAAACAAAATTCTGCATCATGAACTCTAACAATGCTGTTCATTTCGAAATCATGAATTTACTTTTATTTTCATTTTTCTGGTAAAAAGTATATCTCATCCAAAATGTATAATTCACACTAATACTTAAATTTACGTCACTTCATTGTACTGTCATTAGATGGAAAATTATATTCGCATCTACAAAGCATTGACTTCTGAATATCACAGCAACAATATATACAATAAATTCTTTTGACATCAGTCACTTAATTACATATACGTAATGACATGTTTTTTCATCATTAAATCAACACTTATCTTTTGAAAATAACAATAATCTACTTTAATATTTCTCATAAATGATGTATTTTTTAAACGTTTTAAAGGTTTTATATTCTAGGTAAACTTCTTTCTGAAGTGAAATGCCAAACATTGCTTACCAGAAACGAAAAATAAACGCCTGCACTTCTGAGACATACAGTTGCAGTGAGCAGCTGTTATGAATAATATATGTAGTTAGAATGGCAATACCGCACGTGCATTAGCGGCTTTCACAAAAGAATAAAATGTGCAAGTGGAGGATAATCTATCCAATCTGAAGTGGAAAAAGGAAGCCTGATCAAGAGGCTTAGCTCAGCTTTTAGCTAAAAAATAACGTCAGTCCAGAATGCGGGAGGGCTCACTGTGCAAACAAAGGCGTCGACTGCCATCGACTGATTTTGGCTTCAACAATGCTATTGACACAACTACAGTTCGACACTAGAGCTCATTATCTGCCTCTGATTGGCATCCTTTCGCTATGTGGACTATTTGCAGTAGAACAAACTACACTCCAAGCCGAGAACAAGCGAATCAAAAGCAAATTATTGTTGGTAGCAGAATAGAATACGTCCATGCAGACAAGCATTGTCCACCAACAAATGACCGGTCAAGCATTGCAAAAGACTTGTTTGAAAACGTCCGCTGTTGACAGTTCTGTGTTATCTGTCTATATAACGGGCAGCTATTTTGGACAGCAGGTCGCGGGAGTGTTTCTTCAACGTGGACAATTTAAAACTGGCCAAAACTGTTCCATTCCAAAATGCCCATCTTACTCAATCAACCTGCATTACTTTGACAGTTACGGTAGTGATCAGCAAGCAAGCCCGCACAGTGTTCATTAAGAGAAAAATGTCGAAGAAATTTGTCGATTACAGTTTAACAAAATAGAAAATTGTAAAGTACTTTAAATGTGTGACAAGGATGCTCTTGAAATTTCAGAATGGAAATCTTTCTTTACATTTGGAAATTTATTTCCATTAGCAATGTTATAAAGATTATATTTCTAAAGGCATACTTTGAAATTATTGCAAAGAGAGATGCTGTTCGACAAACGTCCCAAAGTTGTAGGATGCACATGTGCGAATTACAAAAGATTATTATTGCTAACTAAGTAAAGGTGCACTTCACAAATAAAAGCGTAATGAATTAAATTATCAGAAAAGAAAACCACATAAAGTGTGTAGTGAAATTCTTTCCTTCACCACAAGGAAGAAAGACAACAATGTGACTGTACAAATATATTGGTAAAGCAAACTAAATTTCTTTTAAAAAACAGCTGAAGCATCAAATTTAATAGCAAGTGAAAAAAAGACATAAATAATTATTTTCTATAAAATCAATTTCACTGAGAATTCAGGACAGTTTTAGTTAGGAAAAATTTACAAAGGTATAATGAAATTTCTGAAGCGAAAGTAATCAAAAAACATGCAAAACAAATTGTAAATAATTTAAGACAGTTATCACCAAAATCATTGAATTCTACTGAAAATTCAATTAAATCATATGATAAAAAATTCTAAATCCAAGTAAACGGAACTGAGAAGAACTTTAAATTTTTAATGATTGATTAAATCAGCTTATGAACAAAATTCTTGAACAGAACTGCACTAATCCTATTACAAACATTAAACAGCATAACGAACAACAATATTGGTTGAAATGTTTTCTACAATTTCTACTGAATTTCATCACATTAAAAAATGTAAATTTTAAAAATTATACAACTTCCTGCTAATAGAAATACATGATTAAATGATCGATATAGTTGAACTAAATTTATTTTACTATTAAGAGTGATGTAGCAGCATCAAGATTGGAACTGTGATTATGGAAAATTTAACATGATCATGTAAAAGTGTTAATTCCACAAATTCGTTTTAATAAGAAATCAATGAATGCCTAAATTTCATTACTAATGCTAGGCGTCACAAATTCTCTCCTTAATAAAGAAATTAATAATTTTCATCAAAAAAACCATAAGAACAAATTATTGAAATTCACCCTTTCAAATTGAAATGTTCAGCTTGTTTGTGCAATAAATAATATTAAAATTCTATAAAATCTAATCTTCAAAATACACCTTGATTATTTTTTAACATTTGAAGTAAATAGAATTAAGTTTGAAAATTTGCCCGTTTATCAACTAATAAATAAGGAGACGTGTTTATATAAATGTATGAAATGCACAATAGAAATATATGTAAATATGGAAACTTGCCAAATGTGTGATTGTTGCTGCTGTTTGTTAGCTAGCTTGAATATGAATCAAATAAAATGGGCGTCGTTTGTAGTAGATTTGCTTCGATTAAAATTGGAACTCTTTGACAGACTGAATGCAAAGCTGAAATAGAAAAATTAATTAATATCAAGCAAGAATGCTGGCTAAGGGCGTTCTTTGATTAATAATAGCTTGACAAGCAAATCAAACATTATTTTGATGAATTTATAAAACGCTAGCTAGAAAAAAAAGCAAAACCATACTAATCATACTGAAAATGCATATTAAGAATAATGTGGCAAGTGAAAAATTTGGGTCATATTTGATAAGCGTGGCAAATAAAGTTGAAATTGAAGCTTATAGCACGGGTTTGATTTATTTTTACATTAGCATTTCACATTTTCTAATAATCAAGCTAAATGTCACAATAACACTAGCAATTGTTTAATTTTTGCATGGAAACTAGTTACAAGCACGATCGACCAGTTCAGTGATGTCAACGGCAGAATCATGCCATCACTTGCAGTTAGCTAGCTGGGCAGAATCAACGAAAGCCGTTCGCTTCTTATTGTACAAGTTCAGAAATTTAATTACAAAGTTGCAGTTGGAAATACGCGTTCAGCTAATCAACAAAGCTCTTAAATCTCGAACGTGATGAGTTTTGTCGGCTACTAATCAATTAAATTTGATTGAATTCACGCCATGCGCATAAACTTATAATTACCATCAAAAATTATGTAACCCAAATATGTATGCACATATATTTATTTATTTATTTGCTTATTTATTATTCGAATTTTACATTTAATATTATATGTTTAGAAAACTGGTAAATTTAACCAATCCTACATTAATAAGCATTGAATTTTTATTTAACTTTAGCCATAAAAAACTTGCCGTCCATAAAAACAAAGGATTTAAATGTGCATTTAAATTTTTTTAAATAATGCTTTGAATTTTCAGTACAATTTATATTTCAATTATTAGTGCAATGAACAGGATATTGAATTTTTATGTGTTAAGTATATAAAATATTTATTAAATTTTAAATACTATACACGTTTTAATGACTTTTTTAATCAACTACAAACTACAGACAAATGAACACAACTATAAACTTACAAAGTGATTCCATTGTATGTATTGTTATTACACAGAAGTATCATTATATAAAATCTTTGCAGCTACAATAAATTTTCAAAAATGCAAAAACTGTTCAACATGCTTTTCAGCGTTGAACATGGTCAGAAAAAGAATTCATCGGTAATGATTAAACTGCTAAAAGTGCCCAACTATTTATATTGTTCAGTAAACTGATCTGCTGATATAAATGAATCATAGGAATTTGAAAATACAACTGCTAAAATTAGTGAACAGTTTAGCATCAAAAATTATTGGAAAAACTACCAACTCATGCTAATGTAGAAATAAGCTGTTTGAATACTGTGATGCTGTGTTTTTTGAAGCAGATTTGTTCAATGAATCATAAAACTGAAAATCAGTATCGACAAATTTTTCAAATTCTACGATAGTTTTTAAATGGAAAAAATTTCTGCAATTTCGTTCTTAAATAGATAAAATCATAAAATGAATGCAATATTTAGAATAGATTAAAAATGTTTCAAATGAAACAACTAAATTTGTGCTTTTGCTTTGGATTTATAAAAAAGATACACAGTTCGGCTAATGAATGAAAATATAAACTGGGATTAATAAAATGAATAATAATAACAGTATTGTGTTGGATTCAATTTGACAGTTTCAAAATACAATCAAAATGGCAATGTGCTGAAAGCAATAATGTAATTCTTACTTGTTAAATAGAATATTATTTCAAATGTGGATTTAAAAAGCTTTGCAAAGAACGCTTTCCGTCATCGTTGCTGCTTTAGTGGAAAAATGACCAGTTTTATGTGAAATTAAAACAATTATTCGTCAGATTTTAAACGGCAGATGGCAGGCAGCTTGCAAACAGACAACAAACAACAAAGGCCAGCTAGAGAGAGGTTGGTGGATGCTAGTATTGTTTAGCATTGATGACGAATTCACTTGCTCATTCGTTTTAGCCGACAGTCATGCATGTCAAAGTGACGTGCGGTAAAATAGACAAATAGATAGATAGATAAATAGATAAATTGCTATGACATCAATGTATGTACGCTGCGATTATGGCAGTTTGGAACAAATATGCAAAGTGCGGAAGGAGATCGGTTTCTCTCAGAAATCTGAACATCTGACACGCTATATTCTTCAAGGACGGCAACGTGTCACAAGGAAAATTAACAGATGCCAAATGAACGAACGTTTAAGCAATTTTCTTGAAATTCTTTTCAAAAACAGGCACAAAAAAATTATACATACAGTTTATTCTGAAAATGTTCATTAAAACTACTAATTAAATAAACAAACAAACAAATGCATATTTCTGTTCCAGTATCCGTTCAAACTTGTCAAATTAGATGATAGTTACAAACAGAAATTTACATTAAAACGCAAAACCACTTTTCACATTCAATTTTTTTAATTAATAATGATAATAATAATACATATATTATAATTGTGTGTATGCGTGTGCATCACGTATAAATATGTAATAGAATAGAATAGAATATCGTATGTAGTAAATGAGCATAACAACACAATCGTAATGAGCAAAAATGAAAATTGAAAATTGACATAAAATAACATGGTGGAAATGGCGTATTGATGAAAAAAAATGCGGCAGAAGACCAATAAATAAATTTTAGAATAAAAAATTTAAGCACCGCAATGAAATCTTCTACTTTTTTTGATCGAGACTGGCATCGCTCGATATTTTCCAATAGCGATTTCCGGCAAAGAACTAAAAACTATTTTAAAAAAAGAGCATATGGCAGTTATTGAATAAATATCGCATTGGTTCCAGACCCATTTCATATATCATTCCCAATTTTCCAATCATGGTTTTGTTGTGTATTCCTGAATGAAAAATACTTTGCAATTGTGTTATGTTATGATGATGAAATTAAAATTAAATACAATAAACGTACTTCTTTATAAGAAGTTGAATACGACTCGGTTATTGTTTCTTTCACCGGTCCCCCTTGAACTCGACTACTACCAGGTTCTTAAATAACAAAGGAGCTTAAAATTTTGTACGCAAAATACATCACACAACAATCTTCACCTTTACTACTGCTGCTGGGGTAGACAACTGGACTTGGTGGCAGTTGGCTTAGCGAAGTGCTGTATTTTTTCATACGATCCAACGTCTCTGGCATTGGCTCTTTTACAATTTTCATCAGCTCATCTGTCCATGAAACTTGCGCATGCTCCTCTGAACCGCTGCTTTCGTCAGACAATCCAACCAAGTCGTATGCCTGGGCAAGACTGGAACGTAGAACTTTCGGCTTTCTGTAGCTGGTAGAAGGCTGCTTCTGCACATCCGAGGATCCAGGAGATGTCATACTTCCAGGTGAAGTGAGTCCTGTAAAGTTGAATAAATTCATCGATTGGAAAATTTTTTCTAATTACGGTTATATATAAATAACGGCCAACCTCAAACTGTGATATGTCATAAAACAATATTATGTTTTACTTTGATAAGTAAAAAGTGTATAACTAATTTTTTTTAATTTAAGCTACATTGAAAATGCATAACATCCTACAACAAGAAGCTCCAGTAATCTTAGAAATGATAAATTCCATCCTAGCACGTGCATTTCAAAGACACATATTTCAAGTTTAAAATATAGCTAGCCTAAAGCGTGCTTTGATCAATTTTAGACTTCGTAATTTACGCAGATTGAATTGCAGCCTCCAGCCACCTAGTGACTGCTGAGCTGTATGCAACAATTTTCATTTCTCCCTTCAGAGTAAAAGAGTACCTCCAGCGTTATAAATAATCAAACCTGCTGCAGCTGGCAAGCGACAACTTACATTTCATTTCAAAAATCCATTCATCTGTATGAATTATGTGGGATTTTTTTACAAACATAAATAGTAAATTATGTAAACTGTTCTCTCTAAAACATTTACCATTCACCAAATACTTTGATACTTTGAATTAGTCATAAGTGATCTGATATGCTATATAATCAGTTCCTCATACTTTAATATGAAAAATTACATAACTAAATAACAACTAATAAACAACAAATATACCTTGTCTGGCTTCAGGTGAAGATACGCCAGTAGTGCTTCCTGATGTTTTCGTGCTAATTCGAACTGGTCTTGTGGTTGGTCTAGACTGCCTACCTGTGGGACTGGTGATTTCAGTTCTGATCAGTCTTTCCGTTTCAGTACGAGACTGTGATGTCCGTGAACGATAAGAATCTAAAAAACATCGAAATTCATCCAATACAATATAAACAAACAGCAACGATTAGCAAAATATTGATCATGCAATGAACAAAAAGGGAAATTCAGGTGAACAACAATGTCCATGCAAGCTTACCATACGCATCATCAGCACGGCGTGAACTAGACAAAGGGGTGTAGATTTGCTTGCGACGCAACGAGTCCATAAATGCTGAATCACTAGCGTATCCCTGGCCACGTTCACTATCAAGACGACTTCTGCCTAAGTCAGCTCCGGCCATTTTTTTCCTATCTGATATTCCTGACTTGTACGCAGAGCTCAACTCCTTTTGTAGTGTTTCCACTGCTTCACGGCGTGATCCTGGAGCAGTTGGCCCTGGTCGCACGCCATCCAATATGGTCTGACTAGGATAGCGTCTCGGCACTGCGTAACCGTAGGGACTCAAATCTGACTTCGATCTGTATTGGTATCGGCGTGAAAAAGTGTCGTTATATTGCTGAATGCTCGTGTGACGGGAACGCTCTCGGTCACCAGACAACGTGCGCCGACCAGACAGCGGAGTAGAAGCATCTGAAAGCATTCACCTCCTATATACAGCACCTACATTTCCTCTCCAACGTTGTGCATAAGTATCTGGCATTTCTGCATTCATCAACATCATCATCATCGCAATGAAAACATGAAAACTCAAAAGTACATTCTCATCAATAACATTGCATGCATTGCGCACAAGGACAAGATACTAGCAAGCTGACCAATAGTGACTTTCGAGGTGTGCAAGATAAACAGTCACTCATACTACTACTCAACGCTTACCTCGCCTGAGACTGCTAGCTGATAAAGTTCTGCGGTAAGGATGTTGACTGCCAGTTGGATATATGGTGGCTCCTTCAGTATCACTAGCGTATTTCAGATAATCACCAGGCTAAAATTTTACAAGTAAATATTTACTCATGGATGTGAAAATTCATCACAATAAATATAGATACCGTGTAATGACGACGCAGTGTGCTGCGCTTGAAAGAATCATTTCGCGTAAACTCGTCCAACTCTTGTGCAAGATACTGACCACTGCTCGTCATGCCCACACCTTCTGGCAATTGATTATCTAAATTGATATAAATATCAAAAAGTGGCTTGCGATGTAACATGAAATTGTTGCCAAAAAATCTTACAAACGTGGTATATTTTTGTGGAGTGAATTTCATCTCCTTTTTCCCTCGTCTGACGTTCCAGCGTTGATAATTTTTCTGTCAGCTTGTTCAGTGTTTCTGACACCACTCTAGTAGAATCCTGGAAGCAATATCATCAGTGGAAGCACACTGAAGCAGAAAATTTTTTACTTACATCATCCTTCTGACGACTTTCAGAAACTCGACTGCTCACTCCATCTTTGAAGCCTTCAACATAACCTTGTCTGAACTCATCTTGATTTGGATACTGATCTTCCAAACGTCGTAGAAGCGTTGTTGTTATTCGATCACCAAAAATGCCAGAATTACCATCACGAAAACCCTGTTCACGCGTGAAATTATAAAATATCATTCAGTTCAACTTGAAAAAATTTAATCTCCTACTTGCATATAACCAGATGAGTAACCGCCTTGACCAGCACGATTTGCCAAATTATGCATCGACTGGGTCATTCCCTGCATTCCGGCGTCACGCAAACCTTGCACATAACCGGCATGAAAATCCATTTTCATACTGCCGTAATCTTCATCCATCCGTTGGCGGGCCATCGAAGGTCCAGAAAGTTTGTTAGCATCACGAAAACCGCGTACATAACCATCTTCAAACTCCCCTTTACCTGACAATTAACAAAAAATACGTAAAACATCAAAAATTAACACATAAAATACATTCCATTAATAAAGAGATGCTCGAAGCGTCCAAAACATTACAGATGAGAAATAATGCTAAATTCCAACTCATATCGTATATTTTTTTACCACTTCTACAGAATTTCACACTTACTAAGCGCATATATTGTTTAGTGCAGTGTTAGCAATTAACGGTTATTATACTGTAACTGTAAATTATTCTTTATCAGTGTGACAGATGAACACGCAATAATTAAAATGATCCCTGAAACCTGACTGTACTGATCGCGTCAACATACCTTGAGGAGAACGAACTTTCGACTCAAGTTGAGTACGAATGTTGTCTATTCTACTTTCAAGAGCTTTCAAATTCTGTGCCATGTCAGATTTCAACTTCTAAACATATATTAGCAGTGCTGAGTAAATAATGCAAAAATGTGAAATCATACTTCATCGCCTAACAGTGGTTGTCGTGCTTCCAATGAAGTAATTATTCGCTTCCGACGCCTCAATCGACTATAAAAAAAACAAATGAAAAATAAAAAATTGAAAGGTATATATATAATCAACGCAGTGATGAAAAACATTTAAAAATCAAGTGAATTATCTATTACCTGGCACAACACCAAAACAAGCAACAAATGAGGAGAATCAGAAGTAGCAAACACAGTAGGAAAAGCAACAGCCACCACCATGGCCAACCTCCGATATATCTGCTGGAAACACTTGACTTATCTAAACAAATTGGCAAGTAGTTGCTAAAAGACTCTGTGAATTTGTGAAAGAAAATGTTTTCATAGAAAGTTTCAACAACAACTGCAACAAATAGAGAAAATTATGACTCTTGATACAAAATTAAACATATTATGGCAGGTCACATTGACTTGCTGCTACCTGAGTTTATATTTCATAACATGTCTCTCAAAATATAAAAATATAGATGGAGAAGAGAATAACTGTTGCTTATTCAAATAAGCTACAGTGCTATGTGAAGAATGTATACAATTAATTTAAAAAAAATTGGCTTATTCTCACCTCGATACATTCCCACAACTGGCTTTCCATCTACCATCCACATGGTTACAAACGCCCAGTTGTATTTTTTGCCTTTTATGAGTGGATAATTCAAGTATCCACCGTGGACCTCCCCGTTTCCAATCACAAACTCTCGCTCTGCTGTCAAAGTATTTCGATCGAATGAGCCAGCTACATAATAAGGTATGCCCATTTTTCGAGCAGTGAGCTTATCAGTGAGCATAGTCTCGTTGATTGGACCAGATGGATCACGTTCATCAACCACAACAAAATATCGTCTTAAAAATACAGAACTAAGTAACACTTCTGTAAAAGAAACGTTACTTACTGCACGTAAGTGTCGTTCGGTACTGGCTTGATAATGACAGGCATCAAAGTATCCATATCGCCAATGTTTTCAACGTAGTAATTTGGCGGAACAATGCAGCACAGTTTCGCAGCTGATGATGCTGATGACATGAAAGTTGTTGGGATAACAGCCGTCTTCCACTGATTCCATGTACCTTCGACAAAGGCACGAACCTATTGATGGAATAAGAAATTTTGTTTCCGATCTCTTAAAACAAATCATCAATGACAGTTCTGTACCTGTATGGTATATTGGTGAGGCTTGCCGTCTAAATTGTAAATCAAATAGCACATATTTTCACATGGATCACCAGGGCAGCGCAAGTCAAATTGACTCTTCTGTGGGTGTTCATACCATTCTTGAACGCCGTCGACCAGGTAGCGTACCTAAAAATTTTTCATTATAAATATGAACTGAAATTGCAGAAATAATACCTACCTGATAGTGCGTTGCAACTGGATCTTCAACGGCGTCCCAAGTCAACGAAAATGCATACGGACTGTGAGCACAGATTTTCAGATTGTTTACCAGAAAAGCACCTGAAAAAAATGGAAATCAGCTGTACGTTTAATGTAGAAAGTAACATGATTAGTTAGTTCTACCTGGTGGCAAGGTAGCGTATACACCCCAAGTTTCACCAGTGCGGTTTATCGGTGAAAGTGAAACATTGTAAACAGTGGATGGAGTGAGTCCTCGAATCACATGATCCACTTTGTTCGGCTCAACACGCTGCACAATTTCATCTGCGTCGATCAGCCGATGTCCAGACCAAAGCGGTTTTGCTTTCAGCTAAAATATTAATGCAAGTCACATTTTCAGCATCAACAATGAAATTCAGCTTACATTGTATCCTGCTAAACGAGTGCCCCAGAATGGAATCCACATAACATGCAGTGACGTAGGTGTTCTGTTTCTCAGTTTCAAAATATGATTCGTTCCTAAAAGAAGAATGTCAAAAAATGTATTTTTGTGGACCATGGACAATTTTTGTGCAAAAACCTGGTGGTGGAAGAGTCGAGTAAACACCCCACAGAGTTTCACCGTAACCACGTTTGGTTGCAGCTTGCACAGTGACATTATAAATTGTTTCAGGTTGCAAACCATCGAATTTAATCCTGTTACCAGGGCGAGGCACAGTATATTGGCTACCGATGCCTGTCGTTCCAAAAGCTGGATCAAAAGGAGCTACTGTTATCTGAAGAAATGTTAAAAACAATTATTAAACACGAAATTCTGCAGTAAACGAAAGCAACTGAAATTAATTAATTCAAAATCAATATGGTCAAATCAATTATTTACAACTAATTATATATATATATATATATTCATATATTTACTTATTTATACTTATATTTAAAATTAAAAAATTATGCTTTTCACAGTTCGATGAGTTCTGCATTCACAACGTGATCAGTTACTAATAAGTCATACAAAGTAAAAAAAATAGATTCGCACTCTGTAATGGGTAACTTGTTCAGACAGGGAAGGCAGTAGTATTTCCGGTGGTCTCCATGAGACGTGCAACATGGTATCCGATTTTTCAATCAGTTGTAAATCTGTAGGAGCGGGCAACCAATCCAAAAAGCCTTCCTCTGTAAGAAAAAAGACAGACTTTTAAAATAGCTCGCAACAAATGTAACTGCGAAATTGTTTACGTTTGCTGCTTGTAGAAAATGCTTTTGAAATAAACCAAACTGGCCTTCCCCGCGAGATGCCTTTAACAGTAATGTTGTACATCAAATTAGGATGTAGGTTTTTAAAGTGATAGCTAGTTGTGGAACTGGAAACATCGTCAAAAGTTACGGGCGTGGAATCAGCGCTTTCATGCGGATATAGAAATACCTAAATAAAATGAATGAATTTGCCTGACTAATGATATGCTTTATTGATCAAGTCGATTCGATGATTATAAACTCACAAGGTAATTTGTTATTTCATTTCTGCGGTCGTTAGGTGGATCCCATCGCACTTTAATACTGTCAGCATCTGCGTAGAGCAAAGTCAAATCACCACTCTGAGAGTCGACTAATCCTTAACAATAACATATTAAAATGCAGAATGAAAATCACTATTTGCTTATTCGCTTACTGTCTTTAGTAGTGACATACACGCTCGGTGACCAAACTCCTTGCGAGCCGTCCTGAGAAACGGCAGTCACTTCAAACTGATACGATGTCATTGGATTTAATGGTTCAACAGTGTAGCAAACACTGTCCTCAGTTGTGAGAGGATTTTTTATGTTTTGACAAGATAAATCGTTGCGATTAAGTAAAATATCTTTAGTTAACTTGCCATCACGTGTTCGGTATCGCATGCGATAACTGTTAATCGCACCGCGTGATGGATACGGTGGCAACCACGTCAGTGTAACATGACGATCAGAAATACTGACTGGATGCACTTCTCGTGGCATTCCCAATTCTAAAATAATAAGACGGTCGTTAGCAGAAGAGCTGGAAACAGAAAAAAAATTTATTCTAACCGCTTCCGAGAGTTTCTATTTCGAAAGGCGTGCTCCATGGTCCATGGCCGTGACTGGTGTAGGCTCTGGCTTGGAATTTATACTTTGTACCTGGAAGTAAATCATGCAACGATGCTCTGGTTCGAGCGGTGGTCGCCTGCCGATGAACTGACTACAAGTAACAAATTATACGTTATGAACTATCCGACAGAGCAATCAATATTGCTTACTTGAACCCATTCGTCGATTCCAGTCAATAAATATTCGTATTGAGTAATTTCACCGTTCTGCAATTCACAGCTCGGTGGATCCCAGGTAAGCAAAGCTGAATTCTCAGTTATATCTTTTGCTCTGATTTCCCTTGGTGCACTTTCAGGAGCTAAAAAGACGTGTATGCATGTCAAATAAAACGCTACAACAAAGCATGCGCAAAAACCAACATTCAAACAAGTTACCTTTTTCACCCGTGCGAACCGTTTTGCTAGCTTTTGGCAGTTTCACTTCCTTTGAATCTGAACGCAGTGGATTTCGAGGTGAAACTGTAACTTCATACAGTGAATAAGGTTCCAAATTCTGAAAAAATAAAAATAATTAAATAAACCAGTTCATCATATTTCAAAAAAATTAAAATTACAAATATGAATAAGATTCTGCTTCACAAATCTTAATGATTCATTCATTATACTTTTTCAGAACAATTTACGAAATATATTTTCAAAGATCAACTGAAAATTCTCAGTTAACAATAAATTAGTTAAAAATTAACATTAACCAGCTTTTTACTATTCAATAACAAGTCGAACTAAATGTTACGTAATTTACACTTTAACTTCAATACTTTCAACATCATAAGCGTCATCAACAATTTACAAGTTCAAATGCTTAACTGAAATTGAAAAAAATAATATTATGCTGCTAAAAAATGTTCATCTAAATTGGGATTTATGCGTAAAGAACAAAATTGTATTAATGAATTTTTATGAACTAAACTTCATTAAAAGAGAAATTGTAAAAACGTCGCACCTGAAGCAGCATGTACTTTTCATACACATTGTATTCAGTTATTGGAGTCAGCTGAGATTCAGTTAAAGGCGGACAGTTGCCTTTTTGTCGCATAACGTAAGTAACATCAACTCCATGCGGCCAGTCTTCAATGTCTGCTGCTACATGCCAGTTCAGTTGCAATGAATCAGGACCACGTTTTTTCAGATCAATGAAAATCAACTCTTAAACGATTTTTGTTTCTTTGAGAATAGAACAAATTTTAAAGGAATTTTTCATTCAAACTATACCCGGAATGCCTGGCATGGTGAAAACCTTTTCTGGCGACCAGTCGCTGAACTGACTCCGCGATCCACTGCGATCGTAGGCCTGGGTTCGCACTTGGAAACTCCAACGTACGCCAGGTTCAGAGTGAGTTTTATATTCCGTTTTCGTTGAACTCAAATCCACATAGCCGGAATGAGTAGAATTGTGGAACTTTATCACATAGCTCACGTTCGAACAGTGCCAAGCTTGCTTGGGCACAGCCTGCAAAGAATTGCATTAAATACGTTTCACAAATGAAGACCATATTCCAACACCGATCTACCTCCCATTTCAAGTGAACGTTGTTGGTTCTATCTGCCTCGACGTGTACATTCTGTGGTGCCATTGACGGTTCTAAATACGGAAAATGGCAACGTTGTCAAACGACGATGGCCAGAAAATGAAAAATAAGAAATTGGATTCTTACTTCCGCATAAAGTATGCGTTTGTAGCTCAGGTCCGCTGAGTCCTTTTCTGTTGTTTCGATCCACTACGTGAAGGCGGAAATAATATGTCGTGTCAGGCACTAATTTGTCGACCTGAATGAAATTTGAACAATAATAATGACAAATGGTTACGCTTAGATGTGCTTTTCACACGTACGGTTTCAGTATAAATTTGACCAGCGTCAGCAGCTTTGTTCAAGATAACGTCATTGTGCTGGATCCAATCAGAACGTCCTCCGACATTGTATTCCAATACGTATCCTTTGACGTGGCGTGCAGCGTTTCCGCCGACACCTTCCCACATCAGTGTCAACGATGTGGGACCCTGGTTCGACACGCGAAGTGGTGCCTCAATGACTGGTATTTCTGTTTTGAAAAGAGAAGAATAAGAGAGAGAACAATGCAAAATATACAGGAAGCAAATTTTTTACCTGCTTCTTTAGTTTGAGCATACAGGGACTTACTCCAATCACCCCATCCACCACTTTCTGTATGCGCTGATGCTTGCACAACGTGCTCTTTTTCTGGATCTAGACCGACAATACGATAGCATAGACGCTGTTCACCTTGATCTGCCCTAGCACAGGAAAGTTCGTTCGGAGCCTTTCGAACCTCATGCCAACTGATTCGATCAATCGGCGTGTAGCGAATTCGATATTCATCCAAAATGCCGTACGGTGGCGACGGAGGCAAGAATGAAATAGAAATAGCAGATGGAAACTCACCATCCGTCCGCAGGTCCATCGGAGGTAGAGGTGCTTGAAAGAGAAAAAGTTGCAAAGTTAAATAAAAAAAAATAGCACTTTGAATCCACTCATTGCTTGCAGATCGACAGAAAAATTCGAAAAATCAAGTCATCTTTTAAAAATCCACTAGATGATTTGTTTTGCAACTTTTTTAACAAAATATGCACAGTTGAATGAAATATGTGCAGTAGGAGAAATTAAAGTAGCAAATTAGCAATACAACAAGAAAAAACTTTAAAAATAAATATCAGAATTTGACGTTGAAGTTTGATACAATTGATGAAAATCAACAACTTCAAAAGTCAGTATTCATTGTTTACAAAGCTAATATAATAAATGCCTATATCATGTTTATTGGAAAAGAAACCATTTGTAAATGTAATAATAGTGAAAAAAAGGCTAACTATAAATATATTATTAAATGACAGTTATTAAACTTGCGTTGTGCGTCAGTTTACTTTAAAAAAAATACTCAAAAATCTTACCTTCAGATCTGGTTAAAAATTTGACTGGTTCTGAATAAGGTCCTTTTCCTTTTGAGTTCACTGCTCGAACAATAAACGAATACTGAGTGAACGGAACCAAATCAACCACTTGCACTCGTTCAGAGTTTGTAGTTGCCGTCTGGACATCTGTCACCCACGGATCTTCACTTTTCACCGTATATTCATACTCAATAATTTCACCATGCTGTTTAGTACAAGGCGGTTCTTCCCATGTCAGTGCAGCAGCTGTTTTTAGAACGTTTCCAACGTTTACGCTTTGCGGTGCAGCAGTGGGTGCTAAAAGTGGACTAATCAAAAACTTCATCGCAGATTAAAGAAAACCACTAACCAATCTCTTCAGTTGTTACATAAATGGGCTTGGAATTTTCTCCCTCGTGGGTGGTTTTCGCTCTCACGGTTATTTCATAAGTAGATGCTGGTTCAAGTCCTTTCAAAATAGTTTTTTCACCAATCAGTTGCTTTTCCTCTTGTCGACTAACAGGAGATGGACATGAGCCAATCGATTTGAGTTTGTAGCTGACGACGTAACCCGTTATCACGCCGTTCGGCTGTTCCGGCGGAGTCCACATCACTTTAATTCGGTCATATCCTTGTGGTTCACCGACCACATTCCCGACGACACCCGGAGCTGATTCAGGTGTCACTACGGAAACTTCTTCACTCCAGTGAGAACTACCGGCGATGTTTTCAGTTCGGATTTGAGCTGTCCATTTGGTGTGCGGCTCGGACTGCAGTGTGTGATCAGTAGCACTGCTCACCAACTCGACATCATGCTTGCGGTGCGTTCCATTGCTGAGCATCAGCCGGTAATTGACTGAAGAGCACAGCCATGCGTCAGGCGGTGTCGGCTGCCACATGATACGCACTTCGGTTGCCGATAAAGCGCTGATGCGAACATTTGAAGGTGGAGAAGTTGGAGCTGTGAAAATGGACAAAGAAAAATGTAAAAATTAAGAAAATTTGCAATTGAAAACGTTCGTCAAGCTACTTTCTTCTTACCTAGACATCCCGAGCGACTTTCCAGGTGAGGACTTGGCTCACTGACTTTGCTTTTCATGTCGATTACTTTCACACGAAACAGATACGAAGTGTCCGGCTGCAGACCGCATACTTGTTCCGTATAAATGGGTTTGTTCGAATCATGCTTGATGACGCCATCATATTCACGCCAGAGATGTTCATTGTATTTCCTGTATTCAATTATGTAGCCAAGCAATTTTTCTTTCGCATATGAAGATGGAGTCCATGAAACTGTAATACAGTTTGGCTTCTGCTCAACCATAGTTGGAGGAACATTTAAGGCTGGTACAACTGAAAATAATATTCACGCAATTGAAAATTCTGCAATAATTTTTCAACAGGAATAAATAGACATACATGAAACATGCAACAAAACCTAATTGCAAAAGTTCCTGACATTGATATAATTGAAATTAAAATTTTTTTACGCTTCCAAATTCTTGCAACTATTACAATTCATCTCTGATACATTTTGTAAACAATTTTAATTTAACCTTATTAAATTTTTAAATAAATCCATCTATTTTAGCATTCAGAAAACATACAAAAATAATAAAAACTGCCTAAATTTAAAAGAAACATATAATACCAGAAGAATCAGTAGAATAAACCGTCGATGTTCCAGGACCATAGCCACGACTAGTCGCAGCCTGAACGGTCACATTGTACGGTGTATCCGGTTCCAAATCTGCTATTGTGAACTCTCTCTTGGATGCATGAACAGGGTAAGTTTTGCTGATAGTTCCAACAGCTGCATTTTGTGACACAGCATCAATGGTAATCTAATAGGTGAACAAATGAAGAAATAAGTAAATAATACAATAATGCTATCAATAAAATAGATATAAATTACTTTAAAGCCGGTTATTCTACCGTGAGGATCCTCTGGTGGAAGCCAAGAAATGCTCAAACTGGAATCAGTTTTTCCAATCAGCGTGATAGCTCTCGGAGCATCTGGCAACGCTACTAAAGTATTCGCTATGGCATGACTACTCCAAACACCATAATCACCGTCGACAATTTTTGCAGCAATCTTAAACATATTTATGCAATAAGAAGAACTATAAACAAATAAACAGAACTTTATTCAAAAGTTCAGTTGAATAATTATTTCATTTACAGCTGACAAGGAGTGTAATCGCAATAATCATATATTCAAAGAAAAATAGAAAACCGAGTTAAGCTAATGATAGAATTTTTTGATTAATCACATCACTAAAACTGCTCAAGAAAATCAAAATGGCTACCTGTATGCGGTATTGAGTGCTGACGTCCAAATTTGTAATGTTGTAACACATCCTTGCGAGTTCAAATACCGTACCACCAGTGCATTTCAAGCTCGGATCTGATTTTAGCAATTCAATAATTTTCCATTCTCCTTCGCCACGTTTCAAATCAATAACCCGGTAGCGCAGTTTGTAGGAATCAATCGGGCCATACGGTGGGTATGGAGGCAACCAAGACACCGCTACAAAATCTAACCCCTCTGACATGACCGTCAAATCTTGTGGCGGCAGTGGTGCAGCTTAATTTAAACAAAAAATTAAACAAATTACAAATCAAATTAAACCGACACTTGATACCAGCTTTGGAAGTCATCACTTCCAAGTCTGTGGTAGAAGGTCCACCGCCGACGTTGTTGTACGCTTTCACACGCAGCACATATTTTGTAAACGGTGTTAATCCATCAATGTCAACCTAAAATTTGCCAAAATACATACATTACAAAAATTATTTTCATACTGTCGGCATACTTTCTGATCAGTGGTGTTTGCAATTCGGACATCCAATTTTGCCCAGTCGTCCATCCCAATAAGTTCATACTCGTAATTCATGATGTAACCGTGTCTTTGGCTGCACTCTACCGGCTCCCAGACAAAACTCAAGCTGCGCTCAAGTTGAAAGGTCGTTTTCAAATCTAACGGCGGTGCACTTGGAGCTAAATATGAGGAAGAAAAGTAAACATGATATGATTTTACTTGCATTAATGGAAAGCTAAATTAATTACGTTGTGGCTGCGTTTGGACAATTTTCAGTTCTTCAGGACCAAGTTCCGTAGTACGTGCACGAACTTTCACTTCGTACTCTGCATACGGAAGGAGACCGGTCAGTGTGTAATCAAGACCTTTGACATTGTAAACAGTAATCCACGCTCGACTAACGTCCTTGGGCTCCTCATCGGGACAGGCAAGTCGATGTTTCAGTCTGTAGGAAACATCGTAGCCAACAATTACGCCGTGCTTTTCACTTGGCATTGCCCAGCATGCTTTAACTTCATTCGGTGAAATTGATGTCAATGTGAAACCGCGCACTCTTCCAGGAGCTAAATAAAACATGCGTACAGATTTGCTCAATTTTCTATTATTTGAACAACTCGTTTCTTTGATCGCTTATTTCAAATGAATCAAAAACTAAATGCCAAATGAAAATTACCATACCTCCTTGTTTCGTAGTTATATCCCTTTCTTCAGACCAAGCACTTGATCCAACTTTGTTTGTCGTTCGCATTTTGATTTGCCATTGTGTGTGAGGTGCTGACGGTAATAAGTATTCAGACGACTGTCCGCTTGCATGCAACACTTTTTCAACAGGATCTACACCAGTACTGTAGGCAATCTCATAATTGATAACATCACATTGCCAGGTCGATTTTGGAGGAGCCTGAACAAAGTTAGCGATTTAATTTTTACTCAAATGTCAAATGCGCAGCGTCAGCTTACGGCCCAGTTCAAACGTATTTGAGATGGACTGAGTGAATCCAAGCGGATGTTTTGCGGTGGTGAACTTGGAGCTTGAATTTAAAAAAATATTTGAAAAATCACAAAGAATGCTTTTAAAATTTTAACGTTGATTTCACGCAAGAAAGAAAATATATTCATACTTTTACACTCCACCATACAATGAAGAAAAATGCATTTTACAAGTACAGTAACATACCTGCGCAAAATGTTCTTTCTGAAACTTCTTTGCTAGGTATACCGAATCTTTGACCAGAACCAACAGTAACAATTCGAACAGTCACATCAGTATTCGGGGTCAGTTTATCGATCAAAGTTTCAAAAGTTGTTTTCCTTTGACTTTGAGGAATAATATCACCGTGCTGTCGCCAATCAGGCAAAGCAGCCGTTTTGTATTCCACTTTATAGCCAGTAATAGAATGGCTTTCTATGGGAGCGATCCAACGAACTCTTATTGAATCAGAACCTTGAGCTGACAAAACTGGTGGAACAACAACACGAGCTAATTCTAAATCAATTACAAATGATCCAGCTAAATTTTGCAGGAAATCTAGAGCTAAAACTACAAACCTGATTCACCGGTTTTCACCAAAATCGATGGTCCTGGATGATAGCCAGAGTCTGTCCTGGCTTGAACGGTAATGTTGTACATCGTATTGCCACTCAGACCGTCAATTCGGTATTGGGTGATAATATTATCGACAGTATATTCTTGTACCATGCGTTCTCTGGATACCGGAACGGCAACAATCTGACAAATATTAAATTAGAAGCGCTGAAAAATTTACTTTTAACTTACTTTAAATCCTCGAATTCTACCCTGATCGTGCGAAGCAACATCCCACTGTATGCCAATGCTGTTTTGCGTAACGTCGGTCTTTTCCAAATTTAAAATTTGAACGGGACCTTAACGATAAAGTTTTTCAAACAATCAACTTTAACAAGCAAGCAAATTTCATAATTTTCAAATAATAATAATAACTTACCACTTCCAGTTTTGGCTGTTTGCAAATTGCTCCAAGGCCCCCAACTTCCAAATTCACCTAGAGCGCTCACCTGTAAAAATGCAAAAGTCAAAAATGAATAAATGTTGAACAAAAAACTGCGAACAATGTAAAACCTGAAAGTCATAAGCTTGCTCAGGGGAGAGATTGCCAATTCGAGCACAGTAAGCTTGTCCATTAATTGTGGACTGAGTTTTCAAACGGCGTACCACCTCTTCAGGACACACTGCCCTTTCTAAAGGAAATTCTTCAATTTTCCATCGTCCGGAACCGCTGGGTGCGCATTGAACCTAAACAGAAATTTTATTCGACGCATGCCAACAGCATGACACACTTGTACAACATGCAACATTCACATACCCTGTAGCGGTTGATTCGCCCTAAAGGAGGATAAGGAGCCAACCACATTACCATTACACTATCAGACTGAGCATCCACAATGCGCACCATCGGTACAGCACCTGGTGAATCTAAAATTTAAAGTTAAAAAAAGAAACAAACAATATCAAAAGCAATAATGACCTGCAGAGCGCGTAGTAATAATGACATATTCAGACCATGGCCCAGCGCCTTTGTTTGTAAAAGCTCGAACGCGACCCTTGTACTTTGTCATGCCAGTAAGTCCAGTCACTTCAGCGGAATTAGAATTGGTCTTCTGACGATGATATTGACCAGCTGCCCAGTTATCAGCACCGGTGAGTTCATATTCAAAACTAGTGATGTCACCGTTAGTCATAAGACACGCCGGCGCTTGCCAGCTAAGATGTACACGGTCAGAACGAATGTCAGTAGCTTGAAATGCTCTCGGTGCACCTGATGGGACTGAAATGCACAAATTAAAAGGCGTTTATTTATTCATTAATTGTTTTACTTAATAAAAAAAAGCGTACTTGATTCATCGGTGACAAATTCATACGATGTCGCTTCACCAGGAACGGTAGTTTCAGCAGTGACTGTTGCTTTGTAACGAGAATTCGGATGCAAACCTTGCAGCGTGATTCGAGGTTCTTTCGATGATAAAGTTACAACCCTTCCAGGTGAGTCTTCACATTGACCCCTGCCGAATGTCAAAAATATACAAAGATACACTATCTTCTAGCATGAGCACTGAGTAATATGTACTTGGAAAGAAGTTGATAACTTATTTTGTAACCACTGATAACACCGTTCGGCTGTGCAGGAGGCATCCAAGTTAATTGTACTGAGTTCGCTCCAACGCTGCTTGAACGCACGTTCAAAACTGGGCCTGGTACTGAAAATAAACAAAATTTCATTTTCATAAATTAATGTACTTACAAAAATCTACATATTTTTGTATTGATCATAGTAGAAAAAGTGTATTACATTTAAAATTTCTACTCAGTCAATTCAACTGTGGTGGGCATATTTCATTTTATAAAACAGTTAAAACTGTTATTATTCAAGAATACACTGAAATGCTTGCAGTTACAAACAACTACTAAACGCAGACAATATCAATTCAATCGAATTACTTGAAGACTGCGTTTTTCCAGTCACAACAGATGACCATGGTGACTTGCCAGCTTCGTTGGCAGCTTGGAGCTGAAATTCCCAAGATGTATGGGCTGATGATTCAAGCTCCGCAAAGCTGTTGTGGGCACTGTAGTTGCGAAATCCTTGCTCAGCAGAATTGCTGTACTTTAAAATATACCAACCCTGCTTCTCACAGTTCCATTCAGCTCTGGTTAACGGCTTAAAGAAAAAAACGTTTTCATTCAACCGCTTTGATAGAACAAAACAACTCACTTTCCAAGAAACTCGAATTTTAAAAGATCCGATTGGTTCAACGTTGATGTCACCAGGGTAGCTGCGCGGTGGTTTACAATCATCGTTCTTTTGAACTCGAATAGCTGGGCTAGTGTACTGAATGTCGTTGTTATGATCAATGACTAACACGCGAACTTGAGCTTTTTCATTGGATCGCAAGTCAGTTAGCTGTACACTGTAAGGTCGCTGCGAACCCGCATATTTCACCTACAGGCAAAAAATTCACTTTAGGCACTGACCAGTAAAATTACAACTATGAGAATGCTCACATCGCCATGGCTTATTGGTGTCCACCTCTGATCACCGTCACGCTGAAGTTCTACCCGGTAAAAAGCAACCAACTCTTGCACACCATCAACACTGTACCAAGTTAAAGTTGGAATGTTTTGCTGATCAAAAACTATCGGTGTTGTTATGAGTTCATTGGCAACAGGTGTTCTAACGTGAGAGCTCGACGACCATGCGCTGCTTCCACCTCTGCTGACAGTTCGCATCTGTACTACCCATCTTTGATTCGGTTCAGAATCCAACACGTGAGTATTTGCCCGACTATTCAATCGAATAGGTCTGATATGCGCTGGTTCTAAGACTTGGATCTCATATTCGACTTCACCGCATTGCCATGTTGCCCTATTCGGAGCCTATATGCAAACATGCCCGTTTCTAATGATAATTTATAAACAGTAATATGAATGTTTAATTTCAAAAGAGGCATGTATGGAGCAATCGTTTTTGTGAAAATTAAAACTTCAGTTGCAGGAAATTATGGAATTCACTGATATTTTTTCAAGAAAACTTGATCTTAAATGCAGTTGTGAAAATAAAACAACTTGAACTCACTTGCCAAGAGATCCGAACATGTTTAGGATCTGGAGCAGTAAGAACAATTTCAGAAGGCGCTTCCTTTGGAGCTATAAAATAGTAACAAACAATTATTTATGCTAGCATGCGGTTTTACGTGTAATAAAGAAAATTGTCTCCTATAGTTAGAAATAAATCAGTAGCATATGAATAAAAGCAGACGGTTAATAAAAAGTTGAAAAACATACGCAAACAATGCGTTTCCGCAGATACTTCAGGTGACGAATATATGACTTTTTGATTTTTATCAATTACGCTGACACGGATCAAAGTACAGCGATTTAGCGGAACTTCCACTCTGTATAGCATGTTGTCACCACGAAATGGAACAATGGCTCTGCACCGACACAATATTAAATACGTGATTTAAAAATCTATACATTAAACAAATCTTTTTACCCTTCTTGCTTCCATCCTCTTTCACCAGAACTACATTCTACCACATAGCCGTATACTTTTCCAGAACCAGCACCTTGAGAGTACCAGGTTATTTGGTTTCGATCACCTTGAATTCGCACTTGTGGCATAGAGCTCAGAGCTACAAAAAAGTCATTTCCTATGCTTTCAGCACACAATTAACAAACACTATTATTACTCACATTCAGTTTCACACTGCACAGTGTAATAATCAGTCCAAGGTGAAACACCATAGGAATTTGCCGTCTGAATTCTGAATCTCCATTCCTTGCCACCCTGAGACTGTACGCGGTGTTCCACACGGAAACCTCTTGGATCAGCTCGAACTTGATACTGTTGAGGAGGTTGTCTATCGACTACCCCTTCAACTATGTAATAAATATCTGGACAACCCCATGTAGACCTATCAGGATGCTGTAAAAAAGAACATCAAATTAAATGTTAAAATAATTTTTAAAAAAATTTAAAATAAATAAATACTATCGCTAACATACATTCCAACTCAAAAGCATAGTATTCTGATCAACCGCCTTCACACGCACATCTTCCGGTGGAGCACTAGGTGCCTGACATTGTGTAGCCACTGCTACAGCAGGGCTTGTAGCAACGGTTGCGTAATTATCAAAGCTTATGGCACGAACTCGAATATGATAACGTGCAGTGCTACGCAATCCAGACAATTCCTGACTGTACATACGCTGACCTGCTTGATGGTTGACTGGACCAGATACGGTATGCCATTCATGTTCATGCTCTTGTCGAGCGTCGATCTGCAAATAATGTTCCGAAACATACAACTATGTGCTACTATGGATGCTTGTTTATCATTAAATCATATACCTGATAGCAGCATAAATTCTGTTCACGACCAGCTACTTCCCATAATACTATGAAAGTGTCACCTTTTTGCCTCACCTTGGGCTCTTTTACTTCAAATGTTGGTGGAGCTGAAGAAATAAAAACAGAGATAAAATGCAAAAAAATCACAAAAATGGTAAATGATGCTGATTCAAAATGGATCTTTCAATGCAAATTTTGATGTTGCTGAGACGAATACAAATGTTATTATATCACAGCTGACTGCGAGTTGAGCAAATTGAATTTCCACATTTTAAATTACTAAACAAATTGTTTTCCCATTTCAAATATGGATCATGGGCATTGCTGACTATGTGCATACTATGAAACAGAAAGTATTTTTCACGGATGCAAACAGGTAACCGCAAATAATATTGTGCCCATATTCATTAGCACGGTCAGAATTAAAATTTGAAAAAAACAGAACAATCCCTTTGGACTCAACTTTTAGATTGCCTGTTCAAAGTTGTGTTGTTGATTGAATCAAAGATGTGTTACGGTAGACTGAAAATGAATAAAAATATTTTTGTACTTCTTCCAACTATTTCCCATACGGCACGACCATGATTTCCTCGACTGTTAGCAGTGACAGAGACATTGTAAACGGTGTCCGGATGAAATTTGTCAACCGTCTGACTATACGTTGTTCCAGGAGTTCGTAGTGAGAATGTATTTCCAGGGGAAACGCCAGCATGAGAAGAACTTATTACTGTTAAGCTGATCTATAATTATAATTGCTAAACTAAATACAAATTGAAAAGAAGACAACAAGCAAGCACAACTTAAAAATAAATAAAAGAAAAGAAAAACAGAAGTAAACAAATAAATATGTAAATGATTAAAAGAGGGAATACAGAAATAAAACAGAACAGATTAAGATCATAGGAGACAGTATAATAAACATAAAGCGGAAATTCAGAAAATAAAATGCATAATAGTAATAAATTTTTAAATAATAAAAGCAATTAGCAAAAAAAAGTAGTTTTTGCATTTTTATGCACAAAAAAGTCTAGGCTATACAAACAGAAGACTGCCTTTCACTGTAGAATCAGTTGTTACCTCATATTCATCGATTTTTACATCAGATAATGGAGGAAGCCATGAAATTTCAGCTGTATTTTCAGTAATAAACCGAACAGTCAGTCGAGCAGGAGCTTCAGGAATCTTTGGTACTCCTGTGACGACGCATAAATGTATTTTTTGTTTTTTAATTTCATCTTCTACACTTGCTACATTGTTAGTGGCGCAGTGTTTCCACGTTAGAAGCAGATGAGGTAATTCGGTAAGTTTTTTAGCGTAAAAAGTTGTATTCCCGCCTTCACAGCCATAGTTTAAATTTAGCAGCAATCAGTCAGTCAGCAGTTAAGCGGTTATGCATGTTAGAGGTTAGCGTTCAGCTTAATTTTGAAAGTTAGTTTTGTGGCAAAAGTTAGCAGCGTATGATTTGTTAAAAGCAACTTGCTACGCTGTTCACTGTTTTCCAAATCAAACAAAAAAGCAAATAAATAAATAAATAAATAAACACTTACCCGCTTCGACTAGGATGAAAAATAATGGATTTCCTTTTTTGGACCATTCACCATTTTTCAGTTGATATGCAATCTGGAAAATTTTCAAATAAAGAAAAATAATACATATAAAAGAAAATTTTCTCAAACTCACATCTGCCGTATATTGGACGCCAAACTGCAAAGAAGACAAATCATAGCAATAATTGAGCTCGTCGGCAATGCCGGGTGGACATTCGAATTCTTCAGGAAAATCTTCAAATTTTTGCCACTGATCACTTGTACTCAGCTTGTAAGACAGTCTGTGCAAGAGTGGAAATGAAAGTAAAATCAAAGCACATAATAATGTGAAATTTTTAAATTATGTAAATTACTTGAAACGGCGAACTTGATCCCTGTGCTCTGGCAGTGGAGTCCAAGCTAAAAACGATCGTGGAGGGGCAAGAATTATTCTGAGATTAAAAATATTGCCCATTTCTAAAAAATAAAATAAACCATTGACAATAAATAAAAAGTGATTACACATATAAATGAAAAAAAAATTTTTTTTATTCAATGCTACCTCGCTCCGCGGCAGGTTTCGTCTGAGCATTAATAACTTCTGACCAGGGACTATGGCCTGAACGACTCTTGGAGCGAACTTTGAAAGCGTAACTTTCAGCCGGCTGCAGACGATCAATTGACACCTTGTCTTTTTTAACAAATGATGGAAATTTCGGTTCACCATTTCGACTTTTTCTGTTCCAAAACTAAACAGGGTTGTTGATGATTGTAAATTTTGAAATTTTAAAATCTGTCCATGTCCGGAAGAATATAAAAATATGAAATGACTTGTTTGTCATGCATTCACTTACTTTGTATTCAAATCCTTCAATTGGACCAAAGTTTTCATCGCAGGTCGGTCGGCTCCAAGTGAAAGTTATACTGTTTTGTGTTACAATATAAGTTCTCAAATCCAAAGGCACTCCGGCAGCACCTGAAACATCAAATAGTGCTTTAAAGAGGTGAATAGAGAAAAAAAAAACTTTTTGACAATTATGATACCGTTGCATGATGTAGCGCTTTCACTGCCAACGTTAAATTCGTCAGTAACTGCCACAACTTCTCCAGAATCGTCGACTAAATATACACGTATAGCATAAATGATCTTCTCTGAAAAGCCAGTTATTTCAGTGTTGTAATCTTTTTGGCCTGGCAAATAAGGAATGAAGTCGCCGTATGGTTTCCAACTGCAAATGAAAGGGAATAAATAATAATTTGAAAATTCCAAAACTGCTAACAGAAATTTCAACTTACGTGCTTTCATTGCGCAGACGGTATTCCACAAAGAAACCTTTGAGCGTTCGATCTTGAAATTCAGTAGGTTGAGACCATTGGACGCTAAATTTTCCAAGGGTTTTGCTGTGCACTGAAGGTAGAATTGGCCAAAGTTTGGCTTCATTTTTCGACGTACGAATCTGCAGTCTATAGACAAGTCTGGGCTCATGCTGAGCAAAAGCGATCACACCAATATTATATTCAGTGAATGGCTTCAAATCGCTGAACAAATATGTCGTTTCGTTGGACGCGATTTGGTCACGAAATACATGCACAGCTTCGTGGTCACCGGTCCGTTCTGATATCAATACCTATGATTGTTTCACTTTGTACATGCAAATTTGATTTGAGAAATAAAATTAATTTATACGGTTTTTTTTTCATTCAAATAATCATCATAATAAAATGGTTCGACGAAAAAAAGCAATAATATTATGAATTCATCCACAGTAAATAACAAAAAATTATAAATTACCAGAAACAGATAGTTGCTAATCATTATACGAGTGGTGTGTGTCTTAATGAAACTAGTATAATATTAACTTTGGATAATTTCATTATTAACAACGAAACTTCATTATTGCACGACAAAATTATCATTATAAAATAATTTTATCACAAATAATAATGTGAAATTATAATGCAGAATTTCAAAACATTTGACTGAAATAAATAAATATATTTTAAAAAAATAAATTAAACATAATCTATTTTTGTGAAAATTTAAGGAACACGTTTCACAATGTTTCTCAGAAGTTGGTTCATTTTTGAAAAGAAACTGAAACTGGTCGTTAAATTTAAAATCAAAGAAGCTGTCAAAGCAGCTGCAATTTTTGAAATAGTTCCAACAACTGCCACCAAGGCAGTCGATTTTCAATCAGGTGAAGCTTTGTTTTCTGGCCAGAGGAACCTGTGAAGCATTGTGTATAACAAAAATGGGCCATTTAACAGGCATTTAACAAAAGTGAAGAGAAACAAACACACTTTTCTTTATGAAAATTTTCAAAGCAACTTTCACATTGCCAATGGCGCATCGCATAATGCTCTTCTCTCGAAACGTTGCTGTTCTTGTTGTGTGCAATTTTTCTCTGAGTAAACATTATTGAAATGTAAAATTTTCTCTTACCCTCCTTCTCTCTTTTTTCTATTTTATTCTTCTAATACAATTAATAAAGTGATTATCACCGAAATCAATTTTTCATTTATTAATTTATTCATTATAAGCAAACATTATAAACTAAACTGAGTGAATAAAATTGTGTAAAATTGAACTTCTGAATTTAAAGTTTACTATTATTCAATAATATGTGATGCAACACAATATTGTCGAACATTGTTTGAAAATGCTCATTTTAGTATAAGAAAAAATATTTAAATTTTTACTAAAATATGCACTTTGTTTCAAAAATTCATATCGTTGCAATTTGAATATTCAAGTTGTAAAGATTTATCAAATTCTTCACACACACGTTCATGTATTAATTTGCATCAAACTCAATTCCAAAAAGATTCTATATAAATTTCTATTTCTTTTTCAACACTGACTAAAAGTAATATTTCATCAATAGCATGGAATAAAAAGAAAAAAGTATAATAATAATTTGTATGTCAAGAGTCAACACCAGTGCAAAAAAGTTATTCCCTGTTGTCAATGATTAGAATATTTTTTTATTTAAAAAAAGGTAAATAAATAAATAAAATTGGCACTTTAAACTTTGATAAGCTGAAAGATGACAATTCAATTTTTTCAAGTTTTAATTTTATGAGAGAAAGAAGAAGAAAAATTTCTAATACTTTCTCATTCACAATAGCTGCATTATTGTAAGTTGGAAGAAAAAAAGTGAAAAATTCCTTTTTCAAAAAATCAACTTTATTACACTATCTTGAGTGTAATAAAATAATAATAATAATGGATGATTTTTCGATGAATGAAAGAATGATCGAGTTTGAATGAAAAGAATTTTTAAAATTTATTTTTCACCCAAACTTTTGAACAACAACCATCTTATTTATTACTGAATGAAAATTGAAAATCAGTACAATGACATTTATGTGTTTAAAAAAAGTGACAAAGCGCCCTTCAAAGCAAACAGACGCTTCGGTTTATGCAGATAATGGAGAAAATAAAATTTGAAATGAACATTTTCAATTTATAATTACTTGTTTGTTATCTTTATTTTAATGTGAAAAATCATAAAAACCACAACAACATCACGAGTGAACAGAATAAATCAAAATCAAATAAACACTCACCTCATAATGTTGAATTCGATATTCTGAATAGGGTTTCCATTCGATGCGAATATCCTTGTCTGATTTGTATATAACATGGATTTCACTGGATACAGCCGGTGCTATAAACAACAATAACAGCGTGCTGGGGAAGAACCGTAACACGAGAACAGCTAATGGGCAGTAAACGTTTGCAATTTGCATAGTGCTTTAAAACGGCCGAACGTTTTCACTCAATGCCAACTAAGAAGCGTCATCTGAGATTGCTCTAACTGCTTTGAGAAAAAGACAGATCCAAAAATAAAAAGCAGAAAGAAAAAAGAGGATCAAAAATTTCTCGTTCCTCCTACCCCTCTCTCTCTCTAGATGTATATATATATGTGTGTGTGTGTGTGTGTGCGTGTAGGCGCTTTAATGTTTAAATATTTTGAATTGCTCTTCTGAAACCGTAGGTTAATGTGTTCAATGAAAAATTAAAAAAATAATAATAATAAGATGAAAGAGGTAGAAGAAGAAAAAAAAGATTAACACTTTCAAGCTTATTGGTTCGGTGAAAAGTCTAGGGGACCCCCTGGTGGAACGTGGCCAACTAGCCTAAAAACGGTCTGTACAAAAGAGTGAAAAGTGAAGCCTATTCGTTTGGCAATCAAAACGGCCGCCTACAGGCCAGTCCATGGCTGGCCGCTTTATGCAGAAACTTTTATTTCGAGAACGTGCTCGTAAACCTGGACAACAAGTGCACTAAACTAAAACTGAAACGGCGTCAATGGACCGCTTTTACGACACCTCGGAAAATTGCATCAAATTCCAAACGGCAAAGGCATTCAGCATGCATACCTCGTCCTTCTGTGGCGGCGTGTATGGAATGTTCAGACCACGGCCCGAGACGATTTGTCAAATCCACCGCCCGCACTTTAATCGAATACGTCGTTCCGGGCAGTAAGTTTCGTATCGTCGTCTCTGAATCAGTCACCGCATCTTGATGGACGTCGAACAATGCCCACTCGTCCACGCCTTTCAGCAGATATTCATATTTGGCAACATTTCCACATTCTGGCGGATCCCAAACGAACGTCAACGAATGCTTGCCACTGGACAAGATTCGGATATTCCTTGGGGCAGTGATATCATCTAAAACAAACAATCTTCCATGAACAAATTTCCAATTTTCCAACCGTTCGGCCTCATAAACTATCCCAACAAACACAAGCCGAACAGTCAGTCATTTGTCACGTTCAGGTCAATGCAATCGTAAAGCAAAACCGCCCCAAACAGAACGGCCGAAGCCGTTGTAAAACCTTATCATCATTACCCAACACCACTGTTCTTGTCAGTCAAATCAACTACTGCAATTGCACATTCTAATATTAACTCCACTGCACTTTGAACATTTATTCCCCTAACGGTTGAACATTATAATTTCTTCAATTCCCCTTTGCTAATTTTATATTTATTCGTTGCAAAATTGATAAACAATATTTCAAAAATAATCATATCAACAACTGCCATCAGTTTTCAAATTTATACATGCTTGGAAAAAGTTCCTAACATCGCAGCTATTTTCAAGAACAACTCAAAACGACCACACACATTCATTTGAGGTTTACATTTCAGTGGAAAATGATAAAAATTCAAATGCTCATAAATTTATCTTAACCCTGCAGAATGGCACTTTCTATAATTTATATTCTATTACAAATATTACTTTTGCAAATATTATTTTCTAAACTATATAATTAAACACTTATGCATATGAAACACTGACTTATTTCAACCGTTTAATATACTATTTCAAAAAAAACAAAAACAAATAGCATCTCAAAAAAGATTAAGTTGTATAAAATAATTTTTCAAGAAACAACTCTCCATTCTGTGAAAATTTTAACTAGCAATATTAGTTTAAACGAAAGCTTCAGCTTAATCTGTACATATTTATAAATGTAAAAATAAAAAAAACATTGCATGCATTTTTTTGCATGTATCCATTAATTACAGTATTCTTTCATTTACAGTATGTATCCTGCGTGTAGTTAGTTATGAATTATTTTTAAAATTGAAGTGAAATTTTGATCCGTTTCTTAATGACAGAAATGAGAACAGTATAATGCTGTGTAACGCTGGAAACTCAGCCTCAAAATTGATTAAATTCAATTTAAAAATCTGTCTTTCTTCCATGTGAAAATGAGGGGAAGGTGTGTGGCTAGTGAAAACTAGCCCTGCCGATGGCTGACACGAACGAAAGCTTTCAAGTGTGTGTGACTGCATTGAAGAAGTGTGCAAAATGACTGGACAATCTATTGCATTTGGGATCAAACAAAAGAGCATAATAGTCATCTGATGAATCGCGTATGAAAATCAGTAATGTTGAAATTGACATTGACAAGAATTGAAAGAAAATAAATTTAAAAGCAAAAGCTCCGCTTGAATGAATTAGATATGTAAAAAAATTTTGTTTCAGAATCGATTACTGATGTTACAATTTCAACTTTTTTCCTGCAAATTCTACACGCAATTGATTCATTCTCATGAAAAGTTATCAAGAAAAGATCCCGTCTAACAAACTTGATTTGCTTAAAGAAGAACAAACTAGAAGAAACAGGATTTCAGTAAAGAAAAAGCTAAAATTTGACTTCTGCTTGCATGTGTTTTGACAAGCAACCTAAACAGAGTTCAGCAATAAGCTGTCGTCATACAATAAGCAAACACTAACGCAAACAGCTGACTAGATTGAAAGCAACAGCTGATTTGTAAAAGTGCAATCGAATGCACAGTAAAGTAAGGGAAATGAAATAATGAAATATTGAAAAAAAATTATTAACATTTTACCGTTGCAGACTATCTTGACTGTTTCAGATTGAGCTTTGATTTCAGGCGTTTGTACAAGCACTTCACCATTTCGAGCGAGGACTTTGATTCTCACAAAATAAACAATACCGCTCGGTAGATCTTTAATTCGAACACGGTATTGATAATGTGGACCTTGGTAGGGTATGACACCATCGTGCTGAATCCAATTGTCGTCATTTTCTGGACGATATTCAATCGTAAAGCCGCTAATGGCGCTATCGTCTGGAACGCCTGAGTGAATCCCTTCCCATTCAACTGTCAAAATGCTTCCTCCAGCTGGAACTGTTTGACGTCGAACACGAACCAAATTTTGGCCATTTCCTACAACAATAAAAACAATTTTTCATAAGTTTTCCATGTAAAAATACCATAAATTCAAAGTAGTTTTGGTAAACTGCTTTGTACATTTTAGTAATTTCAAAATTATCAAATTATATGAAGATATTTTGTTGCTTGTAAATATGTTGTTCCATGAGAAGAAAGAAAAGTAGCTATTATTGTAGTCTAACTAGCTGTAGTTTAAACATTTGCATGTAATGTAATATAAATGAATACTTAAACAAATAATAATCAAAAACAAAAATTGAATGCATAATATAATATGAAATATTCCTTTAATAAAAATAATATAATAAACATTTTTCAACACTGTACAGTAAAAACGTTTATTACGAATTAAGTTATTTTTATCATAATGTTCAAAGATTAATAGATTGTAAATATTCAGTTAATGAAAGAAATATTATTTAACAACATATTTCATACTTGATGTGAATGAGGTAAAGCAAACATAAAATGCACATTTAGCTCATTTCATATAAGGGAAATACATCTGCGCAGCTGCACTGCATACGTAACGAAGCAATACATAAAGTACAAACATCTCACTGCAACCAATTTGAAGCAAAATAAAATAATAAGAAATTTAAAAATTAATGTAAAGCATGCGCAATACATTTTGCTAATGATACATTCCAACAAATGCAAATTTACTAAATGCAGTTCCGGTTGTGCATATTTTAAAGGAACATCTTTACAATTCAGTTGTCGCTCTACATGATCAAAAAAGAAGACTGTCATTGAAATCAAAAAATATACACCGCCACTTTTCCGTGAAGTATGGCAAGTATATTTATAATGATGAACAAAACATGAATAAAATCACTTGAACAAATTTCATTTTTTACACATGCAATTAGTTTTTCATAGCATGAAAAAGTTAAAAAGTACAATAAAGACAGATACATGCTCAGCTTTTTAAAGTAATAATTCTAGGACTGCTGTTTTTTGTACAATAACATTATGCTTAAAAAAGCTGCTTCTCGTATGCGATGAAAAATATTTAATTTAGTTAGAAAATGCTTATAAGCTTCTCCATGTCAAAACCAGTTGAAACATCTTACTGACCATAAATTAAACAACAAAGAGACAAGTGAAGGAATAATACTAATTTCACTAACATAAAGTGCAAACATTTGCTATTTGCTTTTGTCAAACAACTGTGATCAATATATTACATTAGAGTGCTTGCTGAATATTTGAATTTTTTAAAAAAATATATGAAATTTCTTCTCGTTCATCCAGTATATTTATAACCGATCTGTTTCAAGGTTAGAAGAGCATTGTTAGAAATATAGACATGCAGTAGTGTTATTTGAAGTGTTCTTTTCCATTTTTGAAATTCTGGTTAACCAACAGCATATACTTCTTATTTCGCATCAATTTTCACATTGATGTCAGTGGTTTGTTTTGTTCAATGCGACCAGTGTAAAATACAAAATTCTACTTTCCCACATTTATCAAAGCAATTAATATACATCAAATTGAACAAATAAATAAATAAATAAATAAACAGTAGGACAAGAAAAATCACGACAAATTGACAACAGTATTAAATCGCATAAACAGTGATGCTAATCCCTAATGCGCTGGGTTGAGAAGGGTCAAAGAATTGAAAGTGGACATTCGCCAAAAGATGTTCTTTACACTGCATTACAACGGTGTGATTTCAAAGCTGACCTCCCCAGAACCGGGCTTATTTCTTGCTGTTAATCGTTCAATTTTTCATTGTTGCTTCGAACCAGCATCACGTGAAAACCATTGTGCAAAAGGCATGTTGTCCATGCATCAACATCTACCGCATGTTGAACTAAACTACCTTGTTGACTAAGTGATTAATCAAGAATTTCAATAGGGGCGAAAACAGCTACTGATGTTAAAATAGAATCAAGTCAATTCATCAACTTGACATCCTCTCATTCTATTATTTCAAACAGCACAGATGTTGTTGTTGCTGTTGTTGTTGTGCTGTGATTGTGGTTGTTCTTGGTGCTGAGAAATTATCCAAAATTTGCCACAAAAGATAAATCGTAGCAATTATACGTGACATTTAATTTGCATATTTTGTCAGAGGGAAATGTTCATTTATGTGGACAATTTTGTTGTGTCATTGGGCTGATTTGCATTGGAAAATTCGCAAAAGAGGAAAAGCGCTTTTACAAGGTTGCTTAATGGAATACTCACCAGCTTTGGGTCCACTAAAGATTGCATTCAAC
Source organism: Trichinella spiralis (assembly GCF_000181795.1). Classification (NCBI taxonomy): domain Eukaryota; kingdom Metazoa; phylum Nematoda; class Enoplea; order Trichinellida; family Trichinellidae; genus Trichinella; species Trichinella spiralis. The sequence continues at coordinate 5,704,325 of NW_003526943.1, read as the reverse complement.
TCGCGACTAGAAAGGTCAACAAAGCAAGGTTAAGGCCGTTGAATTCCGGATAGCTTGAAAAATTGCTTTTCAGCCAAGTATTTTCTACTTTACTACTAGACAACGTGCGTTTGATGAGAACTGAGTTAATTTCTCTCCCCCCTCCCACACCCTCTTGGCAACTTTTTCCTTGCTAATCAATGCTTATTAATTGAAAAAATTAAAAACAATGAAAATAATAGTAAATGATCAAATGAAAAATTAAAAATTGAAATTAAACATCATTATCAAATTTATATTTAGAAAATAAGAAAAACCAAAATAACCGCAAAATTAATTGTTTTCAAATTGAAAAATTTATATTTTTCACTAATCAGATATATACATATATAGTGTGTGTGAGAGAGAGAAAGAGAGACTTTTTAGAATTTTCCTCTCATGTTCAAATAAAAGTTCAAAAGAAAACTGCGCCATGTAAAAACGCTTAAATCTTAAGTACAGTTACAGTAATTGAGCTGTTTACCTTAATTGAATTGACATTTCAACAACGTTGAATGCCAAACATGATTGCTTCCACTCCATTTCTGTGAAGGCTCTGTTTATCAATTTCAACAATTTTAAACCAGTCGAACAGATTGCCGATTGTACTGAACAATTGCTGAGATTCATTATTACAATTACAACATCACAAAAATATGCAATAAATTTTACCTGCTGATCAAACAGGAAAGAAACACCATGCAATCAATCTTTCACATACTATTTCACATGTGAATTTATTGTAAATTTTTGCATCGCAAATATGCAAAAAACAATGCTTTGTAAAATTCAAATCAATAAATCACATCATTAATAAATTGACACGTATAATTCAAAATAATAATATTTTTGCATAATAAATTGCAGATGAATATATTCATGATTTCATTATTCACAAAAAATTAATTTTAACATAAAAAAATTTGCAAAGTACACAATGTAAACTGACACCAAACAGAGATTATTCTTCAGGAAATTGTTGTAAAATGATATATTTTATAACAGAAAATTCAGATTCAAGTAAAATTTCAAAATATATGAAATAAAATGATGTATATTGTGTTATGCGATATTTTTCGATGTTTAAAGTATTGAATGCAGTGTGTATCATGTGGATAGACGTATGTATGTCTACTAATTTTGTACTATATTTGCTATAGATGAAATTTGATCAACTGTAGTTTGAGCTGTTGCAACAGAGAAAAAGCAGTAAAACGTATTGAATTGAATTATCTTCTATGAATAGCATTAAAAACAAGCTAATGAACATCGTGAATAATTAAGTACAGCTTCATGCAACTGGTAATAGCATTTTAATTGCTGGATTAAATTTTTTCAACAATTTCAAATATTTCATATTTGTTTGTAGAAAACATGCGTGATAAATGAAAATGCAAGGCAAAATCATCTTTAATGATGCAGAATAACGAGTAATCATAAAAGATAGCAATGAAACCGGCACATCCTGGGGCAAGTCATAGCTGAAATTGGTAAACGTACGAATCATAAACGCATTCCATTTCTGATTTGTTAATCTGACTCATCATAACCTGAGGCAATAAAATTTAATTAGAAGAAAAAATGGATACATTTAGGAAGCGCAAGTTTGATGCATTTGTCATTGACAACAACCACCAACAAGCATTGAATTCAGTGCTACAGAAAAAGCATACAGTAATTGTGATTTGTGATTTCCATCTTTCTCTCTCTTTTTTTAATTAATAATAATAATAATAATATCATTATTCATCTGTTTCTGTTTTCTGTTCTCCTCTACTCCCCTGTTGAAAGGAGAAGTAGAGCAAATTCCACGACGATTCTGAAGCATGATAGCAAGAAGCGTCGGTGAAAGAAGTCGGTCGCGCGTGGCGGCCAAATTTATACATCAAACATGGCACGCAAATAATGACCATAGTTTTACAATATGCCACCAGTGAAACATTTTTTCCATAATAAAGATGTAAATATTTCAATTGTAATAATTGAAATTGAAGAATTAATCATTCATCTACCTCGTATATCTGATATCTGATAAGTTCAACTGACCAATTGGCAACTTTTTAATTGTATTTATTGAAAACGTTCTGCTCAATGAAAATAAATCCAATCAAGCAGTTGTAAATTTGAAAATTATTATTTCTTCAAGATCTGAATGAACAGCGGAAATAAATTTCCAAAACCAACGAAAAATAATGATTCATTTGTAAAATGGAATTTGCGACAGATGTATAGTATGCCGATGTTGTTGTCCTTGGAAAGCCGAAATTGATAAACGTGTTTTGGGCAGATTTCCAAATTGAACCCCATTTGAAATTGACTATTTCCCAAAAATTCGACTCGACCCGAATCCGAGCTCAGCATCAGGGTGTGCCGTTAGTCGGTCGGTCGACTTGCTCGCATTCCAAACTGATATCGACAATCCGTACAAATTTTCCACTGGAATTTGAATATACTTTTGTAAAGTAAAAAATTCAACAGACAAATAATGTTGGCAGTGGGAAGAGAAGTTGAAGGCGAAGAAGTCTGGTTTGAAGCAGAAATGGCTGGCATAATTGCCTTCTGTTACGCCGACACGAAACCAATCAACTGAACAAAACTAACCATCAGTCGAATGTGCAAAATATTTTACAAATTGACCAATTTTCTCACGCGGCGGTAAACAACAAAAAAAATTAACAGAAAAAGTTGTGGTTCACAACTGGAGGAATGAATGTCCATCGTCGATATTGGAATGCAATGGAAAAGAATAGAATTTCAAAGAAAAAAAGCAGAAATGCCTTCATGTTGGTTGCTCTGTTTCGATTGATTGGTTTTTTCAAAGCACGTAAAAGCATTATTGCAAAGAAAAGAATATTTAAAAACAACAACCCTCTACAATTACCTAAAATCCTACTTTTACAAAAATTCAAATATCCAGGACAAAGAGAAAAAAAATACATTCTCGCACTGCATATACGCATCGATTATATTTTGAAAAAAATACAAGAAATAGAAATTTACATATTTGAAAGCTGAAGAAACATTTTACAGGGGTGTTGTTGAATGAAACTGTGCATCTATCTATTCATAGCAAGAAAAGCAACAAAGCACAGCAAAGTTGTCAGGTCGACTTAGTTGCTCACTTTTATCAGTTTGCATTTCAACAAAAACTGATCGTCGTTTCTTTTTCAGTGTACACAATTGCTGCATATAGGTGAAGCTGAAAACAATAACCACAAAATGTATCTGCCCCTCTGAAATATCAGATCATCTGAAGCAAAAATATATTCATTTATTCATTTAAATGCTAATGTAAATTAATTAATTAAATTTTAATTATTCCATATATACATGTGTACAAATTGTCACTTTAGGCAGAACGTTTTCGCTATAGCAGTCAGTAGTGACAGAAGTTGAATAAACCATTTTCACATCGAGAAGCTGTTGACGCTCGCGACCTTCCACTTCAACGTCTTGCAAATGCAACCGCGACAAAAAGTGACATCTTTCTTTTGCAGATGAACGCGACTGAAGTTTAGAAACACGCCAAAGTGGAAGAAGCAAATGTAAAACAAATGTCTCAAGATTGTACGCATTGGCATGGTAGAAACCTTGGCCCGGCCAAATTTACATGTCCCTGTAGTGCATCTCTACAGCTGCATTCCAAAATTGTCATATCAATGATTAATATATACATATATATATGAATTATGATCAACATTAATAGGCAATATGAATGACTGTTTGAAATAAATAAATAATGAATTAATTAATTAAGTAAGTAAGTAAACAAGTTGAAAAAAGTCACTACTTACCTGAATAGAAAAATAGAAGAAATAGAAGAAGGAGATGGCAAAGTTGGCCAAAGTGATGGCAAACGGTGTAGTGGAAGCGCATTGAAGCGCCGGATAGTTGGAGGTGCACAGGATGCTCAGACGTCGGTTGTAGTTGAGTGAAAAAATAGCGTCAGCTTTCAGCGGAGCAGAGTAGACAGAAACCAAACAGTGAAAATTGGAATTTACGACAACCGACGTTGACCAACGAACAACTGTGCTGGCAGTGTGCGAACGGAAGAGAAGAAATGAAGAGATCTAAATTGAAACTGGCCTAGATGCGTCTTATCCTATCGTTGGTAGCAAGCGTTGATGACACAAGTTGACAGTCGTCCAAGTCTGCCACCACACGATATATATTTCTATTTCTATATTTATATACTGAAGCACAGATACAGACAAACTCACTCACACAAACACATATGCATAAATACTATACATGAATACAGACTTACGTACATACATGCATACATACATACATACATATAGATGCACAGCCAGTTAGTTAGTCAGTCAGTTAGTTAGTCAACCGGACAGCCAGTCAGCCGGCTGCTATGCGTCACAATGACAAGACGTCTAGCAACGACATCTGTCGTGCTTCTTTTGAAATTAAATTACAATGAAGCTGTTTCATACCTGTTCGTAAACGGAGAAAATTGTTTGTACAGATGAAGCGCAGCGGTAGTTTTGGTCAGTCAAGTGACAAGTCTGAGAGTCGATTTCAATTTAATAATAATCATAATCATAATGAACATAAATTGAGAACAATTTTTCACACCAACTAATAATGAATCATCTCTTTGCAAACCAACCAGTTTCTTCTATACTCATACTCATTGTTGTAGCATAAACGGCTTGCGGTGGTCAAATTGAAGAACAAAAAGCAAAAGTATCCATCCACGACACCACTTCACTATCCACGTCAATGCCCTAGATGATAAATCGGTCAACAAATCACTATCATATTGTTTTTTTTATTTATTTAAATGTTTATTTATTGAATAAATTTAATTTTGTCCACATTATTCACTTTCTGAACAATGCATGTCACAAAAGTAATGATCAAAAATTTCATTTCAACGCACACATATGTTGGAAATTTACCTATTATATCAGCTTTCAACTAGTTCAATTTAACCAATTCTCCAGTTTAGATATTTAAATAATAAAAAGAGCATTCTCTTTACCAGAACCGCCAACGAAATACAACAATACCAGCAACATGAAGTGCAATGCAATAGAAAAAAAATTTGAGAAGTTAAATTTCATTTTAAACAAAAAAAAAGAATACAAACATTGAATCACATATTATTTCATTTTTCACTTTATCTTGGTATTGAAATATCACACCGCAGAAATCATGAAATAAAAAGCAATTCATCATACAGTACTAATGTTTTTTGAAAGCACAACATCGTCATTATTGAAATAGTTTTTTATCAGTTTTTAGAAATCATATTCATAATCGATGAAAGAGAAAATTAAATTAAAATCATATTTTCTCTCATATGTAAAATATTTTATAGATTTGGAAAATTCATTTACAAAAAAAGAACAAAATTTTAATGGCATTCAAGAAATAAATTCATGCATCATCATTGATACTTGGCAAATGGAATTTTTGAATATCATTTTGCATGCATCAAAATTGAAATATCAGATGAACATCCAAATGTTCTTCACTTATTAGTGATATGAAGAAATTATTCAATTTTTAAAATTTCCATTTAAAATAAAGATGGAAATATATGTATAGAAAAAATATGTTTTGTAAAAACGATTAAAAAATGAAATAATAAATGAATGATATATAATTTTATGTCAAAGTTGTACATTTAAAATTTTCATAATAACATAATATATAGAGTATAGAATATATATTTTTTTTCTCATAAAATTGCTTTTGGGATATTAGTTTGGAAAATTTGAAATTTGTTTGCTGTTCAATTGAATAAGCAAAGCACATCCAACTGAAATAACTGTAGCTGAAATGATAATTCCACGCTTCCATGATAAAATAGACAAAAAATTTGAAAATGAATTTTGCAAAACAAATAAATTAATTAAAAAAAAAGTTTTTTCCCAAGAATTTTTTCCCACTGAAATTTTGTCAAATTTCCTTGTCGACAGTTGTAACAAGCATGACCGCATTTTATGACGATGAATAAACGGGAAAACCTTAGCCAAAGAATGTGCAAAAATAAGTCAACAAACATTTTCGTCAGCATTTCAGCATGATTATAGAGCAAAAGATGAAATTATTATTATTTCAATAATGTTGGCTTTGCCAAGCTTTTGCAAATATTCTATACTTGAAATGATCATTCTGTTATTGTTTTCAAAATTTCCCTTATTCATAAATTGCATTCAAATTGCAAGACAAAATCTTGCAAAAAAAATTATGAGAAAATTAAAATTTTTTTAAGATTTGTTATATTTTTAAATAATATTTACAAACAATCCAATTTTCAAGTCAATTTAAATTTTATACGGATAACTGAAATAAAGATAATTTATTAGACATAAGTTATGAAAAAAATGCAATTAATGCTGTATTCGTATTCATTAAAATGTAAAAATATTTCATCAACTTATGACAAACAGGTCACGGATGACACATCGTCGTGAAGGCTAAACAGAAAATGTGATCTAAATTAACAATAGTAAAGTTTTGTCCAAAGTTGCACGGCAGCAGAAAGTTATAATAAAATTTAGAAATTGATAAATATGTAAAACTATTCATTATTAATCTTATTTCAGAACAAATTATGACAAACTATTGGCGAAATTTCTAATCAAAATTATCTGATTTAAAATAAAATTTATTCATAATAAATTCCATAAAACATATCAACATGCGCACAGTTTAAATAGCGCAATAATTAAAATTAAATATTATTCTTTGAAGTTACTGATTAATGAAATCCATTCATTGGCATCAGAATAATTATGTCGACTTCTGATGTGTATTTAGTTAAAATATGATAATCAATTTTCTCTTTATTTGTTCCTTTACTTGTAAATTTTATATTTAAAATGCATTGATAAATTTATTATTTTATTTTTCAATAGCATATTAATTTCATTTCATTTCATTTTACATTTTCTCATGTCCATTTATAATTTTTATCATCAACAAGTAGTTCAAAGAAAATTAAGTATTGCAAATTTCAAATATTACAGTATACTGCTCACAAACCTGCAATTGCGTTTACAACTTAAAACGCCGAACGTGACAGGTATTGTCTTACTTTTTATACTATATTTACATGGAAAATTTTTATGAATTTAATGTAGCTTTTTTTATTTTATTAAATTACAATTTGAGAACGCTGCAATTCTTCGCAGTTGTTCAAGAAACTTGCATCGGATGACCAGAATTTATTCAAAATGTATGTTTTCCAATGAGTAATTCTTCACGTTCTTTGCATTATAAAATTTTTAGTTGTCCACAATGTAGCGTAATATTTTACCAAGTTATGTAACAGTATAATTTTTTAGTTCATAAGGAAAAGTAGATGAGAGCAAAATTTTGACTTTACTAAAATATTGCTCATTTCATAGTCTTGATGGCAGAATTAACGTCTCCTATGTGAAGTGTCTCACTTTTTTTGTCTTTTGCAACTTGTGCTCTCCTTCTAGCAGTTGTATTTAAACGATAGCTAAAATACATCATAGCTTGTAAAACATTTGAAGCAAAACTTTGAAATAGAAATTATACATTTTTAAAAATAGGTTTGGTTTTACTGAGGAACTTAAGAAGTTATAGACATATTTGCTCTGTTTTTCAATAAAAATAGAAAATATAGGTAATTTTAACAGTACGTTGCTATTGATGTTTTATTGCTGATTTTTAATTAAATGTGTGCAATATATTTGAATATAACTGAAATTGTATGTTCTTTGATTAAAAAATTTTAATTTTCATCTAAAATATTATTCAATTATTAAAAGTTTTTTTCTCAAAATTCATTTTATTTATATTTGCTTTTGGTGTAGAGTTTAATGTTATTTTGTTATATTGCTAAAAACTTAGAGTTTGAATTGAAATTTTTGTTTCTACTACATAATTTTATTTGAACTAGCAAAATGGGTGCAATTTTAACCAAATACTGGAAATTGTTGGACGAATGTCCTGACAAGTCATTGACACCGGATAAATTGAAGTCAGATTCGATTGCTCGTCTGCTTGAAAATGACCCACGTTCGCCAAGCACTGGAATTGTTCGAACTCCGATCGAGGTGAATCAGACTCCACAGGAAGATGCTGACGAAAGTTCCACCTCTTTGAAAACATGCGAATCCACGTCAACTACACCAATTTTTTCAGCACGAAAATTCAAAACTGAAAAGCTCCATCGACGACTCATTGAAAGCAAATTGTTTAAAAAGAAAAACATGGATACCAGTTTTCAAAAAAATTCCATTGTCGAATCTGAGTTTACTTAATTTCCAATTTTATTACTGTAGCTTGTTTTCAAATTGCTTATTGTTTAACTTTTTACATTTTAAATTGTTGAAATGAAATGACATTTTATTTTACCATATTTTAATATAAATACTAGAGTTAAGTTGTATTTATGTAATTATTTCAAATAAAACAAAGATCAATATACGGTTGTTGTTGTTGGTAAGTTTGCTTTTCTTCATACGATGAAATACAAATTCAGTTTTATTTGTATCGACTGTAAATGGAATTTTTCGAAGAACATTTTCAAAAAATGAAAATTTTTTTTAAAGGCATCCACTTATGATTTAGCACATCGAAGTATGAATTGGTTGGTGAATTTTCATTTCACTGGCAATTTTCATTAGCTGTACCGTTCCAAGCAAGCACGAATGAACAAGCACTGCTAAACTGATGGTGTCGGTTGTTGTTCTTGGTCATTTTTTGTTTCCAACGTTTTGAACGCGGCAACCAGCCATTCTTGCATTTTTGCTTCCATATGCTTGCAAACATTTTCTGCAATGCTGGTTTTCAGATCTTCCACAGCGCGACGATCCGGCGACCGTCCCAACCGCAAGTGATGACGGATTCTCGTCTCGTCAGTTGTGGGATTTTCTGCCGAATCATTTTCCGGTACCGCTACCCTCAACGGGAGATTTGTATTCGCACGTTCTATACCATTGCGACCACGTTCTTGGGCAGTTCGAGGTTGATAGACACGATCAGCACTGGAAAGGGTTCTCAAAATTTCTCTTTTTATGCCATCAAAATTGCTTGACGTTCTTGCCAATTCTTTGCGTCGTTCTTCTCTCAGTTCATATCTGGAACATTTAAATATATAAATGATGAATAAAACAAATTGGAAAATTCATCTCAAAATCAACAACAGAAGTAATAATAATGTACCTCAGACTGGATATGTCTTGCTTGATTTCCAACAGTTCGTCTTCGTTGATGCCTTCCATTTGGGATTTCTTTTTTGTCTGGTGAATGTAGCGCGATACCAACCGTTGCATTATTGTCTGCAATTAAAATCTAAGCTACAAAAAATGGATGTCAATGATTTAAATTTTCAAACTTCATAAGTCAGCTTTGGTTCTGGCATTTCGCTAGCTTCTTCCACTTCTCGCATACGCTGCAAATAGCGTGGCCGCTAAGGAAATAAATTCACCAATAAATAAATAAAATTTTGCTTAATTTTATCACTATTCAAATATTATTTCAATTGTCTTTTACAAATCAGATTTTGACAACTTTGCATTTGGATGGATTAATGCACTTGAAATGGATGAATTAATAAGACAGTTACCTTAATTGTTGGCCTGCGTTTTGCTTTCGGCCACTCCGACTTTCCAAGACTCCATTTAAAAACGCAGTATGATTTTCGAAGAAAATTTAAACCTGTTTTAGGAGTAATGATAATGTTGAATGGTGCAGTCAGAGTTGAGCCTTCGTCAAAGAAGCCCATCCAAAGCTGCGTTCTGTGGAATTTCCATTCCAGATCAGCATGATCCTACGTGCAAAAGAAAATATTAATTTTAGCTAAATTTGAAAAATCAGCTTTTACATTAATTCGCTGAAACGAGTGGCTCATCATTGCAATCAACATGTTCAAAAGTACAATAATGGAAGTGACATGGTATGCGATGTAAAGTGCGCGTCCGGTCCATTGAGTAATTTCGTGCCTTTCACCTACATCTGTACTTTTTGTATTTGTAATGCTGAACAACGACCAAATTAACGTTATATAAGAATCAGCCATTCTAAACAAATAATAAAATGACAAATTTTATGTGGTTACATCCATGTATCCAATAAGTAGCTACATACGATGTAAATGTGGATATGCTTTCCAAGCAAACATGATCGGTTTGTTCACACATTTTCGCTAATGGACTATAATACCAATACAGTTGAACTAAACCAATTGCAAAGGAAGAGAGTATAAGAAAGAACAAGAAGAAAAATTTGGCAATGTCTATTAGCATGCACCCTAATGAGATTTGCAACGGTCCAAGATATGGATTCATCTGAAACAAGTATATGATTCTTGCGAAACTGAACACGTTGGCTACAGCGAATAAGCTTTCTGAAACCAGCACTGGTTCGTCTGATTTCCAATAAGTTCGCACAAGAGTTTCCGGTCCAAAATTTCCATTTCGCACCATGTAATAAGCTACAGTTCTCAACGCAAACGTGGCCAAATACAATGATAACATGATAAAGTCGAGCCAATTCCACCACTGATGGATGTACTTTTTGTACCCTTCATCCCAAAGTTGTTTCACCTCAGACCATGTCATTCCTAGTGCAACAGATGAAAATTATATTATATATTATTTAAAGTAATATTAAACAAATATTCGTTTATTGTATTTTAATTAATTGCATAAATTTAACTTTTATTTTTAATAAGGTTATCAAGATTTTAACATCGAGTAAATTAAAAAAAAAGAATACCAATGACCCAAGTGACAATCAGCGTTTCAATGATGGACAATGGCGGACCTCGTTCAGCGGCTCTTGAATCCAACGAATCTCCTTTCACGTGTCTGTACGATTCAAAAGTGGCAAATGTGAGAAAAAAGAGGAAGAAACCAAACGAAGTAGAATAGTAGAGGAATTTCATAAACGGAGCACGGACAACTTGGCCGAGACGACTTTTTGGAAGAATAATGTAACTCAGAGATAGCAACGGCCATGCCAGGATCAACATCAAGCATAAAAATGCATTCATAATTAAGCCGCTTTGTCTGCGACCAGGGAAACCCTCGTACCATATAGATGTCAGCAATTGCTGACAATGTGGATGAGCTACAAACTGAAAAAGTTTCATTTATTTCAATAATATAAATTTTACTTGTATATATTATATAAAATTTACATGTTTATAAATTAAAATTTGTTAAATTCATTACTTTTTATCACAAATTTCATCTGTATTAAAAAAGAATATATATATATATATGCATTTTTGTTTTAATTAAAAAACTTTTAATTCAGATTAAATTTTGCTTTCATTTTCTGTTAATATTTCAATATTTGTTAGATGGAGAATTATTTGAATTTGAATGCATTATAATAAATAAGAAATCTATATGATTGCAAAATTGAACTCTTCGTTTGCAGGGATGAATATGGTCTGATTTCTGAGCACATTATTACTTGTCTGAAGGTCTGTGGTTAGTCCTAGAGCAAGCAGAATCGATTGGCAACTGATATCCAATCGTTGCTCTCAGATGACCCTTTGGCAAAAGTATTCAGAAGAGAGCTAAAATTGTTGATCCACACTTTAAATATTGTTCCGAAAGATTACAAACGACACAGCTTGCTCCTTATAAGCGTTTCAGAAGCTCCTGCAGAGCAAACAAATGTCATCTTTAAAAGGACGATTAGCAAATACTACAAAGCTTAATCAATGCCGAGAATAAATCAATTCACATGCATATTGCTTCTTGGCCAGTATAAATTCTGGCTGAGAGATGAATTTACCATGCAAAATTATGATTACTTATGTTGCAGTTTTATAATTTCAAATATAAAGTTCATCAAATAAGTTAACATACTGATAATATCAAACTTAATATTCCATTCCCGCTAGTCCTGCTTCAGTAGTTATTATTTTGTGCATTAAATACTCTTTTGCAGAATTTACGGCCATTTTTGACAATTCCATTTCACTCGCATAAATGCTAACTTTTTAAATCAAATAAAATCCAATAATTACAATATGAAAAGTCTGACGTGAAAATATTTTTTGAAAAATGTTGCAAATAAATAAACAAATAATCCTGTGTCAAAAACTGTTGCTCAGTAGCAACAGCCGTTGAACAATTTTAATATTTCTGATTCAAAGTATAGAAATAAAGATAAACCACCCGAAAATATACATTTCATTTTGTATATTTGTGAAATAATTATTGAAACATTTGATTAAATATTTCAACATTAAAATTTGTTTTTTTGTTCAACAAATGTTGCTCATTGCTGCTGATAATGTTTTGCAAAAATTATGACATACAACAAGAAAATCAAATTCGCAGCAAATTAATTACATCCTCCGCAAATGGGATATCCTTTGAAATTGCTCAGCGGCGACGTCAGTAAAACGCCAGTTGCTTGATGAAAAAGCCAAAACATGGGCAAACAGACGAAAATAAAAAGCAACAGCTGCTTGTTGTTAAAAACAACAACGTCTTAAAATCATATAGTTTTCTTAACTGCTGATTTTGCATCTTAAGATATTTCACTTTGAAAATTTACCACTTTAAGCAATTTATTTATCAAAAGATGAAAATGAACGCTTTTGTCTGTTTGAATTTAAAAGGACAATTGAAATATATGCATCATCATACATGCATGATCAGCTATGCAATGAAGATGAATATCCTGTGTCACTATGACAATATTTTTTATAAGGAGCAAGAGAACTGCAAGATCATATTAGGTTCATTTAATTGAATCTGATAATTTATCATAACAGCTGTTGTTATTTTTAATAATTTCATGCTAAAAATAATTGTATTTTAATTTAAAAATGCATGGTTACTATAAGTATAGATATATATTACAGATTATGAAAAAATTTTTCTTTTATTTTAAAGCTATCACTTCTGTTGAAAGCAAAAGTGTGAAGAATCTAACCTTTTACAGTTTAAAGAGAAAAATATTATTCAGTTTTAAAATGGATTGAAGAATCGCATGAGAATTATGATTCTGATGCTTCAGGAAACAGAAGCATTGATTACACAAGAGTAATTAACTGTATGTATCAAATTTGACAGACGTTTAACTGCAATTAGAATTAAACTCATTTAATAGTGTATAGTAAATATCGAAGAAAATATATTACATATTTCATTTAAATTTTTATTTTTATAAAAAAAAATTTATTTACAATAACATGAAATTGAAAATATATTCATCGATTGATCATTACAATATCAGTGATTGATTAAATTTTCAAAAGCAAAATTTCAATATAAGAAGTGCATTTGATTTTCAAATATAAAGTTAGCCTTCACGACACATGTATTCCTTTTTTGAAGTGACTGAAAACACGAGGAACTGAGAAGTAAAATAATAAATTGATTTTCTTGAGAAAAGAAAAAAACGAATTATAAAACCTCTTGGCTTATGTAAATTCAATTGTGCTATGCTTTTTATTGCACTATAAATCAGGCTGATTGAATAGTCCCTTGTCGTTTATTTACAAAAACTGCCACAGCTTGCTGAAAAGATGATCTTTTGAGATTTGGAAACTTTTCACAAAATAAACAATTTAAGCAGAAACATTTCCTTTTTTCACTTTAATATAACACAAATCATCTTTCTTTATGAAAATTATATTTATGAATTTTTTGATTTGTAAAGAAATAAATAAATTTAATGTCAAAGTACATCACATTATCGCCATAGTTTCATAGTTTTTCTATTAAAAATATAAATTGCATATTTCGAGTAAACACTAGGTAAACTAGTAAACATTATTCCAGTTATAGTTTTATAGCAGTGTTGTCAAATTCAAATTCAAATTCAAATGAGCATACGGTTGAAGAAATGGCTGATTTCAGTTCAGTTTGCGAAGCAACAAAAGCATTTTATACAAATGAGTACTATTCAAGAGAATTATGCCATTTCCTGCTGCGTTCATCTCTTGATCGATTTCGGTTGAATAGATTCTTAAAATCAAGGCTTTTCAAACGCTGCCTACACCACAGGGTAATAAAAGAAGTGCTATCATTTACAGAAAATCATAACATGTACCCCTGATGACAGATTTTATTAGGAAACGGAACTAAAACTGTCATTTGAAAGTTCATATTATAACGTGCTGTTGCATTTCAAAATTTCAGTTCAGCATTTGTAAACTGAAAAATTATCAATAATTGCACTTGCTTTATGCAATTTATGAGAAAAACTTTCCAATAATAAAAGCTTACAATGATTCTGCCATGATCAATTTAACATTTTCTATTGTACATCTGCAATTTTTGAAAAAGAAAAACATTGCTTGTAAAACTTTATTTACACGATGCTTTCTTTACATACAGAGAGCACAAAGCTGATAAATATTACAATTTCTACAACTTACGGAAATAACTGGAACATTTGTAACTAATCTATGATTACTAATTAGTAATTGAAGGGATTTTTTAAATTTTAAGTTATTATTTTCTAATAATCGTTTTAAAAAATAATTTTTATAACTATAATGGCTTTAAGTGAATTGTTTTAGTTGAAAAGTTTTGATCTATAGATCAAAATAAAGTAATGTATTAAATTTATTTTAAACAGTTTTAAATTTTACAAGCAGTTATTCAAAATTATGCTTCACAAATGCAAAAGGAGTGAGTGAATCAAATTTATGCTAATTTACTGCAGAAGATTCGTTTCGAAGAAGAGTTGATAAACCGCAATATCCGTTATAGTATAAAATATTTAATGTTTCTTCAGTTGAAACCGTTAAATTTAATATAAAATTTATACTATAGAAGAAAATATGGACAGGCAAAAGAATGAAATAAAAACAAATCTTACTTGCTTGATTTCATATTTGAGGGCCAGTCGAAGACGTGCCAAGCTTAGTTTAGATGACCAAATGTCAATTGGATCATCCGATACATCTTTGTTTAAAACGGCAATCACTTCTTCACTACTTCTGCACTGGCTGAGAAGGTCGCATGCAAATTTTTTACATTGCTCGCTCAGTTCCCAGTAAAGTTCTTTGAATTCGCATTCTTGGTAGGAAAGTTTCTGCAATTCCCAGCTTAATTTGAACGCGGTCAGTACAGGATCTGACGAGGTGAAGCTGATCCATGCGGGGCTAGCCAATGCGCGATAAGTATTAATGCGACGCAAGGAATGCTGTAGACTGTCGTTGAGACGATCTTCGTAACAACTTCGACAAGAACAGCTCAACGAATGTGGTCGCTTGATCACTGCACCACGACTAAGCAACAATTGCAATATTTCAAACTGATTCAAATGGGCAGCTAGGATAATTGGCGAGATGTCGGATGCATATTCGAAATTTTCATCGTTTTCCACCACAAGTCGCCTACTCCAACCGTCACCAAGAGTGTCGGCAGTAATCGTGTGGTGGTTGATGATCATCTCGACCATTTTGAAAACGCCTTCTCGAATTGCATACAACAATGCGTTGCAAACTTTGACACCAGGCTGTTTGAGAAGCAGTTCGACAATTTCCACATTTTCGTTGTCGACGGATATTTCTAAAGCTGTTCGCCCAAGCAGATCAGTGCAGTTGATATCCACCGGATCGTTCGGATCTAGAAGCGTTTCCACGGTCGCTTTGTCGCCTTTGTAAGCCGCTTCTAGAAAAAGACGCTCTTTTTGTTTCAGCATTGTGTCCACATCGCTGCTAGACCGATTTTCTTCTCGACCAGTAGTCGGTATTTTCCATTTTACCTGAAATTCATCGAATGTCGCTGTATAAAAGTTCCCATTGAAATTATCATTTACTGCATTATTTCCAGATGGCAAAGCTGATTGCGCAATAAAGGTCCATTGTCGGCCAATTTTGTGTTTCACCGGCCGCATATTTCAGACCCGAATGAATAATCTGCTATATTTTTGTTCCCCAACAACAAACAACAAGCGCGGCTGAAGCAGTGAACCGAGGTGACCAAATGGAACAACACACCAACCCGCTTCTAACCGCTCTCACGCAGAGTGAACATCGATCTTTTTTGCCTCTCCAAATGACGCTGATGAGCTAGATGGCGCTAGGAGCTTGTTCAGCTAACCAGCTTTGAAATGTTTCCTTTTACGAACGCGTAAAGCTCAATATTAATGAACATGCCCTTGTTGGGATATACCTCAGTATGGTGTTTGGTGCTATTCAATTAAGCCATCAGAAAATGAAAGGCAACTTTACCACACTCTGTGTGTGCATGAAATCTGTGTACCGGACCGGATATCATCGAAGCATTCACTACTTCTTAAAGTTCAATCACGTACGAAGAAGCTGAGAAGGTAAAACTCGACCAGCTATATTGTGTTCAACAAAACGGAAAGCTCCACTAAGCAATGCAATGCTACGCTGAGCATTATTGAACAGTTCGACTTTGATGAACCACATGAAATTTAAATTATTAAACAAGAAAGTGTAGAAAATTATTCAAAATTTTATTGCATTTTATTCGCACAACTCTTATTTGTCAGCTTCTTATTTATTTGCATTAACTGACATCCTATTTTCTAAAATTTCGGGATTTGCCTTCCAAGCAAGCAAAGGTAAACAAAATGTTCCTTATTTGTGAATTATTAACTTATTAACAGAGTAAACAACATTTCAAACTTTTTTCATGTTATTCAGAAACCTTTAATAAACGTTAACATTTTATTTAAATTATTACGAAATTTCCAGAGAACATCTTTCATATGTTTATGCTTTCAAAACTTGTGATAATTTTTATTGTTGCACCACTGTTTTTACAAATTAATTTCAATCGCTGTTTTTCATTTGGAAAGCACAAGTGCAAAGTAAATATGTGACCAAATGTAAAATTTATTAATATACAAAAAAGAAGAGATTCTGGTGACTTTGAAAAAAAGTTTATTAGTTTTCAGTTTTAATGGAATGCTTTGTAGAAACTTGCGCCATTCGCTGCATTATGAATCATTTATTTATCTTGTACATGAAGTGCATGATCAAATGCCGATGAATTAAAATTTCCATTTTTTTAATAAAAAACGACATCTTTAAATTATTTTTAAAGAATTCAGTTTTTCAACAGTGCCTGGTTAACTTGGTTAATTCTTAGTTCATTAACTTCCTCTTAATAATGTTTGATAGTTTTTATAATTTAAAAAATGTAACAGTTAGTTTTATTACATTGACTATATGATAATTAACTGTTATATTAATGAAGTCATAATCATTGAAACCGTTTTAAAATAAATTTATACTTTCAGTGTGCAGTTTTAAGTAAAAATCCATGATTAATATATAACAAAAATGCTAACAAACTACAAGTAGAAAAACCAAATTTATTTGCTCAAGTCAAGTCAAGCTCAAATTTATGATGCTATCTAATTGCCATCTATTTTGTAATTTTCTTTTATTGTTGTTTGTTAAAATTTAATATGCTGCAAAGAAGTGATTATAGTAACTTTTGTATTTTACATGAAAACAAAAAAATTGCATCTTACTGTTTTTAGACAGCTACCAAAAACCACTTTTTAAATCAAAAATTTTCAAAATTGAAAACTGTACAACAACGAACAGTTTCAAAAAATAAATTGCCGTTTTGATTTATTAATTTATTTTTGATTGATTCATTTTACTTCTTTATTTGATATGTTTTTTAAGTAAATTTATTAGAAATTTCTGACAAAAGTTTATAAATGAATTTATCAATAGGTAATTTATTTTCAAAGTTGTATTCTCAACAGGCATGAATTTATTTGATGTTGAGTTGTGAACTTTCCGCTTGAAACATTTCAAATAATAAATTATGATAAGGCAATCTGTTTATTGTTTATTATCGAGTAAAATTTTGAAATTTAGAGGGTACTAATGTTTCAAAATAAGGAAGAAACCCCATTCTCCTACAGTGATTATTATCACGTTTTTTTTTAAATTAAAATCGGCTTAATAAACAATCATAGGGATCTTACTTCTATCGCTTTGAACTTGCTTAAGCGCATCGCCGGGCAGAACAATATCAGAATAAGCAACT
Source organism: Trichinella spiralis (assembly GCF_000181795.1). NCBI lineage: Eukaryota > Metazoa > Nematoda > Enoplea > Trichinellida > Trichinellidae > Trichinella > Trichinella spiralis. The sequence goes on along the minus strand of NW_003526943.1, from coordinate 5,686,341 downwards.
GAGCTCCTCATTGAAATAATTCCACGTTATCTACGTTGTCTTAAAACAAAATTAACAAAATTTGTTCACCTAATGGTGCTGAAAAAAAGTTGCATTTATATTTAAAGCAAGCGCCTTTCTTTTGTTCTATGAAGCAACAATGCCTATTTTAACTGCCAAATGGCATATTTTTAAAGTTTAATTGCTCAAAGGATAGAGTTAGCTTTGGCAACAGAAAAAAAGAATTTATATATTTCTTAAAAGATTTTATGAAAAAGAAAAAACTGTAAAAAATTGAATTTACACGTCTGATTATTAAACACAATAAATATTTGCTTTTTTAACAAGATATATCAGCTTATCAGGTGAAAAAATATTTGCAGAAAAAGTATCGTACTTAATTATTTATAACACATTACGATACATTTTACTGCAAAGTGCTATGATTGTTTCATTTGTTAATTACTCGTTTTGAGAATTAAATGGTTTTCTCTTCACGCATATGCAATTAAAATTCTGGAAATTTTTCATTCCTTTAATATTTAAATTATTAAATTTAATTACAGAATTTTATAATTCTTACATTTAACTAATAATAGGTAAAAAATTAGAAGCACATTATGATAAAAAATAATAGCAATGATATAATTTTACTCGATAATAAACAATAAACAGATTGCCTTATCATAATTTATTATTTGAAATGTTTCAAGCGGAAAGTTCACAACTCAACATCAAATAAATTCATGCCTGTTGAGAATACAACTTTGAAAATAAATTACCTATTGATAAATTCATTTGAATTTCATAAATGAACAGTATATATAAACAGATGTAAAAAGGTTTACATCTTGTAAAATATGTTCAGGAAAATTTCCGCGATTGAATATTTTACTTCTATAAATTGGAAGGAGTTCACATTTAAAAATGAACAGCCGGTTAAATATCTTGCCAAACAATCACTCTAAGGCAAAGCATATTTTGCGACCAACAGCAGCTGCACAAAATTATTACCAAAAGCGAAACTTCAAATACACAACTTCAAGTAATTGCTAAGTACTATTACATGTTAATAATAAATTACTATTAATTTAAACTTACATAGCACAACTTGTATTTCATATACAGCTTACATATCTTTGTTACTTTTATTTACACCATTCCTTCAATTTTCAGCTTTTTATTCCATCTTTCTTTTATCATAATATCAATATTATTTTAAATGTAAATTCCTTTTGATTTTGTAAATTTTTAAATTTTGTGAGTATTTTGTAAATAATTTTCATTTGTATATGCATTTTTCCCTGTTGTACATAAAACAGAACGCTGTTTTTGTTCATTATTTCATTGCTAAGCAAAATCAGATCATATGATATTTCTATTTGAAGATTTGAAGATTTTGAAGTTGAATTTTTCAATCGCAATTATATTTCAATTATTAAATTAGAGTAGGTAATCATATTCATTTTCTTAAATAATGGAATAATGAAAGCTTGAATTTTCAGTTATGAAATTTATTTCTATGGACACATCACCTTACATATATATATATATATATATATATATATATATATATATATATATATATATATATGTGTGTGTATAGATTTTTACATTTCAAAAAACAATCTGCTCGTTCTTGCAAAAAATTAAACATTCACATTAGCAAATAATGCATAATTAGTTTGCTTTTCTTACATTTGTTGCTGTTCAATTAACTTCAGCTAAAAGTAGACATCGCTTGAATATGTAGCAGTTATTTCTTTAAATGCTCTCTTGCATTATATAATTTTTGATGAATTTTTTATTCAATGAGATAAGCTACAAAATATCATAGAAGTTGACATCAAGTGCATCTGCAGGATAAAAGAAAAAAAGACTTGCTTTACAATTTTTGCTTTGAACTACAAATTAGAACGATCAAACAATTCAACAACATTGAAAAATTTCTTTTAACCATTTGAGTAGCTTTGAAGCTAAATTTACATAAAATCAGATGTTCATGTTTCATATTAAAAAGTATATACTGCAAACGCAAAAATTTTTTATGAGAACAACCGCTCTGGGATAAGAAAGAAAATGACTCTGCTTTCATTGTGCAGTAGATGAATATATTCTGTTAAAACTGAAGATTGTTGTCATTAGTATTCAATCATTTGTTCAACGGGCGTTAAAAATTAATGCCCATTTCCCCTTTGAACATTACAAAGTATAAAATCAATGAAAATCAAAACGAATACGCATTTTATTTACTTATTTATTTATTTACCATCTTACAGATATTTAAATATTTAAAATCTTAGCATAAATATATTTTTTTTACTTTGAAACATTACTGCAGTATCAAAATATGAATAACTTATTGTCAAGATAGCTAAGCATATTCGACATCATTCAGCTCAACAGTTCACCGAAACTTCAACTTTATGGATACGTTTTCTTACAATTTTTATGAAGCAAGCTAAATGCTTATAAATAGCAGCTAGTATTTCTTAATAAATGTTATTCATGATTAAAGTATTGAATTCACATTTATTAATGCATTATATTAAAATGTTAAAGTTTAAAATATCATATTAAAAATATAAATAATTTTTCACGTGGACTTTTGTTAGAAAAAAGAAAGTAAGCCAAACAGACATGAAAAAATACAATTTTAAAGATTTCAGAAATTGAAACAAATTAAATAATTTTCGCATGTGAAATTTAAAATGGCCTAACGTACATTTTTGAAAATACAAATAACTTCATCAGGCATGTGTAGCACGTAAAATTTTTATTAAATGTCATATTTCTAATATAAAAACGTTTGGCGTGAAATAATGAAAAAATAAGAATAAAAAATCGAAGAATTCATCATTCAGCATTGCTGTTGGTTGAGATGAAACTTATAAACCATGTTGCTATAAAATTAAATTTTCAATAATCAGAATTTCACGGAATTTATTGAATACTACGTTGCTTCTTGAAACATCTTATTATATCTAAAAGACAAGCTAACACGAATTGTAACTTTCGCTATTTCTTTAAATGTTCTAATTTTTGCTTGATCAAACGCACTTTAACTTGTCTTTTAGAAAAAAGCATCATTCTCAGCTATGCAACTTTTCTTAATGTCCTACCAGATATTTTTTATTTGATATAAAAAAATAAACAGAATATTATTTTCTTCATCCTAGAGAGATTTAATATATAATAACATTTTAATATGCATTTAACATGGAAAATTTTTAAATTTAGAAAGTTTATACAGTAAAAAATTTTAGGTGAGCATTGTACATAATATCTGAAATACTGAAAGAAATATCTGTTAAACATTACTGAAAAATACGAATAATGTGAAAAAGAATAACACTTTTAAAATTTAATTAAGTACTTTAAACATTATTGCACTGGAAACGAATGAAGCATTTTACTGTTGCGTCCACTATTAACATGCTTATTTGAAGTAAACTCAATTAATTTATAGCTAAAGAGTTATATTTTAATTGTTTTAATATGTAATCAAATAAAATCTATTTTTAATCATTCACATCATTAACGACCTGTAAATAACAACATTTTTCTGAACACAAAGTTATCCATACATAATTTCAAATAGCAGCTTACAAAAAAAGTTGCTCATCAATCTAGAGGAAAGAGCAGTAAAAGAAGGAGATCGTATATGTATCATTGCAAAAGCACAGACGATAACAGTGGCAGCGAGCAGTTTGTTATTAGAAAAACTTTTAAACTTAAAAATAATGTACAAGCGCATAATTACTGAAGTTATAGATGATCTTTCACATTTACAAAATCAAAGTTATTTTAATTACATGTTAAGAACATAAAACAATGATATTAAATTTTATGCTTTTAGTAATCTTAAATCCAACACTGGTTGTTTTAAATTTTATCGATTTTCTCCATTCATTTTTGATAAATGCTCGCTTAATAACATTTTGTGAGCACAACTCTGAGAAATAAATGTAAAACAATTTTAGTGCAGTTAGTAGACAAAAATGTTGGAAGTTTTTGATGCAACAAAAATATTAAATTTATATAACATTTATGAACAGAATTGAGTGTTTTCACAATTGGCATTCAATAATCTCGAAAAACGAAATGCGCTTTCATGAATGAACTTTGTTATGCTCATGCTCCTTCTCACTTCAAATGTGCATTTGCAAAATATATTTTGCATAAAAGCGAAATTTGAATGGCATTTATACAATAACAAAAGCGATTATTGATAAAATTGCCCCTCTAAGCTGTACGATTCATTTCGTGAAAGTATATAACTTGCTATATTAAAGAGCTATGGATTTTTTGAAAGGTTAAAATGTGCAAATAGCTTAAATATTTAATGTGCATTTCTGATTTAACTTTTGCATTTATTCCAAAAATTGTTTCTTATTTCAAAAATTATCATGGCTGCTGGATAAAGTTTTCATGCACTATTAAATTCACACTTGATATTTTACAATCAAATTAGCAAATTTTTCAAAATGTAATGTAAAATTTGCTAGTTTTAAAGATATAGACAACAATGAAAACATAATTTTTTAAATAATTGCTTGTGCAACATGCAGCGTGGTTAGCAGACTGTAAGCATTTAGAAAATGTATATAATGTATGTGATTTAAAGTAAAAAAGAACTCATTTGAATTTGCATAATCAGAGATGAATATTTTTCATATCAGTATGAATAATTGGATGTGAAATGAATGTCACAGAGGAGAAAGCTTTGAAATTGAACAATAGCTTACATTGAATTCGTCAGGAAAAACGGAATGCCTGCGGATTTTTTCACGATTCGACAGTCGTGATGAGCTTCTACAATTGCATTGCATTAGGTCGGTGGACATCGTGTTAAAAAATTTGTGAAAATAATTGCAACGCTGAAAGTGACCACGAAAAGTTTGAACCGCAATTCTCAGATGTTCCGCCTGAGCGCTAGTGTCAGAAATGAGTTTTTCGTGCTTTCTTGAAAATCGATTCAAAAAGTGTCCGTTGGCTTTAAAATTTGAATTCTTATTCCCCTCTACCAAGGCAAAAAGCTTTCCACGTCCACTTCCACGTTTCACGTTCATTGGAAGTTTGGTCAACCAATGGGAAGGGCGTATTTTTGAAGCATTTACAGAGACTGCTACTGCTACTACTACTACTACTACTACCACTACTAGGAGCAGTAGGAATACTACTAATTATTGAAGGAATAACTTCTGAGCAATTGCTGATCAACAAAATGAAAATTGGTTCCGTGGTCATAAAGTGAAATGTGAAAGCAATAGTAATAATAAAACTAGAAGAATGACATGTTTACTTTGAAACATTCAATTTACCATTGAAAATGGAATATTAAAAGAAAAAATTATCAAATATTAGCAATCAAAAACTGTTTCTAGATTTGTGTTGTTGATATGCATGCAAATTTAAATTAATTCATTTCGATCATCATTGGTGAATATTTATTGTTTCAGGCAAGATTCATCAATGGAAAAAAGTCCATTATTGAAAATGATGATGCATTTTCCAATTCGTGCCATTCCGAGAACAAGCATTTCTCGCAGCAATTATTTCACCTATTTTTAAATAATATTCAAGAAATTATATCCATTGCACAGGATTTTGTTGCAGTTTTTTCAATTGCCAAAATTTATTTATAAGCAACTTTATCAGGGTTGAAGACATTTTTTATAAACCTTTGTCATTTGCTTTCTATTCTTATTATCTCTTTTTCTCTTTTTCCCAATCTGTTATTTCATTGATTTATTCAACTCTCTACCATGACATGGCGTAAATTTGAAATGAACTTATTTTTGTTGATCAATGGCAAAAATTCAAAAAATGCCATGATAGAATTTTATTCTATTTTTTCTTTTCTCTCAAATCTATTAAAAATCTTTTCCAATTTGAACTTTTTCTCACACAAGTTCAGATGTTCAACATTTCCAGAAATAAATAAATCGCTTTGCTTTATTTATAGACATATTATGATGATTGAATTGAAATTTTTTCAAAAAAAACAAATAAATTGCACATTCCATTATTAGAAAAAATGATGATCTTTGATTAATGTCCACTTCACTTATGTCAACGCATTGTTGCATCAGTTTATCAAAAAAACATATTCAATTTAAAAAATGAAGAAAAAATATATTTGATACAATTTCACTCACAAAAATATGCTTATTATATTTCAGAAATTAAAAAAACCAACATATTAACTTCATGTTCATTTTTCATATTACCAACATCTCTGCATTGTAGATTTCAGCTTCTATTTTTTATGTAATAATTGAAATTTATTTGCATTTATATAATGATTTTCGACAAAAATCTCTTCATGAATTTTCTTAAAATGAAAAATTGCATACAGCTGGACTGATTTATTAGAAAATTGGTGATTGCCATGAAAGATACCAGTTAAGGTTATAATCAACCACTTTTTGTGCAAAAAATGAAACCCATTATCATTTTCAGCAAATTTTTCAAAAAAAGAAATCTTGAACACTGATATTATTTTTAAAATTATTTTTTCTAACTTTAAATTGAGTTGCAGCGGACACGGACCGAACTAATGAGATCTTTCCTGCAGAAAATGAAGGCGAAGAACACTGAAGCTACAGTATGAAGAATTATACATGAAGATCGGAAGAGCAGTACGGTAAGGGTTGTTTACATCAGTGTTGGCAAGTGGCCAAGTGTGTGCGCTTGTGGTTTACATCGTCGTCGATCCTGGTTACCGATTGTCTAATAAAGTATATACTCATTGCTTGTTCTTTTGTTGTCGCAATGCCGACAGGAAAGCGTGAGACTGAGCGAAAGGGAAATGCACCAGTCAATACCGGCCCGTCGCCGAATAGCGATGGACGCGCCAATAACACGGCGGAGGAAGTTAACGAGCTTGTTCAAGGGAGCGACTCGTTACAGAGTTTTAAAAGTAAAAGTAAAACAATTTTTTTATTGACTGTAACGTGAAACAGGATAATTTTAAAAAATATTTTGTCTCTGCATCAGTATTCATTAAATGAAATTTCTTTTCATTATTTTTTTAAATTGGGTCCCATTTAATTATAACTATTACAATGAAATGAAATAAAAATGACATAAATGACTACGACTGTTTAATGCAATTGTGTTACTGCATTGTATAATTTAAAAAAAAACAATTTTATTAGAAAGTTTAAGTTCAATGAACTCATTTAGATAACGTTGATATCTAAATAAATTGTAAAGTATTCATTCTTACTATATTTTATCAACTCTTTTATGATGTACATCTACGAAAAACACTCTGAAGTTTAAAAAAATTAAAAAAAACAAAAATAGTTGCTTGATAAAATAAAATTTAATTAAATAAAAATATTTACTTTGTAATCAAATAACTGAATAGATAAAACAAATTGAATGATAAAATGCTATTTTCTTGCTGCTTTTATAACTTAAATTTACTTTTACTACAGTATTCTTAATCTGTCAATTGTAAAATATATTCTTCCAACTTTTAATTTCATCCCACAAAACTATTATTTGTTGTAAGTGTATTATATAGTTTTTTATATATTTTTAGAATACGAAAACTATCATCAGTTAATAACTTTATGTTTTTTAAATTGTTTTATTTATTTCATTTAAATTTTTTCAGGACCTATGAATCTTGTTTAAATTTTTTCGAAACGTTTGCTTGAGCTGATGGAATCTTTTAAACTGAAAGTATGTCAAATTATTTTATTCGCATTGATTAATTTCTGATCTTTTTTGATTTTATTTTAACAAGAAGTGAATATCATATACAGCATTCATTGTTTCAGATTATTTACAATTTTTAAAAGTAGCTTAATATTATTTTTTCAGGTATTATTAACATGAAAAAAGCTTGTTTTTAAGTTCTGAATTTTATCATGTAACACCATTTATACTGTTAGGTTGTGAATTTATATTTATTTTATTAATTTGTTCTTGTTGTTCAGATTGAAAATATTCTTTAATTGAAACTTAATTTCAAAGTTGAATAACTTTTTTTTATTTACAGTAAAAGTTTGCATTTTAGATTTTATGCCTGCATGGTTACAGGTAGGATAAAGGTTCATCAGATAATTGATAATTGAATTGAAAAAGATTTGTTTTTCTAAAATATCCATTGTGTAGGCAGAATGCGAATGCTTTCCGTGCAAAGACAGGTTCTATGCGTAAGCCATTGACTAAAGTCGTTGAATTTTGTATGGTTATGGTTTTCGAATGGTTATTCATTTGGGGAGTGTTTCATTTTGTTTTTATTTCAGACTACGTAGATGCTCCACATTTTTCAAATCATTCAGATAATGATGCAGAGATCGAAGCTCGTTCTTGGTGGTTTAGCCAAGAAAATAATCGTTTCAGCTCGAAAGATATCACTGATCTGTGTACAGGTTTCCAAGAATCTGTAGATGCAATTGACAGCGCTTTTCAGCAGGTTAATTAATTTATTTTTTTTCATTCATTTAATTATTTCATTTTAATTTTGCTTATCTAGCACAATTTTGATGGTATTCTTGGCTTTAGTCAAGGCGCCTGTATGGCTTCGCTGATTTGTTCTTTGTCCTTACAAGGAAGTGAGCTATTTAGTATTGAGAAATGAAATAGCCTAAATTAAAAATGCTTAAATTGATCTTTATTGTAAAAATAAAATTTGAAGCGATTTATAAATTAATAAAATGGTCATAACTGTTGACAATATGGTTTTTTCTTTAAGTTATATTTCCCAATTTTGCATGATTGATTGAAATTATTCTGATTGTTTATCTTTTGAAAAAATGCTTGTTGTTTTATTGACAGTAGCAATATTTAATATTGTTTCAGAATTTCAGCACAGAATTCGATTTGCCATCCTTATATCAGGATTTGTTAGCAAATCGAGTGGTCATATTACTTTGCAACAGCAAGAATTGAACATTCCAAGCTTGCATATTGTTGGTCAAGCTGATGAAATTGTGCCGAAAGGTGAGAAGCGCTTTCACACTGTAAATAAGAACAATGTAATTTTTGGAATACTTGTTTTCCGCAGCTTTCATAAGCATTTATTTTCATTTTTCTCATTTCTTTAATGACTATGACGAAATTTATGAACTTGGAAAACTGTATGAAATAAATAATTTTTATCTCCATATTTAATATCATATCTAGTCTTTTATTTATTGCAGTTATTTACGTAATGTGATGTGGTATTTTAGAAATGAGTCTTGCATTAGCGAACAGATTCGTGTCTCCTCATGTGGTAGAGCATGATGGAGGTCATTACGTACCATCGAAACGACCAACAAGAGAAGCTTTGAAATCTTTTATACAACAGTTTATTGTTTAAAAGCGTAATCACATTTTTGTTCATTATTTGTTCCGTTTTTATTAATAAATCTGATTTATTGTTAGTTACTTTATTTAACGTATTGAGTCGTTATTCAAATATAATAATCATTCCGACCGTGGCTGCACTTTAACCCCGTTGCTAAACTGCGCTTAAATTTTCATTTTTATATTAAATTAAATTGAATTTTATTACCATTTTTCAAAACAAATTTAATAAATCAGATATAAATATAATAATTTAAATAATGAATATTTTAGAATTTTGAAATATATTGTTAATGATGCTCCAGTGTAATGCAAGATTGGTGCTGTAAATAGAGCAGAAAATTAAAATTATGCTTTATGAACTTTAAATCATCTCAAGTAGTTTGTTTTAATATATAACACTCAAGTGGTCATCATCTTCAAAGGATTGTTTAAAATGTACAATTTAATAAATGTCATTGTTTTGTTATTTATGCATGTCAGTGGCTATGATAAAAGCTACACATTAAAAAATATTTTTATTTAATTATTTAAGCAAGAAAAAAGGTTTCATTTGTTATAGATGATGTTAGAAAATGGTGGACAGGCTTGATAAACATATCTAGAGCTTGCATTTATTTTTTTTACAGTACGACAAGATGATAAAGTCATTTGCAAATGGGAAATGGTTAACGCTATCAGATTTGTTGTTTTCATATCTTTTGAATAATTTATAAATAAGTTATTGTACTTGTAAATTACTTCCAGTACCTCTGTTATTGTTTTTTTTTATTTGAAGAACTTTTGAATTGTTCTTGTCATGTTAGAAAATTTCATGAGAACATGTCAGACATAATTACGCTCAAGAATGAGGTGAATCATTGGAAATCCGTTGCTGAATCATTTAAGAATAAGTAAGTTGTTCTGTTATTTCTTCTTGTGATATTTTTCTGCCATTTAATAATTTAAGATAATTTTTATAAAATCCAAAACCATCGAAACAATTATAGTAATTGCGTTGAATTTTTTAGTTTGTGTTTTGTTTTTTATCTTTTGAATTCTGCATGTTTTTGTTGCTTTTGATTTTTTTCTGAAAAGATTGTGTTTAGTTTTGCAACACTGAAAGAAGAATATAACGATTTCCAGGCTGAAAGTCGTGAACTTGAATCTGAACTTGAAGCACAGTTAGACCAAACAGAAAAAAAGAATTCCGATTTAATGCGACATAATCAGCAGTTGAAAATGGAATGTAACGGTTTGAGGGTTAGTTGTTTCTTTTATTATTATTATTATTATCTTTTTCTATAAAGTGAACTGTAAAATTGTTCATCGTGTAAAAATTCTGAACGTTGTTATTTTGATTCAGTTTAAGATCAATGTCTAAAGAATAGCACTTAAACAAAGAATGAAAATTTGAAGAATAGAATGGTTGCATAATTTTTTTGTGTAAATTTTTGAAAGAATAGAAATTGTTTTATTAGGTGTTCTATTTATTTGATGTTGTGATAATATATTGTAAGTGAATCTGCTGCTTTGGACTGCTTTGAAAGTGTAATTAATTACCAGCTGATTGATGTGATTTGAAGTGAAATTATATTTTTAGACAAAACTGGAATGTCTTCAAAATGAAAACCGCAAACAGGTAACTATGCTTGAAGAAGAACTGAATCGCTTGCGAGTCGAAAGAGATGAGCTGCATCGTTATGTTCGCGAGTTAGAACAAGTAAACGATCATCTGGAACGCGCTCATAGGTCGGTGATTTCATTGTTTATTGTAAATAAATTAATATATATTGTTTAGGGAAGCCGCGGTTTCGTTAGAAGATTATGATCGTCGGCTTAATGAGGTAATTTTTATATTACGGAATATTGATAAAATTCCATGTATCAAAGAAATTTAATAAATCATTACATTGCTGTTTCACCAAATATGCGAGTTCATATGTTTAGTGAAACGTCACGTTTGCGAAAAATTATTTTTTCTTGGTTTTGCTTATTAAAAAATTATTGGAAAATCTCTTATTGCTTATTTCACTATTCGTTAAAATATTGTTGTTGGATACTGTATGTAAGGTAGTTGTGAGTGTACCTTTTGAACAGTATTTTACTGTAATATTTGAACTTCCTTTATGTACATTGTGTGAATTTTATTTAACATTATTGTGGTTTATTAAATTTTATTTGTGTTTAATTTTATAGGCTATTGAGCGCAATGCTTTATTGGAAAGTGAACTTGATGAAAAAGATGCTTTACGTGCTCATATTCAACGTCTGAAAGAGGAAACTCGAGGTTTTAGTAATATTTGATTGTGTATTATACTTTAAATACATTGATTTTTTTAGATTTAAAGCAAGAATTAGATGTGAAAGGTCGCATTGAACAAACAGCATATGTAAAAAATTCTCGCATGTCAGAATCTCACATTCCCAATGGAGATGTGAAACGTGTTTCTTTAAGAAAACCTCTGGAACGTTAGTTTTAAAATTATTCAAAATGTTTTTGTTTATTGCATTATATAAATTTTGTTATTCAGGGTCTACATCAACAGGTGAAGTAAATCGATGTAGTGCCACAACTTCACGACTAACTGCCTTCACCATTTTGACAGATTTATGGAGAAGGGCTGGGGTAAGGTCTTTCATTTCTTACCTTTGCCAAAAATATATCGATGTTAATTATTTTGTAAGTTAAAGAATTTTTCTCTGTGTTATATTTCACAGCTGCATATTTTGAGATGTATTTTTGAAACATAATCTGTAAATTAAGTGAATTGAAAATTTTATTTTGCAGTTTCATTACAAAAGTTTAAATAAAGTTTCTTTTAATGGTGGAGTGTTAGTAGATAGTAGTAATAGTAGTAGTTCGAGTGAAGTAAGCACACTTTATGAAATCGTTAGCACCTGTTTCATTAATCATAATTGAAACGTGAAATTACTTTTTATTATTATTTCAATTCTGTTTTTTTGTTTCAGAGAACGAAATCGAAGAAGTGATTGCTGTACAATTTATTGTTGTTTGTCATGGCTATTGATCTTTTTACAGTTGGAATTGGCCATATAATGTGCCTGATTTTAAGTTATATTGTCAAGTACACAATTATAAATTATAATAAAATTTTGCGGTCAGAAGATATAACGAGTTTATTGTTTTGTTCCTTCAGAAAAATTATCGTTCAAAGACAAACATTTCCAGTAGTTGTTGCAGTGTGCACCAATAGCTGTAACATTAAATATTTGTAAATGAAAAGCATTTATCCCACTGTTATGAAATATACATGTTAATAATTCGATTTGAAACTATAAATGAACTTTAGCAGGCATTGTATTTTCAATTTGTTGCTACTTTTTGACTGCGAAAATAATTGTGCAGTGGTTATAATAGAGAGCTTAGGTGACATTAGGAAAAAGAAAAGTTTTTCGGAATTAAAGGTATTGCGCAGTTATTATGATTTTATGTGCAGTTTCTGAAAGGTAAATTTATCTCTTCATATTTTTTTGAACAATTTTGTCAGCTGTTTTTATTGTTGAGTCCAAATTTTTTGACAGTTGTAAGTGGCACTTGTTTGAATGCGAATGAAAATTGCCAGCCAAGCAATTTTTTATTTCGTCATATATTAATTTAAATTTTTGAACAGGTTAAGCATATAGATATTTCATTAACGAAAAAATATGAATGAAAAGTATTACGAGAGTCTTGTGGAGAGTCTTTTATTAATGCCTTTTAAAGTTAGTGATGTGGAAGAATGAAACAGTGCAAATAATGCGATATTATTATTATTATTCAAAAGTTTAATTAACCGGAGATGGATTGCATTTTGTAGACTTTGATGGATACGCTGTAGTGGATACAATTTGGTTAGAATGGGATGATTTTACAATGTCTAAGCTTAAAGAAGACGGGATTGTTGTTTCAACTTTTGGTGTTAATTTTGCGTCAACTTCTCCAGGTTGAGTACATGGATACAGTGGAAAAGAATTCACGTTTGATGCATTTGCAAGCGGCTGCCCAATTCCAGGCCACAGTATACCTGGTATAGGTGGTTTGTCGATCAGTTGTGGTAGTTGAGACAGCAAGCCTGTAGACTGCAGAAGTGGCTTGGAGAAAGGATTCAAAATAGATGATATGCGTTCGTTTGAAGGTGCAGATCTGAAAATTTATTTGCATGTCAATTCATGAAAACGATTCAGTACGACATTTACTTTAATGAATTAAGAGCCTCTTGAAACGTTTGTTGTGATAAATTGAATGGTGTTCTCCAAACTGATTCGTAATAAAGCAACGGATTTGGTTGTAGACGTGCCGGTGGATAAGGTGAAAATTGTGTCGTCGATACTGAACGACAAGTTGACTGTTGTATCATGTAAGCTGCCAAATGAGAATTAGTTTGAAGCCATGCTAATGTCATTCTTTGACGTTTATCTTTCATTCTTCTATTCTGAAACCAAACCTAAAAAAATTTCATTAAAACGCAGAAAAAGCATCAACGAAATACTTAAGTAAAATTTTGCTCTCTGATTTGATCAACTAATTTAATAAACACAAGTGATTTTTAAGCAGATTTATTATTTACTGAAATTTCATAATTGTATGTACCTTTCCTGCATTGTACACAAGTATATTTACTTAACATGTGAATATTATAATTTAATTTATCATTTTCACTGTTACAATTTCAACATATTTTTGCTAAATAGTTTATAAAATAATTAAATAAACATTGAAAAACAGCCACGCTATAATTAAATTATGACAAAGTTAAATATACTAATATACCAAATTAAAATAAACTGTTATTTGGAGTCAATAATTTAAAAAGGGACCCAACAGGGCTTCTTATTTCTAAAAGATGTCAGTTTTGAATGCATTGTGCTTTTAATGCTCATGATGCCTTTTCAGTGTCGATTTGTCGTACATTCTGTGAAACATTAGCTTCATTCGCGGTGCCAAAATCAATGCCAATTAGCTGCACGTTGATCATGTATAAAAATCCCTGGTGAATTTCAGAGTGCACTAAGAGATCACTGATATGGTTTAAATCAGATCTGCATTCATGTTGTAGTTTTGAGTATGACAGATCAGAGTAAAAAAAATACATTGAATTCAATTCAATTACGCATTAAACGACATCTGGGAACAAAGTGAATTCAAAGATCATTATCAAATAATATGCTGCAATCTGGTGAAGTTGTTTCAACTGCTTAAATCAATTGCATTTTCTTGAAAATTTTTCTTCGTAAAAGAATAGTAATTTAAAAGAGTAAAAATGGCCAACCAATGAAAATGTCTGAAACAAAACTTTCAAAAAAAGCAATGAAATCATATTGCATTATGATGAACAAGACACGAAGATTTACAACAAATGGCAAAATTTATAACATATTCACTTCTGCATTTATTCCTCGTTTTTCTAATTTTTTTTACTGTTTACTCATATTTTAATGCCATTTCTTTACTCTGTTGTTTACAATATTGGAACGACGTCACTCTTAAAACATTTGCACTTATCAAATAGCCGTTGTTCTTAGCATATCACAAAGCACGTTATTAAAAGTAAGTCTTCAGATTTAAAAGTCTCTAACTTTATTAGAAGTGTTCAGATCAAACTATGTTAAAGGTCTCACGAGAATATGAACTTTATAGAATATGAATTATAATAAAAGTCTAACAAAATTACTGTTGCTATGATAGTATTTACTGTTTATAGAATAAGAATATATTTACCTTAATTGTACTTTCAGGTAAATTTAGAACAGTGGAAAGTTCACAACGTCTGGGCCTAGATACGTAATTTTCCCGAGCAAATTCAGATTCCAGGCGACAAATTTGTTCTCTTGTGAATGCTGTGCGATAACGTCGGCCATTTTGATCTTCTGCTTTTGGTTCTGTGTAATTAAAAAAAGTTATTTTGACCACATTTAAATGTAGGCAATAATAAAATTTTCATAATAAATTTCTATGTCTTCTTTAAAAGAAAAAGATTGTTTCACTTGAGCTACTTTTAGTTATAAATTTCATTTATCTCCCGATAGTGATTACGTATTTTAAGTGAATCTTTTTTACATGCTGATTCTCTGTTGTACTTTGTTTTGAGAGTATTTTTTAGCAATGCAGCGCTTTTAGAAGCATAATTAACGTTATTTTGCAGACTCATCATAAAATAATAAAGATTTAAAAGAATTTTTTATTATCATTGATTGTGCCTCATGCGCTTGGTTATATTCAGTTTTTCCAGTTATCTATTAATTATCTTTGTCAAATGTTTAATATCAATTAACGTTTCAAATGTTGTTTTAAATGAATTATTAACAGTCGAAAACTGTTTAATGTAGTTGTTTACAGTAAGATTCAGAAACGTTTACATTGTGTACAGCAATGAAACGACCACCCGCCTGCAGGGAGTACAAGATTGAAAAGGAATTAGGTGGAGCAGTTGCGCACAATTAAGGCATTAAATGCCATTGACAGCCAGTGAAAAAATTAGAGCCTATCAATCGTCATGTCGTCGGACGCTTGTTAAAGTAATAAAAGTATTGTATGAACTGGAAAGATGATGAACCTTGACATCACTGCCAATGAGACCATCGTAAAAGTTATTACTGTATGAGGGAAGTTTAAAACTGACTGGCCAGTAAAGTATTTCAGTTATGCTTGTTTAAACATTTTCATATCACTGTGAGAAAATACATACATCTTTCTGACCTAACATAACATACAACTCACCCAACCTCATCTCAACTATTGTCCTTGATTTTTCAGTATCAGAATGCTCTGCTATGATCCAATAAGACTGCAAAATGCTTCGTATATTTTTACACAGATGTTTAAGAATTTTTCAAATTACTCATAAACAGCCCCAGGTATTATAGCTATATTGTAATGCAGTAGCAAAATTAAAAAGTAATTCTAAATTAACAGTATCATTTGTATATACTAATAAATTCCAGATTGAATTATAGCCATAATTTGGTAGTAATTTTTGCTAAAGAGAAAACAACAGACGTTCTGTGTCCCGCTTTTCAGTTTTCTATAAGTACTGGACGCATAAAACTAAAAAGCAATAAATTGCTACAGTCTGGTATGCTGCTTAATTTACTGCTCGTCAGTTGGTTAATTTGTCCAAAACGACGTAAATAATGCAACGAAAAACCCTAAACTAAGTATTTATGTATGGCACTGCGCCATCTTTGACTAGCTGTTTTATGACATACTGGAAATGGGCAACCTAAGAAGCCATTTTGGTTAAGTTCAATTAAATGAGACGTTCAGCAATTAGCCAGTTGGTCCCATTGTTCAATGTTCAGCGATAATTTTACCTGCTCGTCATTTAAGTGTGATTCTGATCTAGTGCAATACTCTAATACAATTCTGTCAAATGTACAAATAATTTTAGATTGATGAAACACAGCCTTGCACTGCTGAATTGTATTACCTTATTGTAAAAGCAATTAACTTTATATTTTGAATTTACTTAATTATGAATATTCAAAATTTACAATTAAAAATGGAAAACGGAAACTTTACAAAATTTTGTGAATATCATAATTGAAACTTAAAATATAAATGCATATTGTTTAACTTTAATGCTATCGTGTAATTTCATGCTTTCAATTTATTACACAAATAAAATAATTTATTGAAATATTTCAGCACTAATGAACTTCAGTTTTTGTTATCGAATCTTTTACATTCCGTATGATAATTCTATCATTTGCACAAATTTTTAATTCTTAAATTTTTTCCTTCAGAAATTGTATATCAAATGCGCATTTATCTTAAATATATATTATAATTATTCATATATTGCATATAATTATCGATAGTTTTATTCATCTTACATTAATTATTATTGAAATTAAATTGAAAATGGAATATTTTATTTCGTTATTGCATATTTATTTTAACATCAATAAGCAAAGTCATACAAAAATAAAATTTAAAAGTACTATATTAAAATTAACATTGGATTAATGCTTTACTTTTTATTTTATTAAAATGATAAGTTTTGCGTTATTATTACTGTAACACTTTTCAGTTTTGTGTTTATTCATGCAGCTGTAACAGGTAGTAATAAGATACAGTACTAATTTATTTTTTAATTATTACTTATCAAATGTCTTAAAAGTTTTAAGAATTTAGTAGTTGAGAACATCTATTTTAATTCCCTTTGAAACCACATGAATGTATAAACAGGGACTTAAACCAACCAGAAAATAAAAAAGTAAGCAAAATATATGAATGCTGTAATAACGTAAAAACTTAAAGTAATTTTTAAATATATCTTATAGCATGAAATTATTATAAGTTATTATGAGAAAGTTAAATTTCTGTAAACCTCTATTCATATACTTTTCTTTGAAAAAAATATTTTAAAAATTATGTTGCATTCAGCAAGTAAAGTCAGTAATCAGATTTACTTGAACGAAATACGGCTTTAACAAAAATTTTAAAATAACAAATGAATTTATTTATTATTACCTGCTGTTGTTGTTGAAGTAGAAAGTTTTCGATTGATCATTTTGTCTGCAGAATTAAAGTGTGATAAATTATCCGCCCCTGTATTTTCTTCATTGATAAACAGTGTATCTGCTGCATCATTAGTCGTCAGCTTTGTCTTCTGTGCTTTCTGGTCAATTTTTTGAGAATCCGCAAGAATCAAGCTTTCAATATGTGCAAACGGCTGCATCACTCACTGTCATCAGAATGCTAAGAAAATCAGTTTCTCATCATTAGTACTTGGAAATGTAGAACATGCATTCCCACAGTAAGAAATCAATTGACCAATGACCAATGAAATTTCAAGGCGGGGCAAAAAGTCTGCCTCCTACGTAGCTTCTCATATCTACATGATTTAGTTATTCTTGAATGAATTTATCATAATTTTATAAATAAAATAATATTTTATTATTAAATGTTGTTAATATTTATTTAATAGCAATATTCATAATCAAACTTCACTACACAATATTCATGACTGTTAGGTACATGTAGCTGATTATTTAAAATACATTTTGCAATAAAATTGCTTAATACAAATAAACAGTTTTAAAAAGTTTTATATACAAAACATCTTCAGCCTTAATCTTTTGTTATTAACATAAATTTTCAAATACAATTTTATTAAATGAAAGCTTTCCTCCATATAGAAATTGAAATCAAGCTTAATCTGCACTGCATCTAATCTGCATATGCAATGACATACATGCGATGTATATGTGTGTAAACAATGATTTCTCAGAATACATAATTTAATATAAATATTTCATTTGAGGAAACATTTTTCAATAAGTATTACTTTTAAAGATAACAATTTTTAATTTATTTCCATTATTTTGTATCATGTACATTTGTGATTACTTATGATTCTATTTATTATTTTTGTAATTCATTGTTGTTATGATATCATGCTTTCAAAATGCTATTTATTTAATTATTTTTATAATTAAAGAATTAAAAATTGCTCAAACTAGTAGAATGGCCACTTGCAATTTATTCTTTTAATTAATATTATACTAATAAATGAACTAAAGCTAGAAATGCAGTCTCATGATGTGTCAAATAAAATAAACAACCTCTTTAAAAGCGTCTTGCTGCCAATTTCATGGCTCAATTTTCAGTTTTTCTAATATAAGAGATTAATTACAAATTAGTAATTTACAATCCAATAGTAATAAGTGAAGATGAAAGTGAGGTATGCAGCTTTGTTCTAGTGACTGACCCTGAATTAATAATTGTGACCCCTGACCTCTAACCATCTTGCCTTAACCGGTAACATCAAAGACGTAACGTCTGTGATGACGTTGAAACGGATAGGACTAAGATCCAGGTCGGTAAAACATAAAAGGAAACCGCTGAGCCATTTGGTCAATTAAATATATATAGCAATAATCATTCTTGGAAATTAATCACAGTTCGTTCGAATTTACATAAATGCTTTTTAGTAAAAGCACAACATGTAATGCATGTTTCAAAAATACCATGTTAACAATGATAATTTGTAAGATAACAAAAAATGCATTCGACTTATGAAGTACCGTTCACATATGTTTGATATGCTATAATAATATAAATCATATCATCAATATCATAAATCATAAATCAGTTTTCATTTAAATTTTAATCATAATGTTTTATAATTGTTTAAGTTCATAACCATTCATAATATTTTTAGTATCACATATAAAATGTATTGCTTAATTCAAATTAAGCATTATTGAAGATATGATTTAATTTTACACTTTAAAAAGCTAAACACATTGAATGCATTACCAAAAATTACAGCTAATCTGAAGAGAAATAAAACATTAAGAGAACATCATACTATTTTCTAAAATGGATTTTTTCCTGTCATTTTAAATGTTTTAAATTCAAAAGAAGTAAATTAGGGTTTATACTTCAAGTTTTGTAGGTAACCTTCAAAATTGAAAAATAGCAGTGATATTTCATACCACATAATACTTATTGCCGTACAGTCAGTTTAAGCAATAATATGAGAAAATAAATAAAAATTAAAAAAATTAGTCTTTGGTATTCTGAATTTTAGAAGATATTGATGTACTTATAATTTCTCTACATATTACTTTGACATATTTTGTTCAGATCACCATTTTAAATGTAAAGTATTATAAGGGTAACTGAAAATTTATAAAATTACATTATTTTTTAATTAGCTAGAATTTTAAACATGAAAAATTATAAATACAATTTAAAATACGCACTTTTATGTAAATATCTTTGGAGATGAATTTGAAGGCGCTTATGACATATGCTTTTTCTGAGAATGAACTTCGATTTTTATGCCGGAACAAGAGATTTTTTGATGTTGTCTTTCTTAATTGTTTTTTTAATCTCAGCAGTGCAGTGTTAAAGAGATTCGATTATTTGCCAAAATAATTGAATACAACAGCCTGATCTTCTTCCAATATCTGAAACTTTTTCTTCAACACTCTGGAGGCAATTTCAGAAATAATGATCAATTATAAACTTTTTACTATAACTGAAATTGAGTAAATACCAGAATGAACTAATCAAATTATAAAAGCGAAACATTTGGACACTTTGTTTCAGTTTCCTCAAATGCGCATCCATCAACAAAGCCATTTTGGGAATTGAAATATCAAGTGAATTCTCATGTGCTTTCTCTTTGTCCCTTATTTTTTAGCATATAAATAAAACTGATTATTGCCTTTCACATTATTAATGTGTAGATGCTTAAAAAAATACTAGAAAACGTTGATGGTTGATCAAGTCAGATCAGTTATCTGCAGATGTCAATAGTTTAAACTATTATGCTTTGACAGATGAATAAATTTATTAATTTTGACAAAAATGAAAAATGAATTGAATTATGCATAATGATGATGAAAACTTAGCAGCTAGAATGTTCATGAACAAATTTTTTTATTTAATTACGATTTTACAGTCTATGTTGCATTTATTTATTTTATATATATTAGTGGTGTGGTAAAGTTCAAATGTTTTTGAAATGCCAAGTCACATTTTAAATGCATTGTCTTAACAAAAGTACAGTACACTTCAAACTGCATGCTATTTCCAACGATATTTTAAAGAAAAGAAGACAAATAAAATGTCCACTTCTTATTTGCACAACATAATTGTATTACTAACGAGCTGCCTTTTCATTACTTTATAAATTTTACATTTCACTTCTGAAACAGAATACACAATATAAATTAGCCATAATAATAAACAATTAACTATATAAAGTATATATACTGTATAAGTATTAGCCATTTTTAAGCATTAACTAAATAAATTAAAATGCAATTATAACTAAATGAATACTTTAACATAAGCATGTATTTTGTTAAAGTTTAAATTACATATTAAGTTCATAGCAGTTTGCATATTAAATTTATGAAGTTAATTATATTCAATGAATCGTAAAAGATCTGCTTAAAATTATTTTGTTGTCACGTTTTGCAACACATTACAATAAAACACATTGCAACATAATACAATAAAATTCTTATAGTTTGCTGCTTTTTATTAACCCAGTCGGTTATTATCACATGCAGTTAATTAAATAACTTTCAAACCAGTATTCATGCCAAAAATTAAGTTAGCTTTTTAATTTTTAATTTATATAAAAAATGATGTAAAATAAAGCTGTAATCATAAGGATAAATGAATCTATGCATTTTATGTTTCAAAATTATAAGCATATGCATTTGCATAATTAAGCATTAATTTCATTTAAATCAAAGACATGCTTGTTTTCCAATGTGTAAAAGATGATCAGCTCAATGTTATTTTGTAAATATGTTTGCTTATGGTAAATTTTTACCTCTAAGACTGTATATAGTAAACTTCCTCTTCCATCATTGCTTTTTATTTTTGCTGCTTCCTTTGTAATATTTGACTGTTAACGTTTAAAAATTAAGTTCAAAAACTGTAAATGTTGAATAATTAGTATAATTAAATGAAATGCTGCTTAAAAATTTTTTCAGCTGATTATTTTTAATGGGAATTAAATTATTTTAAAATATTCATGAAAATATTTTAATTTTTACTTATTTAAAACTTAACAGATATGTCTTTACATTAAACGTTGACATACTTACTGTCAAAAAAGATAATTTGGTTGTACTTCATGATTTATTTCATTTTTAAGTACATCATGTATACAAATTTGTTTCTGCGAGTTGTGCATAAGTATACGGCAATTATAGCGCATCAACTTATTTATTACTCTGCTCATCATTTAAGTTATTTTTATAATTTACTTATAAATTTTAATCTTCAGTTAGTTCAACTTTGATCAATATTTCAAGAATTTTAGTCCTTTTTTTTAATTATATTCCATGTTGCATACTAAATTGCATAAAATATTACACAAATAAATAAATATACATATATGTATATATTATGTATTATTTTATTAATAGAAATTAGTTAAATGAACTGTTCTGAAAAAATATTTGTTTGCATTGCCTTTTTTTAAATTTGTTGCTAGAAAAATTAGCAATTAACAAATATGCAAATTTGAGAACTGCAGGAAACTGATCATCATTTAATTTATTATGCACTTTTTAAAATAGCAAAACTGTAACTTTTAATTTTTAATTATCGTAAATGGCATAAATAACATTTCATGAAGCTTTTAACTAATGTAAATTTTATACAATTTTTCACTAAAAAGAGAAAGATTTTAATCTATGCCAATTAATTTAAATCTTAATTAGGATATAATATTGCATTATTGGAATCATAATTTGATAGAAATATCAGCTATAATAAATGATTCGTTAAACTGAACATCAGTCTGTTTGAAAAATCAAATGCTATTATGTTTATAAATTGATTTCCGTTGAACTTTGTTCCAAATTCATTAGCTGTAACGCCTTCATATAGGCAGTTCTGTCGATGACCTGTCAGCATTGAAAAATAAGATAAAATCACAGACAACTGCTTCGTGTTTAGATGATATGATTTTTCAGATAATATTACACACAAGTTTCTATTTATATATTTATTTATTTATACAATATTAATAATTATAAACAGAACCAATTATCAGATCTTTACACATACTGTGCAATAGCATTATTTTTTATTTCATTGATAACTTAAAACTTTAAAAATTATCTTTAAAATTGCATAATTAATACATGGAATTAATAGCAGAAAGTTATTGCTAAAATTAAGTTAATAATTGAGAAAAATTGAGTAATAATCAAACATCGGTAATAAAAGTATATAAAAAGACAACAACTTAAATATTTGTTGATTTTATTATTATTTGGAGGAAAATTTTGAAAAATGGGAAGTTTAATGTCGAGTTATATTGAACTCTGAAGGCACAGAATAAATCACTTTTATTCTTTTGAATAGATTTTTCAGCTCCCACGATTCTGCAGTAGACTAAATTTGTTGTGTCGTGAAATTTTTGGTGCACAAACGTTAGTGCTCTTTCTTTTGCAAGAATAATAGAAATTATTATTATTATTTATTTATTGCTTTTTTTATTCATGGAAACTTTCTTTTGTCACTGTTCTTTAAAGCGGCCAAGCAAACAATAATTTCAAAGCGGGTATAATTGCAGGTTAATAGCGGTGATGCTTGAAATATTTTCAAGGCAGAATAAGAAGTCGTATCACGCATTTTTGCACAATGCACCAAAACATGAAGAAAAGGAAAATTTTTCAGTGCATGAATTTAGTCTGAATAAAGAAATGAAAAGTGGATAATAAGAAAAAATATATTTAATTTTTTCTTCAAATATTAAAATTTTTTCTTATTTAAACAATTTGCAGAATGTTTTACGCATGAAATTCTTTCATTTTTCATAATATAATTTAGACTAGATTGAAAATCAATAATTGTAGAAAATGTCTGCTTTAAACAACAAAAATAAATGAAAGATGCTTTAAAATTAACATTCAGAAAACTAAAGCTCAATATAAATATATATGAATTGAAAAAGTGATAAAATTTATAAGATATGCATGTAATTGAATTTAACTTAATTGGTAACTTTTAATATTTCAGTCATCTCTTCAATTAATAAATTAATTGGTTAAATACTGTATGAAACATGTTTTTCTGTACGTTGCCTTTGAAAAATTATTTCACTGTTTAAGCTTGAATAAACAAATGCAAATAAAGGATGTTCTTTAAATTAAGTTCAGTACGGTATTTTCAAAATAATTTAGGAAACTTCTTGTAAAAATGCGTTATACATTGAAATTGCACTAGATAATCACGCTTTCATTGTTTTCATTGGCAGTTAGTATAATTTGAAACAAGCACATATGAACTTAAATGATAAAGCATAATTGCAAATAATTCAAGCAACAAGTATGATGCATGCTGAAACCTTGATGTTGATTTTTCCAAATGCATGACAACAGTTAATGCAAACATAATATTATTGATATTTCCAAATAAATTTTTTTAATACGTTGACCATTTTACTGTTTGTGAAAAAATTTAATTTTAAAAATTTCACACATCAGGATCATATTCATTAGATCCGTGTTTGCTTAGATGACAACAAATGAAGTTTAAAATTGATGCATAAATTTTAAAATAAATTTTGCTCAATTTTAAGAAAGTTGTTCAATATTTTGAAATGTTATGAGCATTGTTGACAATAAAAGTCTTTTTTCTGACACAAAATTTCAAAATATTGCTTATTAATTTTGACAGCAACAACAGCAATAAATGCAAATGCAAAAAGCATGTTATTTTGATCAACGGCGCCAATATTCTTCACCAAACTTGTTGCTGTGTTTTGTTGACAATAAAAGAAATGTCATTTTCATATTATTTAGCAAACTTTTCATTGGAAAATATATTATTCATAATTTTCAGTGCCATTGAACAATTGATTGCTGACAATTTTGCAAAACAATAAACTTGTTCAAGAATCACATTTGTAATGCGGTTATGATGGTTGTAGTGATGATGATGATGATGCAAGCAAGATTAATTTATAGCATCAAGGGGGTAGCAAGAAAAAAACAAGCAAATTCTAGAATTGCAAACTTGCAGCGGTGCAAATTTCCAACTGCAAGGACAAAAGTGCTAACAATCCTGCAAGACGAGGATTCATAACGACAGTCGACATATACGATGGCCAGTATTCAATTTTCCCTGAGGGCATCGACCAAGATTTCAACTTGCCAGTCTGCTTTTGTAGAACACCAGACGGCGCATAAGCGCAACCTTGGCATGATTTAGCAACGTCAAAGCATTTGCCATCTCAACTTGGCATCATTGCGTTGTTGTCCTAGACGAACATCCTGTCACTGACTAGTTGCATAATCCAAGTCCGCAAAAATAATACTTACATTGCATATACTTATAAAACCACACGTTCACGAACACCCGCATATATATATATATATATTACAATTCTTAACTCAAGTGCTTCTTATTCAAGAACAGCATCAAGTTTTATAAACAAAACCCTAGTAAGTAAATATTGATTCTTGAATTTTTAATTTAAAAAATATCATTAAAATGCAAAAGATGTGTTTTACTTCTTTCGTAGAAAATTTGCAATTTCAGGTTCAATGAACTGTTTTCAACTGTGCAACTTTGCCATTCAACCATTTTTGAAAATGATGCAAAAAAAATTTTGCAATTTAAATATGCTACATTTGATTTTATGCAAAACAGAGCTTTGAAAATATCTTTATTCAATTTGTTATTGATGATAAATTTTTAAAAATAGAATAAAATTTGGAATAATATTGAAAATTTATTATTGTAGCGTGCAGTATGTTAATCAAACATCGAATTTGTCGTCATTGGAACTTTGTTGTTCAAATAGGGCTTTTTAAAATTGCATCTCGTGTAATTATGTGTTTCAAATAAAGAAACAATCATGTGATGCAGCACAATCATACGACGCGTAATTGAACCTTCACTTGAATTATCAAGGTTACTCGTTTATTTAAATGAAAACAACTTAATTTTTAAACCGTTAAAAAGTCTGTTGGTATATGTTTTGCATTTGCAATAGTTTTTTATTAAATAGAATTGGTAATAATTTTTAATAAAATAATAAAATAAAACGTAATTTTTTTTAAATTTTATTTACAAAAGTTTACTTTGCAAATAATGCTTTAGATTCAATATGCTTATTAAAATGAAATTGATATTTATCAAAATATTTAATGTATCTTCAGCAAAATTATTTCTACTTGTACTGCATACTTTGAGCTTTTTTTTCCAAGTCAGCAAAGTTCAAAAAGCAAATGATAATGCAACTGTGTTGAATTGAATTGTGACATAGAGCAAATAAGAATGCAGCATCAAAACTGCTTTTGAGCAAAATTTTTTTTGCGTCTTAAAAAACTCTGCTATTTTACTTTATTTATTCTACTCAGTTACTTTGTTTATAACTTTAAATTTTAATCATCTGATTTGGTAGTACTTATTATTCACTTCTATTAAAATGAGAAACTGACTGATATTATATTTTATAATCTTACAACAAGTCATCACTTGTAGATGGTCACTTTTTTGTTAATCTCTTTATCCATTGCATTTTAAAGCACATTAAATAATCAAAACACATAAAATGATACAGATGATAAAAATAGTAAACTGCATATTAACGCATGACTATTATGTCATCCCTATTATGATTTTCATCAAATTCTGATATGTCATATTTTTATGAAATAAAAAGATAAAATTGTATTTTGATCAAAGTGTAAATGTAATTAAAAGTTACGCAACAAACGGCTTGAATTTTATATTTAAAACTAAAAAACTGCAAAAGCTTATTTACTAATGAAACAAATAAAATTATACCGTTAGACGATTTTAAGTTTTTTAAATATAATACTTTTGTTAGTGAAATAAATCAGATTCTTGAACATTTTGCTTTTCTTATTTAATGCGAATACTGAATCTGGTTTCACTGATTTAAATAAAGCAAACTGCCTCACGATTTGGGACTCTTGTGATTCTTTACTGATTTTCTTGCCATAAAAGACTGGTACAGTTGTAGTTACTCACGTTTTCTGTTTTTTTTTGTAGGTTCTTATTTTCCCTTATGCGTAATTTTCTCTGAAGGCTATTGTGAATTTAAAGCTTAGCTTTACTCGCCGTTTGTTTTCTTCATTCATCCGACTTTTTTTCAAAAAGATATCTTTCTCTAATACATGAAAACACATTTTGTCCTGATTTTGTTGAAGTACACAGCTATTAATATTCACTATCTCTAAGCACGTCGGTAGTTATTAGCATTTTGATTTGTTTTAAAACAGCACTACTTCTGTAGTAATATTTTTTGGTTTTTGACCAATATCCGCTAAACATGAACATCAATATAATCATTCATTTCACTGATAAGCTTTTTACTACATTTCAG
This sequence comes from Trichinella spiralis, assembly GCF_000181795.1. Lineage (NCBI taxonomy): Eukaryota > Metazoa > Nematoda > Enoplea > Trichinellida > Trichinellidae > Trichinella > Trichinella spiralis. The sequence continues at coordinate 5,659,222 of NW_003526943.1, read as the reverse complement.
AAATCACGTAAGAAATTTTCATTCATCACCTTGCAATTTTTTGAATATGGTTGCTATTTCTGAATTTTATTCTAGTAGAAAATTATGATAGTGGTTCTTCTGTTGTATGACGCAGTAAAAAGGACAAGATAAAAGCAAGAAACTTTTGCCTTAAACGTTCAGCATTCAGTCTTTGTTATTGATAATAAAATTTTTTTAGATCTAGATCTAGATCATACGACTAAATTTATTATTTTTTGAATGAGAGCCAAATTAAATGTAAAATGCCTTTCAGTTTTACAGTTGGTAGGCTTTCTATTGTCAAACACTGTCTTTGGGCAGTTGCAATCGACAGCTTTGAGAGTTTTAAGCGTTGCCTCGTTATGAATGCAAGTTTATGTCGTTCAGTGACAATGAAAGCGCTGATTGCAAAAAGGTCCTTTGAAAACGGGGTCGTTGAAAAGTGCTCCTTTCTATAAATTTAATATTAGAACATTTCAAATGCTTTACACTAAAAATTCTCATTTAAATATTTATGAGGAGTTCTTAAAACTGCAACAGTTAGAACCAACTAAACATTTTACAAATTCTAAATCATTTTAGAAAAGTGATTATTTATTTCTGCTAGCAACAGTCTGCAGCCATTCCTTCACACAGTCAAATTATCTTCACAAACGGGTGTTGGCTTTTGCTGAACGTATTCATTACGCTCAGCTCAAGCCAACGCCCGGATGGCACCACCAGAGCACCACCCCAAGCAATTGCTTCAGAAAATGTTGTTAATGAATTAATCAGTCGTTTGTTGTCTGGAAATGGCGGAGATATTTCAAGTGATTTGCAACAAAATTCTATCAACATACCAACAGTAAACGGCGGAACGGTTAATCGTGATGATCCCTATTGGAATGCAAGCGATATTTTGGAGCCGAATTCTGTGAATGATGAAACAGCTGCTTTAAAATTTCTTGTTGATTATGACAAACAAGCTGAAGAGGTATTTTCAAAATCTGCCGAAGCAGGATGGTGTTTCTTAACCAACATGACTGCAAACACCAGAAAAGAATTGGTAAGTGAGAATATAAAAAGCAATTGCATCATTAAAAACGTTGTTGCTTTTCCTTAAAGAGTTATTTAAATTAAGATAACTTTAAAATGTGTTACGCTTTGAATTGTTTTCATTCACAATTCATAATTTATTATTTTTATAATTCACAGTTAATTTATTTACAATTATTTTTCTAATGATTAAGAATAACGTTTTTAGTACATTTGAAAACTGATTCTTTATACTTTTATAGAGCATATAGTTGCTGCATATAGAGCATTGCTTTATTATATTTAAAGCGCTTAAATTCTTCTTTATTTTCAAAATCTGAATCGTAACTGCACATATGAAAATTTATTTGCTTTTGTTTTTTATGTAAATAAAATAAACAACTTTGGCTGTTCTGTGTTTTGAAAGCATTGGTTTACAGCAATAAATCATGCTTGATATTTAATATTGTATGTTTAAGGCTGAAATGGATAAAACTGTAGTAGAATTCTTGCACATTAGTGCAAAAAGAGCAAAACAGTTCAACTTGAACTCGATTCACAATAAAAAAGCAAAGAAACAAATTAAAAATCTTTCACAAGAGGGTATCTACGTGTTGCCAGAAAAAAAGCTGGAACAAGTAATTCCGATGGCAAATTAATTATTTTGAAATGAATGCTCTGTTTTTAGTTTATTTCAGTTCAAGCAAAAATTAATCAAGTATTTGCAGACGGAACTGTTTGTGAGCCGAGTCGCCCACCACCTTGTACAATGCCTCTGGAACCTGGTTAAAAATAAAATATACATTATGAAAATATACTGTTCATAATAAAATGATGGTTTTTTTATTTAGATTTACAGCGCATCATGGCAACAAGTCATGATGTGAACGAACTGTATTACGTATGGCTAGCCTGGCGTAATGCAGTTGGACCTCCAATGAAGCAAAGTTATTTAGAAATGGTAGAGCTATTTAATGAAATTGCCAAACTTAATGGTAAATAAGTTTATATATACTACAATACACGTCGTATTTATTTTTAAATATAAAGGCTTGAAGCATGGTGGTGAAATCTGGCAAAATACTTATGGTGAAAAGGTGAATTTGATCAATTTACTAGAAAAAATATATGATGAAGTTAGACCACTGTATGATCAACTACATGCTTATATAAGGAATCAGCTTCGAAAGCAATATGCTTCTTTCATGCATCAAGATGGACAAATTCCAGCTCATCTGCTTGGTAATGAAGCACTGAATTCATATTATTTTTTACATTAAGTTAAATTTTCCACAGGTGATATGTCTGGAAGCAACTGGATAAATTTGTATCCAGACAGTGTTCCTTATCCTGAACATCATCCACTGGACGTAAATTACCATTTAAAAAGCCTGGTATATGCAGTAACAATATTATTTTAGCAATTAAACTTGAATGTTAATTTTCAGAATTACACAGTTGAAAAGATGGTTCGAACAGCTGAGAAGTTATTTACTTCTATGGGATTTGGTCGATTACCGAAAAGTTTTTGGGATTATTCAATATTTGTTAGACCAAATGACAGAGACATGGTTTGCTATCCTGCTGCATTTGATTTCAAAAACCAAAAGGATTTTAGGTAAATGCTAATCTTGTTTCAATTCATTTTGAAATTTAAAAATGTGTACTAAAATGTTCGTGGAACTGATTATCACTGTTGCTCAATGTATTTTTATTTGAAAATATGCAATTCGAAATTCCTGAATAGTAAAAAAGAAAATTTCTTAATTAAAATGTAAAACAAAATGAAAAAATAGTTTTATTAAACTTATCTTTCTTTATCTAAGTAATATTCATTAATAAAAGTATGAAATTGCATATTTTTGCAAAATCAGTAAGGATTCCAAAATATATTTTACTCAGTTATATAATTTTAATCAGTTAAATTTAGAATAAAAATGTGCGCACAAGTCACGTGGGAAGATTTTATACAATTAATACGCCAGATGACAAGTACATATTATCAAATCGCTTACAAAGAGCAGCCGATATCATTCAGAGAAGCAGCAAATCCTGCAATCAGTTATGCATTGACTAATGCTTTAGCATTATCTGTCAGTTCTGAAGATTTCATGCATTCTGTCGGTATTCTTCCTGATTTGGAAAATAGTCAAGGTAAATCAGAAAAATATTTATTTTGGAATAAATCAGCAAAGTTTCATTTTAAGAAAAAACAATCAATTATTTGTATAATATTGCTTTACGCGAAGTGGCTTTCATTCCATACGGAGTGTTGGCAGATAAATGGAGATGGAGTCTATTTAGTGGTGATATAGATGCAACCAATATGAATGAAAAATGGTGGGAATATAGGTAAGTGGCATAATCATTGATAACACAAATGTTGCCGCTGTAATTAAATCATTGGTTATTTGCAATATTTAATAAGAATGATGAAAATATCAACATGAGATCCTTCAAATACTGGCGTTTTCTATCTCATTTACTTTGATTTAAATTGCTAAAAGTGAAATGGTAAAATTACGAATGAATATTATTTTAGCAAATTGGGCAAATGCATATTTGTTGCAGTATTTAATTCTAAAATAAGCATACGTGGAATTATAAAACATGATGCAGTAAAGAGATTTTTAAGCACTGATGGCATTTTAGAATGAAATATCAAGGAGTAAAATCTCCAGCTCGACGAGACAGCAATGATTTTGATCCTGGTTCAAATTATCAAATAGCACAAAATCTTCCTTTTTCAAGGCAAGTGTTCAGTTATTATTTTATCATTGAGGCTTATCTAGATTTAGATTTGTTTTATTTAGCAATGTCATTGGTTACGTGATTCAATTCCAAGTTTTGAAAGGATTATGCTCAGCTATTGGTTATCAAGGGCCACTTCACCGCTGTCATTTTTTTGAAGGAAAACTAGCCGGTGAAAAGCTCATGTAAGCTAGCACTTCATGACTGCAATAATCAAATTTGGATTTCACATTTATATTTCTATAGTCCATATATATCACATGCAATGAATATTAAATGTTTCCATAACTGAAACAACATTCATCAATAATTTTAGATCAGCAATGAAATTGGGAGCTTCAGAGAATTGGACTGATGTCCTTAAAATTCTTTCTGGTAGTGAAGAGATTTCTGGCGCTGCAATGATGGAATACATGGAACCATTAATCCAGTGGTTGGTTAAAACAAATGCAGAAACCGGTGAAACAATTGGCTGGAATGAATATCCTGATCAGTTTAACGAAGCAGAGATAACTTTGGCAAAAAATATTTCCAAGAAACTTCCAGTTGGAGATATAAAAAACAACGCTCACAGCGTGTCAGATTTAGAAGGTTAGTTTAATAATTATAAAAATATCATAAATTATGTAATTTGATATTAGGGAATTGCGTTAAAAAAAGATCCGTTATTTATGGATATGCTCATCAAAAAATGCATTTTTTATATCCAAGCATACTGATTAGCTTGATTATTTAATTTTACCATTACTTCAGTTTATCATAATTTATAATTATTTTAGGAATTGCTTTTCCGGGTGAGGATTGTAGTCAAGGACAGCAATGCTTGGCAGACTCCACTTGCAATGGAACTGTATGCGTCTGTCCACCCAACTCTGTACCATGGTATCAGACTTGCTTGCCAAGTAAGTATAAATAATTGATTATTAAATTTAAAAGGAATAATATATACATATACAAATCTTTTATGAAATGTTTAATAGCTTTCACAAAATGTGCATTCTTGAAGCTTTTTTACACAATAATTTACATTCAGTTTGTTGCATTAATTTTTGTTTCGTTAAAGAATTTAACAACAAAAAAGAAATAGTTTCGCGTTACATTAAATATTAGTTTAATATTTTAATTATGCATTTTTTAATGCTTTTATAAATTTTTTTTCAATTTATGCAAATATAAAACAGATGGTTTTATTAATATATTTGTAAAAATGTTACAAAAGTATGCATTTCAGATGATCCAACTATGGTTGGTTTTGGTCCCGGAGGTGAAGGATTTCAATTAGACCTTATTAAAGAAGAATTAGTTACGGAAGAGAGCACTTCATCTCAAGAAGGTAAAATAATATTACCATTTTTTTAAATGGTAACATTTATTGTTACGTATGATATTTGAAATATTTCTTAATATTGAAAATTATTTGTTTGTTAATTAATTATAAATACTTTAGAGTCAAACGATATAAATGGTAGCACTTCTTCAATGCAATGGAAATGGTTGTCCATCTTCTCAGGTGTACTGTTCTGTCTTGTGCACTTTAAAATGTACACAACTTTTTAACATGTTTTTACCATTCACAAAATAAAAAATTTTCAAAGTTTTTTTTAATGCATTATTGTGCATCTGTCGTTTGCACAAGAATAAAGGCAAACTTATAGGCAAATTACCTACGTTTTTTGCATTTTAATTCGTGAAAAGCTAAATTTTCTTTGAGAAGACTGTCGCAATGTAAAAATGTACTTGAAATTTTGCGACACAAATATAATTTAGTTTCATGATGAGAAATAATAGCTTCCGTAGCAGAAAAATATTTACCTGCTGATACTGGCTGCTCCTATGCAGCTGAACAGTTAAGCGATGACTTTTCTTTGTACTACAATCATCAATAAATAGCTGAGAACGTATCTCAACTTCTCAGCTATTTCATAAAATATAAAAGCAGAGGATCGGAGCTCAATATAAAATAGTCACGTTTAAGCTTTGTATGCATAAGTGTAATAAATGCTACTTGGTGAATAAACAAATGTTTGCACTTACAAACTATTTATTCAATAATCCAACAAGAAAAGCGTATTCTATGCTACTATTCACAATTGCTGACGAATACTAACAAAACTGTTTCTTCATTATTGCAAACTGAAACGTTTTATAGACACAAGACAAATAAAACATAAAACAAGAATTTCAAAACTGAATGTAAGATGCTCAAAAAACTTAGAACCAATAAGAATAAGTTGACTTTTTGAAGCGTACGTTTTAAAAAAAATCAGCTCAGAAGATTAATCAGAAAATATAATTTCAAATATTTTAAAATAATTTTCTGAATTTTTTTAAAGATAATTTACAGTGCATATAATACGTTTCGCTGTAGAATATCAAACTATAAATTATATGTAAATGTTTTGCTCATTTGTTCAAAAAGTACAAATAATAATAATTAAAAGTTCAATTATAAATTGTTTGATGACGAAAATTATTTCACTAAGGAAAAATAAGCACATAAAATACGTTACATTAAACTTTCAGACAGTTGAATTCATTTTTAAAGAAACTGAATCATTTAATTTATACCATACATAATGCAATTTTAGTAGCAATTTTATATCCGCATATGCTTATATTACAAAATAAATCATAAAGCAATATTTAAATTACATAATATTTTCAGCAAATTTTTTTCAAAAACTGACACTCAAAAACATTTCAAATCTTTCACACATCATGCTATTACAGTAAGTGTAACGTGATTTTCGAAAAAATATTACTGTAATGTTTCTTAATTATTAATTTTGCAATTGTTGCAATTAGTCGACTGTTGCAAAGCATTCATTGCTAATATTTTTATACATTGATTTTCTAGTGTATATGAATTTTTTTAATTCAAACTTTATATTTGAAAATTTAATTCGATGCATAATTTAATTATTTTTTTCATGTCGAACTTTTGCTGTTCCGTTTCAGAAAAAATGCAATTTTCAGTTTATTTTATTATTGTGATAAAAAAGCTTCATATTTGTTTACAGTTGTACTGAGTTTAGTTGAATTTCAAATTTGCTAATCTTATTTGTCTTCAAAATAATGTTTTCAGTTTTATCGACAATGAAATTGATTTGTGTGTTTTTCCATGGTGATAAATTATGGTGGCGAAAGTGAGCAAAACTGTCGTTGCGCTATGATAGTGAAGGTGATCAGTTTATACGTTTGAAGCAGTTTTGTGTTTGTGGATGCGATTTGTTCCAGCACATTGTCTTCAAAGTTGACTTTCGAAGTGAAGTTCAGGTTTGGGATTGTTCGCTGAATTGGTATGTTTGCATTTGGCAGGTTTTCAGAAAATTTCAAAAACCAAGCTCCTATAAATTTTTCATTCCAGTATTTCAGGTGCAGTGAAGTTTCATTTTGTACAAGTCCATTATTTCAACAGTTTAGTAATTTATCCAATCGGTATGTTGAAATGAACATGTTTTGTCTTTGGTTGTGTTAAATTAAATGTGTGAATCTGTGAATTTTAGAGATTTTTTTTTTCGTTTGTCAGGTGCTTTTAATACTTTTGAGAGAGTGTTTCTTAGGTGTTTGTGTGTATGTGTGCGTCTTTAATAAAATAAATTGTTTGGTTATATGTAAAATAAATCATGAACAAATTCTGCTTTTGAAGGAAATGAATGGAGATGCTGTTGGGCAATATTTCATAACTATACAACGGAAATGGCCCATTTTTGTTCGTTTGTTTGTTTGTTTTGAGGACAATAGAATTGGACAAAACGGGTTTATTAACGGGATGTCGGTGTATTTTTTTAAAAAGTGATTTTGTCATCACTAAAAATCTGAGCAAAGCAAAACACAAATACAATTGTTGATTGATTCATTTATTTCTTAAAGTTGAATAAAAAAGAATTCCAATTCGACAAAGAGTCAAGTTTCTTATTGTCGACTGACTGATTTGGGATTAAAGTGGGTGGAGATGAAATTCGCCGAACATTTGTCGACACATCTGACTCCCGAATGGCGGAAGCAGTACATCCAGTACGAGCTGTTGAAAGCGATGCTATACGAGATGGTCGAGTCGGCGCCGGCGGCGGAGACCAGCGCCCACAGCCGGGAGCGTTATTTGCACCGGCGAGACGAGGAATTTTTCGAACTTTGCATGGAAGAGCTGAAGAAAATTGAACTGTTCTTCAACAGGAAAATGGCCGAAGCCCGGGAACGTCATCGTGAGCTGACATTCGAACTCGAACGCTTTCAAACACTCAAGCCCGAAGCCGACGGTCGCAGTTTCAAAGTCGGCTCCAAAAAGCTGCTGTTCAGACCGTCACTGGCCAGGCTGGTGGCTATTCAGCGGGGCCATGGCGACCACGACGACCACGACCACGATGTCCGCACGATGAAGCAACTGCGCGAGGCGTTCAGCGAATATTATTTGAGTTTGATATTGCTGCAAAATTACCAACAGCTGAACGCGACCGGCTTCCGGAAAATTTTGAAAAAGCACGACAAAGTGATGCAGAATACGGTCGGCAACGACTGGCGTGCCAACAATGTCGAAACGGCTCCATTTCTGCTCAACAAGGAGATCGACCTGTTGATCCAATTGACCGAACAAGCGTTCACTGACCGACTGATGGACGGCGACCGGCAGGCGGCGATGAAGCGACTGCGCGTGTTGCCGTTCAGCGAGAAACAGCACGCCTGGACCACGTACCGGCTGGGCTTCTACACCGGTTCGTTTTTGGTTCTCTGTTTGGTCATTGTGTTCACCGTCTGCTTGGCCCCTTCGCCGACCGAACCGCGTTGGGTAGCTGTGCGGTTGTTTCGCGGCTTTTTGCTGCTTTTTGCCAACATCTTCCTCGTCGGTGTTAACATGTACGGCTGGCAACGCAACGGTGTCAACCACGTGCTGATTTTTGAAGTCGATCCCCGGCGCCATCTCACCTACCAGCAAGTGCTCGAAGTGAGTTCGATGTTCTTGCTGATCACCGCCCTGGCCGTGGTCGGATATTTGTATGCCGACGCGGTCGGCTTTTTGCCCAAGCTGCTTTATCCGTTGCTGTTGCTGGCGATCTGCTTGGTTTGGCTGTTCAATCCATTTCGGTGCAGCTTTCGCAGTTCCAGAAGCTGGCTGCTCACCCACTTGGCCAAATGTTTCACCGCACCCATGCACTTTGTCACGTTTCCCGATTTTTGGCTCGGCGATCAAATGAACAGTTTGGTAACGGTATTCTTGGACATGCAGTATTTCATCTGTTTCTACGTCAAACAAGTCGATTACGGAAACGGTATGCGCATGCTGCTCGCCGAATCTTCCCTGAACGGCACCGGCTCATCGCAGCGAAATTCCCAACCGTGGGGCGTCTACATGACCGGCCATCAGTTGGACCGTTGCAGTTCGAACGTCTACGGCATAAGACCGCTGATCGCTATTCTGCCGGCTTTGATACGCTTCTTGCAGTGCTTGAGACGGTATCGCGATTCGAAACAACCCTTCCCCCACTTGTTCAACGCCGGCAAGTACAGTACGACATTTTTTGTCGTCATCTTCGGTGCGTTGAATACCATGCACAAGGCCGCTTACAACATGTCCACCCAGCGCATGGGCGGTCCATTCTTCTACCTGTGGATCGTCGCCAACTGCGTATCCTTCTGCTATACGTACGCTTGGGATGTGAAAATGGATTGGGGTCTGTTCGACCGACGGCACCACTATTTGCGCGAACAGCTCGTCTACAGTCGACGCGCCTACTATTATCTGGCCGTTTTGGGGGATTTTTTCCTGCGAATCACCTGGGTATTGAACGTCAGCTTGGGCGACGCTTGGCTAACCGAAGCCGACGTGCTGTTGTCGACCACAGCTGCTTTGGAATGCGCGCGCCGATTCATCTGGAACTATTTTCGCCTGGAAAACGAACACTTGAACAACTGCGGCCAGTTTCGAGCCGTGCGCGACATCTCGCTGCGGCCGTTGACCAAGGGCGAGGTCGAAGAACTGATCCGCATGGTCGACCAGGAGGATGGGGTTTCGCACCGCGACGAACAGTTCAAAGCGCTCGTGTCGAGAGGCAAAAATAGACACGGCTCCAAAGGGACCACGGCCGGCCTACGTCAACGGTTCACCCACTTCCGCATCGGCGGCTCGGGGGATAGCAAACAGCCGAAATCCGCCGTGAAAACCATGCACGCGTACGCTGGATGCAGCAGCGACAACTGTTTCGTCGACGTGGACGATCCGGCGGCTGCCGGGGATTCGAACGTTAAGCCATGAATTGTTTTTTTTCTTATTTTTAAAATAATAATAATAATAATATTGTATTTATATTCATTTGTGTACATGTGAGCATAAAATTTAAGCTACAGATACATAACTAGCTAGCTGGTCTAGCTTTTCTTTTATCGTCGAAAAATTTACACTTTATTTCTGATTGCCCACGATTCACCTTCTCAATAGCAGCAGCAGCAGACTGACCAATTTACTTTCCTCGCAGAAAATAAAAAATATATTCAAAAGCTCAGTGCAATAAATTCAATAAATACATAATTAATATTTGCAAAATATTCCATTCATTCATTTTCAAAGGTGCTTCAAAGTACGCGGTATAACGGAAAACGGTATCAACGGTGAACTGTGGTACAAATCCAAAGCGATAGCGAAACAGTCGGCCGCTTCGACATTGGCCTGCCTGATGGAAAACAGTTCCGCCAACGAGAACCAATTTTCAAAGTTTACCGGCTCGGCGCGAACCACGTCCCTCAACAATTTCTCGGCCATGGAATAGTTGCCTTCGGCTTGGTATATCAAGGCGAGATGACGGGTGGCGGCCGTGTGTCCGGCGAACAAACTGAGCGTGGTTTTGTAGCAAGCTTTGGCGTTGGCGAGTTGTTCGAGCACGTGAAACACTCTACCCTTGAGGTAGAGAATTTGAAACGTCTGCGAGCAGCAGCTGTTGTACGCTTCGGCAAGGCACTGTTCCACTTCGTCGACCATGCCCAATTGGAGAAGAATTTCCGCCAGTTCGAGCCAAATGGTGCCTTCGCCTCTGAGACGCGCCTGATTAGTCATAGCGCCCATGCTCAGTTCGCTGAAGTGCAAGCTCAGATCCTCTGAACTGGTGTCGCCGGAGTCGGCGGCAACGACACTGACATCAGCAGCAGGTCCAGTCAGTCCGGTGAAAGTAGTTGAATCGTGATCACCTTGGTCGGTGTAATCTTGAAAAGAAGAAGAAGCAAGTAAAAACAAAGAAACGAACAGTATATATATAGATATATACTGTAGTAGAAGAAGCGAAACTCACTTCCAGCGCCAGTACAACTCCCAGAACCAGCAGACAAATGAGCAGTAGAATGGGCAAGCAGATGACAGCGTTGTTGTTCTTGAGCACCGATGCTGCTCGGTGCTTTCATCTCGGATGGCGTGGGCGAGCGAAACGGGTCTTGCTGGACAATTCTCCACAACATCAGCAGCTCCTTGGCGGCGGCGAACAGAGACCGCTCAGTGGCCGACTGAGTGCCGTCTTCTTGGCTCAGCTTGACCAACAGTTTGAGCCTCAACACTAGCAGAGCGCTGTGGCGCGGGTGCTCGACCACCGCCTCATCGACCAACTGCAACGCTTCGGCCAGTCGATTCTTGGCCGTCAGCAGCAACGCCAACAAAAAAGCTGTGGTCGGCGAATCTTGGCAAAGGGCGAACGAGCGCCGGCAGTGGCATTCGGCGAGCTCCAGACGACCATCGAACGCGTACTCCAAAGCCAAATAGAATTCGGCCATGTAATCCGACGGATCGAGCACGGCGGCGCGTTTCAAAACCGTCAGCACCGCTTCCGGACGTCGTCTGGTCATCGACGACCGGTCCAAATGGACGGTGCTCGGTCGACTGTCCACTTTCAAACTCATCGCCAGGCCTACCAACAACAAGCATCGGCTTTTCATGTGCACGTTGTCAGTGGAACGATACGCGCTTTCGGCCATTTCGATCGCCTGAGCAAAACAAAAACAGTAAAAGAAAAAAGCAGGTACACATGGACGTTTGCAACCTGATCGTAGGCGCCAAAATTTTCGGCAAAAATCCGTGCAGCGAGCAGAAACAAGTCCGCCTCGGCGGTGTTGTCGGTATTCAATTGCAGACAAAGTCGAATCGCCGACATCGCCTGGTCGAACATCCGGTCCGAAAACGAGCACAACGCGTACTGAAGCCACAAGTAGCGGTCCTGCTCCGTCTGACGTCGCAGCACCGAGCAGAGCATGTCGCCCAACAGGCGAAACTGTCTCAACGAACCCAACAACTGAATCAACATATTGTGCACACTTCTGGCCGACATCTTTTCCTGCCAACCGTCTCTTCGTCCAATCATTTCGCTTATTGACAAGAGCAGAAATATTTCCTCGAATCGATTGGACGGGACAAACATATGCGACTTGGAAGGCGATACTGCCAACAGTTCGCCGAAAAACGGCAACGGAGGCAGTGGTAGAAAACTGGCGGCCGCGATTTCGCCCATCCTCAACGACACCGGATACGGATGTCGGTAGCGAAAATCCACTATGCCACGGTAGAGCACTTCGGCCAGTTGACGGCACAGAGCCTGTTGCAACTGGTAGTGACCAATGGCGGTCGAGTCCAAAACGTTGATCATTCGCCGGTACTGTTCGACCGCCTGGTCGAGCTGACCGTGCTTGATGAAAACCAAAGGTACCCGTTGGAGCGCGATCTCGATGAACACGCTAATTTTCTGCCCATGTTGGGCGCTGTTGGATTGTTGAATCGATTGGATCGACTGACGCGATGCGATGTATTTTGCATATTCCTGAAAAGAGAGAGGGCAAATGAAAATATTTTTTCTATGAGAAACTTCAACTATGAAGAAAAAAAAATAAGAAAAAGCGCAAAATAAACCTGAAAATAGCTGAGTGCCAATTCAAGTGATTTGATGTAGCACGAGGCAATTTTTTCCACCCTAGCCATTTTTTGGTGGCGGTTTGAAAACTTCTGCGGCGGGATCGTCTCCAAGCACATGCCTTTGATCGCGTAGGCTTCGGCTTCCAAATACAACGTTCGCAGATTCTGAAATTCCACGTCCGCCTGTTCCAATTTCGACTTGTTCAAGCCGCTCACCGAGTCGTCGAATTTCCCACAACAATAATTCAACTTGGCCAAAAGGAGATTGGCCTCGAAAGTGACCACCGGTTTGAGATCGTCGAAATCGAACACCGACAACAGTTCACTTTTCGCCTTTTGCAAAGGTTGTTCGTGCTGGTCGCCGGGCGTGTTGGCAAATTTAACATTTTCCAAATAATATTCCAAATTTGCTTCGCCCGACAAAAATTTGCTCAAATGTTCCAAACCGCTTCCTTTGCTGCTGATCGTTGGATACAGTTCGAAAATTCGCTGCCAATTTCCTTCAACTCTGCACGCGTCGACTTCGTTGATCAATTTGCTGCCTTTCAACTTCGACATCTTTGCAAGGCGGTTTGTAAAATTCAATTAATAATCAATTCGACCTTTAAATTGCCATCGACGATCGAACTAATAACAGACAAAAACAAATAACTGAATTGTGCTTTTTCCAAACAAACCCTTTGTATTACCATTGTGCGTTTGCATTCAAATAATAAGCGTGACAGCTCTTTGCAATCGTCGGGAACATTGCCAGATTTCAAACATTCGCGAGGTGTTTTATTTTCCTAATTTAACCAAAAGTGAACATGAATTACGTTGTTGAAGAATATTTTCATTTTACACTTATTCTACTTGAACAATTTTAGCAAACTTTATGTCAACTCGTGTATTTTATCAGAGTTTATGGGATACCATACCTTCCTGACGCAATCACTCTGAAGTAAGCAATATTTTAAATCAAATCTGATAGCATCACACGCACGGCTTTTCTTATTTGGTACAACAGAATCTTCCGTATATTCAGGTGTCTCGATCATAATAGTGACTATTCTTTATAATTGCAATACCAATTAACTACCGAATTTTTAAAGGTATTCAAGTTCAATTGACTGTAAAATAGTCAACTGGGTATAAACAACGTAAAATTCATGACATAAATAATAAAAAATATAAAATATTACATCTATTGTAGCGGAATCACTCTTATTGTAGTAAATAGCTTGATTAACACTAAGTAATGATTGATACCGTAGATATTGCATTGGCTTTTATATATATATATAGTGAGTGTGATACCTTGTGATTTTGAATAGACGTATCCGCTACATTATTATTATTAGCACTATTATTATTATCATTAGCATTATTATTATTATAGCAGTCATTCCTGACAACAAATATTGTACTACTTGTACATCAAAAAATTACTGTATAGGCATACTATACATTCTGTTCTTAGTATCATACTGTTGCTGTTAAATCTTGTTGTCCGTTGGATAAACTGACGGCTACGTTTTGTGACGTGGTTGTCAACTGAACACAAAGACTGCAGTATAACCTGCGTCTTTACGGTCAAACTGCCCGCAGTTATGGTTCGCCCAAGCAGAAGCGAAATTTTGTTTGGTCGAATTTCAGCACAATTGACAAAATTTTCTTCCGTGTTTTCGTCTTTACCGGGTACACAGTCGCTGCTGACGTTGATGATCTGCTAGAACTTGTCGAGAATGGTTCCTGCGAAGTGCTGAAGGCGGTTTGTTATGTCGAATTAGAAAATGACCGTTTTCGCTCGTTGACCGCCGGCGATTGGAAATCGTGTCAAATGCTCCGAGAGATGCACCGGAATTATGGCAGCGGCATGGACCAAAACGGATGACTTATCCAGAATCCGATTTTTGCAACGCCTGTCCGTTCATATTCAAGTGATCCTAAAAGCCAACACGTGTGACAATATAGAGAAAATGGCCAAAAAGGCTGATGAACTGTGGCCCTAAACACTGTTAGCTCAGTCGACGCCATTATAGAAAGCAACGCCAGCAGAATTCATGCCATTCAACAATAAATTGCAGATCTAGAAAGACAGCTGCGTTATTTGGAAAGGCCATCACCTAACTCATCCTACTGGTTTTCTTCCAGAAGCCTTGCATTTTTTTTCCACAGACTCCAACCGTGTGAAATTGAATACAGCGCATTCGAACGTGAGCTTCTTGCCACTTCTTTGGCCATCCGTTGGCTCGAAATTCGACGTTTAACAATTTTAACCCACCACAAACCAATTGTTCAAACTGCACAGCGAGGTACAGGTACTCACAACCCAACCCACGTGAAGTCAGACAATTGGACTACATCACATCCTTCACTAACGAAATTCGGCACATCAAAGGTAAAGGAAATACCGTCGCAGGTGCACTATCCAACACGACAACTGAAATTACCACCCGAAGCTTGGTTTCACTTGAAATTGTTTGCAGGGAAAACACAATGAAAAAAGTATCTCGTTACTAACGAAACAGATCAACTTGCAAAACATGAATGTTGTTCTTTGGTGCGACACGTCCCCGGACAGAAGCCGTTCAGACGTGAAATAGTATGCTGGAACGTTACGATACATTGCCTTTCACACTCGATCATCGGTCGAGTTTGAAGCGTCTGGTGAAACAACATTACGATAAGCCCGGCAGGAACAATGATGTCGTACAATGGACACGCATTCATTCACCGAGTATATAAAATCCCCCGAGAAATCACCTAAGCCTCCACCAACTCAATTCAGTCTACATTTACGCCAAATGAAAAAGGGGTTCATTTTTTGGTGATCAAATGGATCCTGAAGAAAATCACGACTGATGGATGCAAACTATCAGTTTAGATCGAATCAAGCCAGCATCCGTCGATTCCCATAGCACGCATCAGATGAAGTTATTTTGGACTGCATTTCACAAAGCCTCCAGATCAGGGAAATACCTAATACCTAACATTAAGTACCATATCCCATTTCAGACGAGAGCATGTATGGCGGCGAGAAGTGAAAAACCGCAAGAGACCATATGGGTGGCACCCACTTGGACATGTAACATAAACGTGAAAGAAGATCGTCGATGGAGAAAAGCGATACCAAGTGTACTAATGAGCGTGGTTCAAATGCACAACGTCCAGTTTGATCTTCCGCTAAATGAACTTTGCTATCGTCATAGTGTCTCGTTCTTGCCCAGCGTCGAAATCATGCATGACCACTAATATTGTTAATTTTCTTTACACCTCAAAAACCTACTGTAGAAATATACTATATATACTTTTTAGTATCGTTTTTTGCGTATTGTTGTCTGTCGAATAAACCGACCACTGTTATCTATATGAATAAACTACTTTTTTACAGACTTTATTAATGATACTGTAAAGATGCCAAAAAATCAAATAAATATTTCGCTTTTATATTTATTTTTAAAACGTACTTTGTATTATTTATTTAAAAATTAAAATTTTTGATATAGTTTTAAAAGGTTATTATTTATCACGTGCATTTTTGATGAAACAAATGCATCACATTTCTTTCTCCGCTCTGTCGAAATGGTTCCACTATCGAAGTACAAATTATTGCCAGCGCTCTCTAATTGGCGAAAGAATTTTGTTATCTTTTTTTAAATAGCCGCCAAAATAACTTAGAAAAATAGTTAAATTTTATAAATTAAATACTTAAATTTGAATATGAATAAAATTGAAAGTATTAAAATTGTTTTTTTTACAATTTTAGTATTTTTTTGGAAAATTTTAAAACTGAAATAAAGCAGTTTTTTACCATTGTAGATGATAAAATTCTATAGTGCTAGTAAAGTTTTAATTGATAATAAATTGATAATCAATAATATTCATTTGACAATTGCAGAACACTGTCAAAATTTTTTTTGTTGCTGGGACAAACTATCTTCTTTAGAATACTTTAACTTTTAAATGTACAGTTGAAATAAAATTTTAATTATAAATGAAACTAAAATAATTTTAATATTTTAAATTGTGCTCAGTATATAATGTTAAAGAGACAAATAATTCAAACAGCTCCATGAGTACTTGAAGTACATTTAATTTTTTACCGTATATTATATGCGCTTTCGATTAAAAGTGAAATAAAATCTGCAACGATTGTTAGTGTAAAACTGATTTTAATATTTTATCTGTTGAAATGAATTAGTTGTACTGAACAAATGGCAAGTCAACATTCTTCGGATGATGAAGGGAAGGTACGCAAAAACTTTTTAATTTCAAGTATAATCTTTTATTATTAATTAATATTTAAAAAATTTTTAGCGGTTCTAAAATTTTTTTTATAAAGTTTAATTAATAATAAACGATTAACAATAATGATGTTTAAATTAATATCAGAGCGATATGAGCGTTGAATAAAATAGTTACAGATAGCTGTTCATAATGATTTATGAAATCTTTATTAACTCAACAGTTGAAAAAGAAGTATTTTCATATATGAATACATTTTTAAGAATTTCAAATGTAAAGTTAAATAATTTTGAAATAACATAAGGCGATATGCCTTTCATGAAATTTTAATTTAATTTAATTTAATTTATTTAAATGTATTAAAATGTAAAAATATAATGTCAATTTTTTTAATATGCGAGTTATTATATATTGTGTATGTGTTATTTATTTATGATGTTTGCATTGTGATCTTTTGTTTGTTGTTGTAAATATTGAAATATTACATAAAGAAATTAAAGCACAAAGCTGTTCTCAAGTTATAGTCATGAAATTTTATAAAGAACATTATTTCACAATAAATAAATTTGTAATTTTCTGGTTGAAAAGAAGTTCAATATAATATTAGCGTTTGATTTTAAAATAATGAGTAAAATGACGGGAAATTGTAAAGCGTTTGCGAAAAGATGTGTAGGCTGTCATGCCAAAGTAAGCGAGGCTTATATTAGAAAAATTTCCATTAATTGCTGAATGTATTTCTATGGATAATTTGCGTTTTTTGTTATTATAATCACTTTTAAGTTAAATATACTTAATATATGATAATATGAAATAGGAATTCAATCGCATGTTTTTATGGATATAATATTAATTCTTCTTTTTCAAAATTCACCATTCTGTTCATCTTTGCAAAAAACAAATATCCATTCATTTTAGTGTAAATGTACGTATGGAGGAATATCCAGCTCCATCAGAATGATCAACAACAATCTTGAGAACACTTTGCTGTTGCTGACAGAAGGAAAAGATTGCACAAGACAATTCTGCACTGAAAATGAAGAGGAGACTGCCCGCACGAAATCTGGAAACGTTGATTTTGATGCTATTTTGAATCAGTTCGAACAGCAGGTGAATTTTATTTTTGATATTAAAAAATCAGCTGATGCGCAGAGTCATCTTTTCCGAATTTCATGCAAATCTGTTATTCAGACAGTTTACAAATTTGACTGATTTATCCATCTTTTCTTATTTCATTTCGCATAAGTGATGTATTTATTCTTCGTTTTTTTTTCGAAATTACAATAGTCTTTTCTGTAAAACTTAGTTAAATTTATTTGCTTTCGACGTTTAAATAAGCAGAAAAGTTTAAATTTCATTTATTAAATACTTTTAAGCAAATATTTTTTGAGCTCATTGATAAAAAAGATAATTTAACAGGTTACAAAGTAAAATGTTATATTTTCCAAATGAGTTTTTTGCCGTTTTGTGTGAAATTTGCATATTAAAATATAGGACTATCTTAACATTAATAAAATCATTTCAGCCGAGTTCTAGTCAATCAACCGCAGCCTTAAGTTTTGATGATGAAGAAAACTGCTTCAGTTTTGAAGTATTGCTTTTAATAATTATTTGTTATAATTTATAGTTAGACAAAATTGATTTATAGAACATGGAAAATAGAAGGCTAACGTGCGAACAGACCAAATCGGAAGTTGTAAATGGAACTGATGAAGGATGTTTAGACGATAAGCAAGTAAGATTAGATATACAAAAGAAGGGCATGTGCTCTGTTTTGGTAGATAAATGGTTAAAATAAAATATGGCAAATGTGCAAAAAACGCTCAGTAGTAAAGATTAGCAGTTAAATTTAAAAATGACTAATTATCTATAATTATTTTTAATTATAGATATATTATATCTAATTGTATGTAAGCCACTGAAAGTATTTGAACAGTTATTATTTTATTTTCTATTTTGTTTATTTTTTATTTTTTTTCTGAAGCACTTTATTATTTATTTATTTTATAAGTGATAATATGCATATCTGCATGTTAATAGTTTGGTTTTTAAAACTTCAAAATTTATTTTATTTTTTATTTTTAAACTTATCTCAAAATGGGTGCAGAATTTTTATTAATTAAGTTATTTGTTATTTATTTCAACTATAGTTTTATAATACTGTCAGTTTTTCTTTAGTTTCAGTAAAATAATGCTGATACATGTCATTGTTTACGAATATATTTTCTATAAAGTTGTTTAGAAAATGAATCCCCAAGCCTTATGCATGTTTAATATTATATTTCATCCAGTTTTACTATTAATGCACTGTATAATAAAAAATTCAAATTATAAATATTCCTAAAAGATGAAAATGTCTTTTTGGAAAAAATGCTTTACAGTGTTTGAAATGATCATCAGGTATTATGAATGTGTGGAGAGTTGAAGTGAAAAAAGGAACCAAATGATTTTTGTATTAATTTACTGTAGTAATTTTTGATTAAAAATCGTTATGTTAATGTTTGTAAATATTCCATGTAAAGGAATATTTTGATTGTTTACGCAGAAGAAGATATTTTGTGATTTTGGTTTTAAACTTTAAGAGAAATTTACTTTCAGATTGAATTTTTTTCTTATCAAAGAGGATTTTTTATTTTGTTACCATTATTTTGCATTGGACAACTTGTGAGTTTAGAGGAGATAACTTTAGAGGCAATGTTGTTTTATGAACATGCGTGCAATTTTGAAGCTTACATTTTTGGTTAAAAATTTTAATTAAATTCCGTTATTTAAAATTGAACCTCAATGCTTTTGATATGCAAGATTTTGAAATTAATGATTTCATTTTTTATTGTTCTTATTGTATTTTCAGCAGTGCTTGTTAAACACACTGTCTCATATTGCCAAGAATTCGATTTTAGTCCAAGAGCAAGTACGCAAGGTAGTGTAAATCGGTATTTTTAATTCTGTTCTGTTAATGCTGACATTCCTGTTTATTAATGTGCTGATTTTCTTTCTTATATATGTTTTTAAATAGGCTTTACACTCGCATCAGTTATTGCAGAAGGAATTATTACTGGTCAAAAGAAGACATAGCGTGCCTAGTGATTTGAGTAGTAGAAGCATTTATGCAGACATCATCTCAGATCAAAGTTCACTAGGGGTGTGTTTTAAACGTTTGATATGATAATTTTTTCAAACGTTTGTTTATTAAATTTATTTGCAGTCTAGCGGCACTCAAACGTCTATTCACAAACAGCCAGAGCTGTTCGATTTGTCAACTCCTTATTCTGACAGTGTGGTGAGTTTTAATGTTATATTAATAATATTTATTAAACGAAATCTGTAATATTATAAAGTGCTACAATAATTAATTTACCAAGTTGAAATTTACTCCATTTTTTTATTTCAGTGGTTTTTTACTGCTTTTTATATGATGGATTTTAAAACAGCTTACTGATAGTAGAGCATGGTTCTAGGATGTATTTAATTCTAGTTTCTCCCAGATGCAGTAATTTGTGCATTTATTATATTATATTTGAAAACTTTTTCAGCGATTGTACCGTACAAAGCTGAGATTGTCTCCTTCGTTTAATAACAAACCTCCTAAAAGACTTCCTGCAGACGTCACATTTCTCAATTCAATTCGTGAGCTGTTTTTTATGTCTTAATTATGAATTATGCTTTTTATTCGATTTGTTTTTCTTATTCCATGGATTGATTATTTGGGGCACTTATTTTACTTATTTGCATTATTAAATATGTTATACATGGAAATTTCCAGCAAATGATCTTCGATAATTTTTTTTAGTGCCAAACGGTATATGGTCCCAATCTTGCAGAAGAACTAAATGTATGCATATATTTTAATCCTAAAAGTGATTTTGAATTTTCAATTTTTTTTTCTGTTTCTTTTTGAATTTGAATTTGTTTTTTTTTATTCTGTATATTGTATTGTGAAAAGAAATTCAATTTTTATTTTTGAATGTATGATAAATTTTAGGTAATCAAAATAAAACAGAATCATCGAAACGCCGTCGCTTGAAGATGGATCAGGAAATTACGTGAACAGATTCCTTTATATGGTCTTATTTTATTTCAAATCTTCGAAAGTGGCCATTGAGATGAACAAATTTAAAAGTACATCTCCATTTTCAATACAGTATCACTTCTGAATTTAAATTTAGTAGGTTAGTATGAAAATTGTCTTATAATGAAAGAAATTATGAAATGAAAATACTCTTTCTCATATTATTACTCTCATCATATTTATGTTTGTTCTATTTTCAAATCCTTGTGTAAGTTTTATTATAATTGCGCAATTACGGAATTTAATAAATTTGAAAAAATGTCCATTGCATATATTGCATTATTACATTACAGATTTACCGATACAGATTGTGCATTGAGATTTAAGGAATCAAAACTAAATTTAAAAAATTGAAAAATTAACTACATCTTTTTAAGTAATGAAATGTTTACTTTAAAATGCCACTTACAAATTAAAATCAAATTTTGCATTTAATAACTGGCTTTAAATGTCACTCCACATCGAATTTACTTACGTTTCCAACATAAATGCAGATGGAAATAAAAATTACTGCGAAATAAGATGTCATATAAAAGCACGAATTATAAAAGTAAAATCGAAATGAAGCAAGCGAATTTCCAAGCTGCTAGTTCAGGGCTCGTCTTCTTCACTTTCCTCCGTTGAATCTTCTTCAGGTTCTTCCTCCGCGTCAGAAAACGCCTGCTGCCCAGTATCTCCAAATTCAATACCAAAATCTTCGTCATCGCCTCCGCCTTCATTTATTTTCGCCGTTTCTGGTAGTTCACCATAAGTTTTCAAATTGCGCGCTTCGTCCGAATTATACTTCAAAATGACATCCGCCTTTTTGTCTTGAAAATCTCTCAAACCGATCAATATTATGTCCCCGGCATTTATCCACACTTTTTTACGCAACTTCCCTCGAATGTGACACATTCTGACAACACCATCAAAACAAAATGCCTGCAGACGATTATTTCCCAACATTTTCATTACTTGCGCATATTCTTGGCCATCTTCCTTAAATATCAATTCACGCTTTTCGGCGTCGTTTTCATTTTTTCCACGACGGCGATTTTTTCCTCCTTTACCTTTATTTTTGGGCATTTACAATTCTAAATTCAAAAAAACATAACTGTAATAATGATAACTTATTTTCGATGTAAATAAAAAAAGAAAATCTCAAAATAAACTTCGTACCGAAGCAGTCTACTTTAGAAAATTTACAAACAGCCAAATCATTGCAAAACAACAAATTTACAAATCAGTGCATTGCATTGCATTGCAAAGCAAAAAGGAAAATCAGTCCATTTTGTTATTACACAACAATAAAAATCAATTCAATAAAATATTAAAAATCTAAAGTCATGAAAATAACGAATCAGCCGATTGATTCAACAGCAAATTTTTCTTGATTAAACAGCATTTATGACGGAAAGTGAACATAACAGTGCTGCTGAAATTACACTGCTAATAATCAAAAAGAGTAAACAAAATTGTACAGCAAAAACACTCACAACCTTGATATTTATTACGGCACAAAACTGAAATTCAGGAAGAACACAGAGCATTTCCTAGAAATACAGTAATACACTTTACAGTATAAAAGCAGCAGGTTTGTATGATATATCTGCATTTGACTATTAATATATTTTTATAAAAGCAAATAATATATTTTAAATTTACAATTCTTTAGTTTCATACTTTTTCAGAAATGATTTAAGCAAAACTTCAGCTTCGTTTTTACACTGTCATCCAAAAAAGGATGCTACTAATATTAGACTTCCAAATTTGCAGTAACTGTATTATTTTTTGTAGAGAATTCTATGATGTCGTCAAGAGAATCACTATATTGCGTCGATCAATAACATACTTAAGATGAGTTTATTTCATTAAATTTGGGCGACGTCGCTCAAGGTCATAGTCATAATCATGAAAGTTATTCTTCGAGCGTGGTGATCAAATAAACGAACACAGTAGATCCATTTATCTGCTACAAATGCAAGTTCAAAATTCACACGCGCTCGTCTATTAATACTGACCTTTTCACTTCACCATTATGTTACTTACTACAGTACACATATATTAACAATCAAGGTTTACTAACATATATACCATCCGTAACAAACAGAATGTTTCATTCATAAATGAATGCTATTAATATGAAAATAAATAAATACTCATATCTACGAAGCCAAATCACACAAAAGGAGTCATAAATTCATCTTCGTCGTGTTCACCTTCAGCCATTAAAATTTCTTTGTTATCCATATACTTGTATTTTTTCTGCAATGACTCTGCTCTGTACAACTGTGCTAAAATTCTTTTCTGCAAATAGATCAAAGCGTCCTTTGAAAGTACTAATGTTTCATGTTTCAGCATGCTGAAGCAATTTAGTCCTGAAAATTAAGAACAGCTACATTAAGACAACAACAAAAAACTATAAATACCATATGCTGGAATAATATTAAACGCTACGTTTTCAGAAGTCGCCATAAATAAATTGACAGGTGCTGTATCAGTCCTAAAAGTTTGACATGAATAAATACAAAGAATAGTAACCGAAATTATTTGTGTATTAATTTTAAAGTGAAAGCGCCGGTCACTTGTAGTGGTTTGAAATACATAAAACTGAATATTAAAAAGAGTCATACACGTCAACAAACAGTACAGAGAAACCCCAATTTCTACATTCCGCTAATTCTTCCAAGTACTGAAAAGTTAATATAGTTAATATATAAAGTTAATATATATTGTTAAATTTATCATTCTTTTACTTTTGGTTCTCCGGATGGCAAAGAATCAAATGAATCGACAATAACCAAATCATCCTGTAAATTTCGTATCAGTTTTCAATATTTATGCATGCTTGGATAAGCCATACTTGGATGTGTTTTATTGTCAATGCAACACATAAACCCTGGAGCCTAATAGAGTCAGGCAACATGTAAAATCGTGTTCTTGGTCCTCTTGCACCATGGCTAATACCACCTAATTAACATCAGTTGCTTTAAATCTACATTTTCGTCCTCACAAAATATACCTCTTATCCAAATCGGAGAACGTATGCTACCATGACGTGCTCTTCCTGTACCTTTTTGTGGCCAAGGCTTCCTTCCTCCTCCAGGCATCTCTGCTCTAGTCAGTGCTTTAATAAAAGACTAAATAAACTGTAGACTTTCGAATATATTTTTGAAACATTTTAAACAAACGTTTTACCACGGAACGATAGTTCAATTGCCATACAATGTTCTGATGTAAAATGTCAATTCTAAATTTAAAATTTTGTGAACATTTCTATGCCAATAAATTTGTGGACAATTTTAAATGTCCAAATAATTATTACCTAGGAAATACTCTAAATATAGTTGGATTTAACGGAATTAAATCAACACGAGTTTCTTCGACTTTATTCAAACTAGTTAGCCAAGCTTCAGGTTGGACGCAAAATTTGTTTTTCTTATCAACTCGCCATTCAGCGAGAGATTGCAATGAATTTGGAAGCAAATCTAAATTTATTCCAATTTATAATATTTACTTTTAAAAATACCGAGAATACTTATTGAATCGTTATTACAAGATGACTTATGCGAATGATGCAAATTCGGTTTAGAATCACTTGTACTACTCATAAATACACAGTTCGGAAGATTATAAATGTTTCTGCACATTAAATGTTTTTGTGACAAAAAACAAAACCCAGTCTTCCACATTTTCAATACCACTAAGTTACACCCACTTCCAGAACAATTTGATTTTCAAGATTTATTTTTTCTTTCAGTATGCTTCGCAGGTAACGTTGCAATAATTGTTCATATAAATAAGTTATTAGTTATTATTTGTTTATTTTAACAATTAAGTTATTTTTTAATATGCATAAAATTATGTACTGAACGAATTTGAAAACTTTTACATTCACCCTAAAACATTCCGCTTTAGGTAACATTAAACTATGACAAATAAATTCAACAAATATTCATTTATCTTGCTTGTTTCATTTAGTTATTTTCAACCCTTGATAAAATGTCATTTGAAACATGGATAAGATAACAGTGCACTGATTACAGTATTCTGATTGCCGAGAATATTCCCCGCACTGGTGTAACGCGTTGATATATTGGAGAACGATGCATTATTACTTTTCCGGCTGTAGTTCAGTTATAATTTCAAATTAATGATCAAAAAGCTTAGCAAAACCTCTCAAAAAATTCAAAGCTGCTAAGATTGTAAAATCCATTAAAGTTGATTTTTGAATTTTTGGTGACATAAATTTTATTTCTGATATTAAAAAATGCTAGAAAGAATGAAAAAATCGATGCTACCATTGTTGAATAATGAGATTGTAATGCATGTGATAATCATTTTTAAATATGCTGTGAATACCGTAAAAGCGATGTGAGTTAGTTCATGATACTTGTGTCAACGTGCCTTAGTTTTTAGCTTGTGTGTTATTTTGTTTCAAATAAAAGCATAGTTGGCGTTCATTATGAGTGTTGTTCCTTCTACCGTCGCAAGACATTACAGAGATGAATATATTTGCTGCTTAAAAGATTTTCTTAAATAGCCTTTACACGTAGAATGTTTATATCATTTTTACTCAAAAGCGTTTGAACATGTTAAAATTGAATTCATAAACAATTTTTCCATGTAAATATAAAATGTTTATCAAAGCAAAGCGCTGAGTCAATAATTGCTGGAATGTTTGGAAAATTAAAAATGTAATTGTCAAAGGCAATTATAATTTTGAGTAAATACAAGTAAATTTATATTATTCTTTTTCGAGTTTTAGTATGTTATGTAGAAAATAAGTTCATGTGTATTATTTTTAAATTTCTTATGTAAGTTTCATGGGGAATGTAGTGTTGCTCGAGTAACAGAAGGCATTGACGTACCCCGTTAATTATTGCTTTTCTTTCTTGTTATGCATTAATATTTTTGGTACTAAATTTATTAAACTAAAGACATTTAAAGTATTTCCTAAAATCTCCATAAATTATTGTCCATTAACAGCACTGCTAAAATGAAATCATGCTACTATATTTTGAAATTAGTACCGACAACAAAGATGTAAACAGTTGCTCAAGCAGCGTGATGAAACTAATTATAAATATGTCTTGGCAAAGTGAAATGAACTTATATATTAATTTATTTATTTCTATGATCAATGTTTGTAAATATAGTTGACTGTATATATTAGCTTAGCAATTAGAAGAAAAAGCATAAACAACGGTAACTGATGGCCTCGAAACAGATAATTTACTTGATTCGTCTGATGCTCATCCATATTTCTAAATTATCATGTTACAAATAAAAAATACCGTAACTGTAGGCCATTTTATGCAGTGAACCCATTTTATAAGAAAAGTGATGAAGCTACAAATTTCACTCCTAATTTTTTTACTTCAAACTGTAAGTACGGTTTATTAATACGTCATTGAAAAATTAATTCAAACAGCCGAAAACAAAAATATTCATTGTTAATCTTAAAAAAATAATGATTTTTTTGTTAACATTTTTAAGCAATGACATATACATAACAAAAATAAACAGTGAACAAACACAAGCAATCAAAATGCAATACAACATTTAAATTTCATCTTTGATGGTAATTTTAGCAGCGATTTATAATCTAAAGAAGTTAACTTCCTATTTAAAAAATAGGCCATAAATTTTCTTTTAACCAAATACAATTTAAAATTTAAAAACCGTTTAAACAAGTATCCAAATTTAGCACAAATATTTTGAGGTGTTTACAATTTCAGACGTTTACAGAAGAACGCTATGCGTGCGGTTTGCCGTATTTTAAGCCGATTTTGAATTTTCACGCAAGTAATCGAATAGTTGGTGGTTTCGAAACGAAGCCTCATTCACATCCATGGCAAGTTTTTATTAAAATTTTTCAAACAAACAAAATGTTTTCAACTTGCGGTGGCAGCATCATACAACAGGAAGACGGGTTCCGAAATTCCTCCAACCTTGTTCTCACTGCTGCTCATTGTTTGCATGATCAGTAAGCTTATTACTTTTACCTTTTTTTAAAAATGATTTCTTATTCATTTATTTAAAAAAATTCTGAAAGACCAAAATGCGCATATAAATTCACATGCAAATTTAAAATTTATCAAGTATGTCGATTTAAAACATTTAAATTATCGTTTCTCGTTTATGCAAAAGTGGAAGTTGGACTGCTCCAGCGAAGTTGGAAGTTGTTGCCGGCGCTCACAGTGTCAAAAATTTGGAAAGAACCCAACAAAAATCAAGAGTGAATGCTTACATCCCTGGCGATTACAGCGTGTATACGTTTGTGAATGACATTGCTTTATTAAAATTGGAAAAGCCTTTCGTATTCAACAAATTTGTCCATCCAATTTGCTTGCCAAAAATCGATGAATCTCTACCAATAGGATATAAATGTATGGTAGCTGGCTGGGGTTCATTGCGAGGTTTGTATGTTATTATTGTGGGCATTATTTTTTATTTTTGTAGACAGTTTCTGCAAATAAGTTGATTAAGATAAAGGATGTCATATTCGGTTAGCATTCATTTTTATTGTCATCATTATTTTCATTATTAGCATCAGGAATTTTTTGGTGATTCTGTCATTCATAGAAAGTGGTAAGCTGAGCAGTCGATTGATACAAATCGAAGCGCCTGTATTGCCAACAAAACGATGCTGGCAAAATCAAAATCCGAAAAAAATGTTTTGTGCAGGTTATTTAGAAGGAAGGAAAGATGCATGTCAAGTAAGCCTAATGCATCATGTTCCTAATTTTATTATTACAAATAAATTATAATTTTTACTGATAATTATTGATTTTAAATTATTTACATGGTTGTCTTTTTTTAATGAGAAATAAATCTGATTTAGGGTGATTCTGGTAGCCCATTAGTTTGTCGAGTGGGAACTAAATTTATTCAATACGGCTTAGTTAGTTTTGGACATGGTTGTGCGAAAAAAGGATATCCTGGTGTTTACACGAGAGTTTCCAGTTTTGTGCAATGGATCGCAAAAGCGGATGCGAAATTACAAAAAGTTTCTGCACGCGTATCCAGACCAGCACTTGATCAGCATATTCAATAATGAAACATTAAACATCATATTTTGCATTCTAATGAATTGAAAACTCCAGTAAATCAGCGTTATTAGCACATGTATTGTCAAGCTGAATTTATGGCGTGAAAAACATGCAGTAAATTCAGCAATCATTATTTATATTTTAAATTTTACAAGTCCAGTGTGTGCTCACAGAAAATCACATTCCCCATATTTGATTTATTAAACAGCTCTAAACAGGTTTGTTATAAAAACATTAACTGAATGTTAGCAACAATTTTTACAAATTAAATTTTCATAAAACTCCTGTTCCCTATTTTTTGCAATGAATATGCGTGAAAATAAAAATGTACAATGCAAATCACCTTTCATACAGTAATTTTTTGCAGTGACCCATTTTATGATTTTTACTTTTTGTTATAAACCGTTGGAAAATTCAAAAAAAGTAATGAAAAAATAAGCACTGCATTAAATGAATATCAAAAACGATTATTTATTAAAGTGTTGTTTACATGAAACAGAAAACGGTTTGATCAATAATTCAATAATTAGCTTTTATAATAAATAGCATTATACAGTCAATGATGAAAACACATTTATTGTTATATGAATTATCCTTGACGTTCATTCAATATTACTATAGATTCCGGCAAATTGATTGCTTATCAACTTATAGTTTTCTGCTTGCCACATGTAGCTACTTAAATATTGTTTCCAATTTCTGTGCATTCAATTTGCTTTAAAGTAAAATATTCTTAAGTAAGTGCATCATTCAAATTATTTATTATCTTGCAACTGAATGTCATACTGCACTGTCTTATTACTCTCGGCCTCATTTTCTCATTTAATATATTACATAAAATATTATTCTGTATAAAATATTATATATTTAAATAAATATTATTTTGCACAGCTAGAACTAGCATGTGTATTTAGAAAAACTTCAACTATCAGATATAATATATTGAACTGTACTAGTGAGTTTGTTTTCTACAAGAAGGATTGAATTTTAGTATTGTTTTGTAATAAGTGAACGAAAATGGCTTTTTGAATTGCAAAGCATACTGTTCACGTGGTGTTATTTTAAATTGCGTAAAGCATATAAAGTGGTGATTTAGATTTTTGCGTAATTTTCAAATTATTTCCTGCTATCCACTATTTAATTTGTTATAAATATGTTATAATTTAAAAAAATTTTTTTAAGCTTAATTGATAAACAGATTGTGAATAAACTAGTTGATGCGCTATAGTTGTTCATTGTTTGTGACTATGTTTAGTGATGAATGTTTGCATCTGTATCGACAGATTAATTGCTGAATAAAAATTGAATTTTACACTGCGAATAGTTGTTTGAATTCCATGTTTTGTTTTCGTTGCTTTTTTTGAATCAGAGTGATATGCAAGTTTTCAACGTAATGTGGTTGTTTTTTTGCCATTTGTAATACAAAATATTAAATAATACACGTGAGAAATATTACAAGTATTGTCAGTTAGCTTGGTATAAAATTAGTTTTTATAATTTGTTGTGCTATTGTCAGTTGAACCACAATTTGAATCATAAAATATTGTACAGAAAAACTACAGTATTCGATTTTATTATAAAGAAAATAAAGTATGTGCTTATTATACAGAATGAGATGAATGTTTTCATTTTAATAGTTGCAAAGTTTGATATTATTTATGAGGAAAATTAACAAAGTTGAAATAGAAAAAAAATTTTTTTTTCAGAAAAGTAAAAGTGAATTATTTTAACGATTGTAAGTGAATATTCAGAAAGGTGAATGTTAAAAGTTTCAGACGCTGATAGCTGTCATGTTGTCTGAATCAGCTGCTGTGAAATAGAACAATTGTCGAACAGATGCGCATATTCGAAGCACTTGAAATTATTTTTTAATTTAGTTTTCTCATTTAAAAAATGTTGAAGTTAACTATTAGATGGGTAAGATTTGTCGGTCAGCGGCAAACTAGTCATTTTAAGTAGTTCTTCATATTTGGAGGCATTTTTGCCACCGTGGATAGTTATTTGGGAACTTGTTCCAGTTGGTTGCAGGGCAAACGATTCATTTTCATCAAGTTTGGCAAGCATTTAAATAATACAACTTAAAAAGTATAGCCCTGCCATGGAGGTGGTATACAGTGCGAGATTTTTTTGTAAGTGAACTTTGCATTCTTTAGCATATTGTTTGAATATGTTTGTTGACTTTGAAAATCAGTACTAATCTGTGGATAAATGAATGAGCAATTGTGTTCGTATTTGTTCACTTTTGAGGTGGTTGCTTTTGAAATATGATTTGGAAATGCCATTTGAATTTGGCATGCTAATTCAACACTGAGACGAGAGTTGAATTGCTTACACGAAATGGAAACTGCGTTTAATTTTTCCAAGATGAAAATACTGTGAAAATAGTTGTAAATTTAGATTGACATTTTAAACTGATTTTATCTTTTTTTTCCAAAAAAAAAGGTGCATAATGAATGCATTTGAATATTGATGGAAAGTTTGTTTTTGTTTGTTTGTCTGTTCCCAAATCTTCATGCTGCATTTTATTTTTCCATTGCTGGTTGGTGTTGTTGTAGTTTTAAAATTAGACAATGATTTTTGTTTAATTTCTAGTTTAAAATTTTTCATTTTTTTTCCTTAATTTAAATTACCAGTTTCAGTTGTAATTTGTAATCAGCAAAATGAGAAAAGAATAAAATGCAGACAACAGTTCGAAAGGATGTTCGAAAAAATAAATGCTTGGCAATTTTGCAAAAAGTGTTGTTGTTTGCGATAAAATATTGATTTGGACAATTGAATTGAACACACAACGAAACTTCCTCTACGTTGCATTTGCGTCACTTCTTATGCAAAAAAAATTGATAATCTCTCTGGTTGGCGTTTTTGATGTTTCTCAACCGTCAACGCTGAAATAGAAGCAAAAGAGGAGGAACAGCCGGATGAAATGATGCGTGAAATAAACAAAAGCATATTAATAAGAAAAAAAAATATATATATGTATATATTGGTAATTGAATTATGCAGTAATTGCTGGACCAAATGACGGTGGTTCAGCTTGGACGGACGTGGTCATTTTTCATTTTTAAACAATGTATTCAATTTATGCGCAATTTGGATTCACTGCGTCGTCTGCAATTGATTTATCACATTATCCGTTAGCTTTGAAAAGCGTTATATTATGTCTGTGTTGCTTTGGCGCAGTTGGGGTCTTTCTCGGCTGCCAGGAGGTTTGTTTGAGATTTTGAACGGTGATGTTCAATGAAGGCGTGCTTCAGAGATTCTGTTCTGCCCTACCCATTGGCGGACAGTTTGGTGTACGTTGTACTAGTAGTGCTGTTTGTTTATTTGTGTAATTTGCTTTTTTACAAAGAAAATTTGCATGTTTGTTTTTTGTATTTTTGCTTGTACTGATAAGATAATGATGGTATTTTGATGTTTCTGTTAATTATTTAATTATTTATTTTGCGTTTTTGATTAGTGACAAAAAAGTTCTTGTGTTCAAATGTGGATTTTCAACTGCATCGGACTCTGTTAGTGTAATTCAATTGATTAAATTTCACTTTTTCATATTCATTTCAATCAATCAATTGTGATTGGTTTAATAAACAGAAAATTCAAATACAATCTTGCGTGCCGTGTATTTTAGTTGATTCTTTTTTTTTCCAATTGTTAACAATACCCTGCGATAGTAATCGAGATGAATAGATGCTGTGTATGTGTAAGCAATGAATATTTTTTTTCTATTTTGTTGACAATTTTAAATTTCATTCAATACATTTGTACATGCGTAGTGGAATCGAGGTGATTTCAATTTTACGATTTGCAAATTTGAATTGTTTCCTTGGTATTTTTTTTTAATACATGTTTCTACACGGCAAATGGTGTGATACTTTCACAGGGGTGGGGAATATAATTTTTTTTATAGATTATTCATCCAGTTTTTTTTTATCTTATTACATCATTTCAAATCTCAAGCATACAATTGTGAATGAAATGACAAAGAAGCGATTGTGCAAGTGGAATAAATAATTTGCATGGTAAATTCAATCTCTTTTCGAACAATAAGCACAAAATATTTTCCACCATTGTGTTGTTTGTTTGTAAGTGTTTTTTCAATTTTCAAATCTTGCAACAAAAAGTTACAAGTGCAATCTGATAAAAAAGTGAAATGCACAAGCGAACAAGTTGTTGTTGTTGTTGTAATTTTCCATGCAAATTATCGAATTTTCAATTTTATATTCAAGTGTAATTTTTGATTAATAAGGGCTTTTTAAAAAATGTTTGATTTTCTGCTTAACTTTTCAACTTTTACGCTTGATCAAGAGCTGATGGGACAGTATGTTGGTTGTATTTGTTTGCTTTGTTGAAAATTGCTAAAATTGTTGTTGTTTGGTATTTTTCCAGAAGTAGCGTATATTTTTAGCTTCGGTTGAAGAAATTTGCTGATTCTTCAATTTCAAATTCTATGCATACTGTATTTTTGGTCATGTATATATGTTGTATACATGGGTATGAATAATTTTTTCTTTTCTTTTTCTACCAACGTGTGACGTTGCTTTTCAAGTGGACTTTGTGTGTGTGTGTGTGTGTATGTGTGTGATTTGACTTACTTGATGTGCTGCTGTTGTTATTGTTTGCGCGACGTTGAGAAGAAAGTCGTTGCTGCGTTAATCTTGGAACGTTTCATCCGGTCGTAGTTGGGTTGCTTGGAAGTTGTAGCTTTGCAATTTTCTTCACCTTTTACACCATAAAGTGCTGCAATTGCTTCCATGTAAACATTTTGTTTTATTAATTATTTCCTGTTCGACTTGTGAAATCAGGTGAGATGTGGAGATGACACCCAATGCCCTTATGGTTTGTGATTGGGATTGTTATTCGACCACTTCTTTTGAATAATGCTTGCATGTAAATAAGTAGTATTCTCTTTTTAATTTGCATATTTATTCAAATATTTTCTCAGAAACTTCACAGTTTTAAGTCAGTAGTTTAGTAATGATGATTCAATTCGAAGTTGGAATTTTTCGATATTAAAACGATTCTAGTTTTCAACGTTGCGTTGCTATTCGTGAGTCAACGTCGGAAACTGTAATAATTTTTATAGTCCAAGCTTATCTATATCTATTGTTTGTTTGTTTTGTTTTTTGGGTATTATTGAAGATGTATTGATTTTTAGGTTTCAATTAATTGTTAGGTTCAAACAGAAAAAAAATACATGGATCTGATCAGACTGTAGTAATTGCGTTTTAAATTCTTTGAAAAAATTTCTTTTTAAATAATAATCATTTGATTTAAGCAAACAAGCAAATGTTCTTTCTTTCAATAAACAAAGAGAATAATTATAGCATCGCATGTGTTATTTTGTTTTCTTTTTGTTGATCAAAATGTAATGAAAATGATCGATTGAGATTGATTTATTTGTTATTCTACCAGAATGGAAATTTTGAAATTATTAATTTATTCAAATTGAAAATTTTTTTTGAGCAGAATTGAAAATTATTTTTTCATCTTGTGTAATCTGCGTAAATTTTTGCAGATTTTGAACACGAGCGATGATTGCAATTGATTGACAAAACTTCAGATTTGCAATCATTGAATGATGCATCATTGAATTTGTCATTATTTCCATTTCTTTGAATTGTTTACGTTTGTTTGTTTGTTTGTTTTTTATTTGTTTGTTGTTTGTTCTATGTAATTTTGACATTCATATTTGAAGGCGTTAATCAGTGAAACAGACGATTGCATCGGTTGCAGGCATGAGAGGCATTATTCCTTATCATTCAGGGGTATATTTATGAGAGTGGTATTTGTTAATTTTTTCAGTCAGTGTGCATCATATTATTGTAAAACTGATTTAAATATTCATGGAAATTTGTATGGTTTTCATTTTAATTTTTCAAATGTTTACGCAGGATGAGGTTTTTGTAGTTTCTTCGTTTTCTTAAACTGAATGTGTAATTTGAATATTCAATTTAACAGAGTTGACCATGTCTATATATATACATGTATATGTGTGTACAATAGTTGAAGGTGGCATTGTATTGGAATGTACTTCGTGCAATATTTGCACACTGTTGTTTGCATTTTAAATTGTGTATAGAGTGTGTCAGAGTTTGCCTTTTGTGAATAACTGTTGATCATCATTGTCTTTGTTTGAATCAAATTCCACTGGATTTGTCGAGAAACTCTCCAAGCATGAAATTTGTAATAATGCAAACAACGTTTTTGTATGTCCATATTGTACATGGATATGGATATATTTTCATGTGCTTTGTCTTCTGTAGTATATGCGTAGAAAATGGCTAATTGTTGTGTAAGATTTGTTCTTGCACAGCGTGTTCATTGCAAAAAAAAGCACAGCTGTAATAACAGTAGTTGTATTAGCGTACAAATTAGTGAATATTGTTAAGTATGTTTTTTTTGAAAGAATTTTAACAAGCATTTTCTAAAAAGTAGAAAATAAACGTGAGATATAATTGTTGTTGTTTGAATGAATGAATGAAACTTTTGCGTTGAATCTGATTTTCGAAAAAAAATACTTTAGTATGTTAAATTTTTAACAACAGAATCATTTTGTCATTTTTTTCAGTTATTCTGGTGCTCATTGTTGTTTGATTGTAAATATTCATGCTGGAAATGAAAATAATCCGTTGGAAATCGAAAGCGATACCAATTTGCATATTGGTATTCGTCGGCTGCTTTGCTTTATACATGAGTAAGAGTGGTGGAATCGTTAAAGCTTCAGGTTGTGTTGTTCACTTTTTGACGATTTCTAGTCAAGCTGAGCTGGACCGATGCAGAAGATCCGGCCGACTATGTTGGCCTACCGAAGGATCGACACTTCGGATGGCACGAATCGAACGAGCGTTTCTACTACGGCATCGAACGCAGGGCCGCCGGTCGACCCTGGATGCCGTTCACCAAGCCACCGCCCGACCAGTTGCCGCCTTTTGACAAAATCTCCTTCGTGCCCAAACAGCTAATTGTACACTTGGATTTGAAAGGTGCCCCACCACGGGTTAACCAGTTTCGCGATTTGTTCGAATTTTTCAAAAAAGCCGGCGCCACGGGCTTGTTGATCGAATGGGAGGATATGTTTCCATTTGAAGGCGATTTGGAACCGTTGAAAAACAGAAACGCCTACACCAAGGCCGAAGTGGAAAGCATACTGGGGTGGGCGAGGGAAGTTGGCTTGCACGTGATCCCGTTGGTCCAAGTGCTCGGCCATTTGGAATGGGTGCTCAAGCATGCCGAGATGGTCGAACTCAGGGAAAATGTCATCTTTCCACAGGCGGTTTGCGTTTCCAATCCCAACGCCACCCGCCTGGTCAGACTGATTATTGATCAAGTGCTTGCTTTGCACGGCGACGACGTCGAATACGTTCACATCGGTGCGGATGAAGTTTATCAAGTGAGCGTTTTCAAATATTGATTGTGCTGACTGAAGAAATAGAGAATATATATATATATATGCTTAAAATTTGTGCAAAATATTGTTGGCTCGTTTTTGTAAAAATTTCCCCAATTCCAGTACGGAGAGTGCGCGCGATGTGTGGAAAACTTGTACAGTCGACAATTGGAAAGGCAAGATTTGATATTGGAGCACATTGCCAACTTGTCCATTTACATCCGAAGTGAATTCAACAAAAGGGTGCTTGTCTGGCACGACATGCTGAACGTGATGGAAGAGAAGTCGTTGGAAAAGTGGTCGCTTGGCGATTTGGTCGAGCCTGTCGTTTGGGCGTATGCGGAAAATTTGGAAGAGTATTTGCCGTTGGAATTGTGGAAACGTTTCGAAAGGATATTCAGGCACGTCTGGGGTGCTTCGGCTTTCAAAGGTGCCGACGGTCCGTCCAGGTGATGAAAAACAAAAACTCAAACCAAAATTCCCTCTTTTTCTTCCATAAAATTATCATCATCATCATCATCGATTACTTCTTTTCACAGATATTATTCAAATGTGAACCACTACTTGATGAATCACCTTTCTTGGCAGAAGCAGATGAACACGCTGGTGAAGGAGAAGGTGAAGTTGAATTTTCGGGGTATCATTTTGACCGGCTGGCAGCGCTATGATCACTTCGCTATTTTGTGCGAGTTGTTGCCAGTCGGTATACCGACACTGGCAGTGAGCTTGGCGACGTTGCGTGCCGGCGGATACGACAGTCGTGTGGACGAACTGACGGCACGAGTGCTCGGCTGTGACAGTTTCAGGGTGGACACGACGTTGCTCAGTTGCACGTTCCCGGGATTCGGCATCTACTCGAGCGTGGAACAGTTGAAGGCGGTGCTGGCGGATTTGGACGAAAGTTTGTACTCCAAGCACGAATTTCAAGGTTGGATGAACGAATTCAGCATTCGGAACAACTACAGCTCGGCCCAGAAGTTGGTGGAACTGTGCCCTCAGGTTCGCTGGCGGGTCAACTGGTTCCAAGGGTTCGCCGCACCGTTCAAAACCCAACTGAACGAGATGTTCATCCCGAACACGGCTGCCGAGTTTTTCGCCGTCTACGTCGAGCCGACGGTGGCGCATCTCCAGAAGTTGGCCAACTTTTGCAAGCGGATATTTGCCATGTCCAGCTTCCCTCGACGGCCATTTCCACTACAACGCCATTCGACAAAAGGCAACACCACCGAAATGAGCCAAGAGGGGGAAGATCACGCGAACGTGATGCTGCTGCGTTCGCAGTAGTCGCTTGATCGACCGACCATGATTCTCCTCTTTTTCTGTCTTTTCAACTTTCTGTTGTTTTACATTTGTATTATTTGTTTAAAAACTGCAACTGAACAACAATTGATCCAATCAAGATGATATTATTTATGTATAGCTGTTGCTGGCTGTTGTTGCAGATGTGCTTTTATTATATGCATACATACATACATATATATACATATATGTATGTTTGTCAATTATTCATTTTTGTTGTTAATGTTGGCTTTGCGCCTTTTGATCTATTATATATCATGCGACCGCCATTCGACAGACGACGGCTTGTATGTATCAAAAAAAAACACTGTTATCACTTTATATGTTTGGATGTTAACTTGAAATGGTACTGCATTTATTTTTGTTTTCTGTTTTTTTTTCTTTATTTTCTTTAAATGAAAAATTATATATTTCACTATTGGAAATTTGAATTGAATTTGCATGTTTGGAGAATTTTCAAATTCAATTGAACATCAAATCGTTGAAATAAGCGAGCAACGGTGCCAGTGTTGATTGGCAATGGGTACTGCTACGCACCACGGATCCTCGGTCGGCTCTTTCGAAATTCGACCTCACCACTTCGCAGTATTCGCCGTCGGCAATTACCAACGACTGCAACTGCAAGCATTTCATGCGCAGCAGGTCGATAAATTTCGACGACTTGTCCGAAAAGCGAAGCTTGTCCGAATCCCAACGAATTTCCAGCACTTTGATTTTGGCAATATTCTGCGAAATGCAGTCGATCACTTGATCGATGTGAATTTTGGCGGTCACTTTCGGACAACAATCTTCCACAATGCCCATTATCAGGATTCTGAAATTTTTTGTGAAATTCATTCGGTTGAATTTCGAAATTAAAATATAATTGCAAAACAGCTTACTGCAAGTGACTCAGTTTTGGCAGTGAACTAACCCAGAATTGTTCGAGCAGTTTTTCATTTCCACCCAAATTGAGTCCAAGAAGCTGCTCACCGTATATATTGAGAAATTCAATCAACGACTGCTCTGAAAGCGAATCGCAGTTGTCCAAATCCAGGGCTGCCAATTTGGAACAATTTCCAGATTGGATCCATTTTTCCAATACCTGAAGTGAAAATTATTTGAAAAAATTACCCTAAACAGACAAACAAACAAACAAACGGTGCTCACTTGATCAGTGAAATGTTCCAAAACAGCGGCCCGAAGCCAACGTAAATTTGAAAGTCGACTGAGCAAATAGATCAGACATTCTGAGGATATGTCCGTGGCAGCAATGTTCAGTTCTTCAATTACGCTGTTATCCCAACAGGCGTTCATTACTGCCTTGGAATCCAGGGCTAAATATGTTATCAAGTTCAATTATTATCTGCTTTTCAATCTCTCTCTCTTTCTACTCTAAAACAAACAATTTCATACTCGTCTGCTCCATGTGCAAAGAACGTAGACGTTTGCAACGTTGCAGCAATGACTTCAACGAGGAACCGTTGACTGC
This sequence comes from Trichinella spiralis, assembly GCF_000181795.1. Lineage (NCBI taxonomy): Eukaryota > Metazoa > Nematoda > Enoplea > Trichinellida > Trichinellidae > Trichinella > Trichinella spiralis. The sequence continues at coordinate 5,621,098 of NW_003526943.1, read as the reverse complement.
TTGACAAAAATTAACAGAAAGGCATTCCAAGTGTGGTAAACTGGACGAAATGGATTCAATATGTTCATCAGTTACAAATGGAATCTGCAAATATACATAAATAAATATATATATATGTATGTATGTGCAATTTTATTTAAGTCAATCTCAATCTCTCTTTCTTACCCCCCACAAATTCAGAACTCGTAAATTTGGTGTATGGCTTTTTAGCTTGCTAATGTTGATCGTTTCATAAACTTCTTCTTCATCCTCTTCCCATTTTTCAAAAGTGCCAATCACATGCAAAACTTCCACCGTTCCGATGAAAGAATAAATTTTACGAAGGAAGCCTTCGAGGAAAATATTCTCTGACAAGCATATCGTGAGCGAGTGCAACCGAGCTGGAAATGTCTGCAAATCTGCAAAGTCGTGCAGCTGTGTAGCCGAAGAGAAATCTAAAATATTGTGTGCAAAATTGCATTTGTAAGAGCAGTTATGGCTGCATTAGAGCCTGTCATTTCATTTGAAATAAAAAATAATATCAACAAGATACCAAGCTGCTAGATTAAAAAATGGATTGTAATTTGCCAATACAACATACCCAACGTTAGGTATTGCAAATTGGGACACTTGGTAGCTAATTCATGCAACACCGGGGCAGTGATCTGATCAGTTTGCAGCTCCATCAGAGTTAACGACGGACCGAATCTAGCGCTGATCAATGCTAACAACGCTTCCATAGAACTGACCTGAAATTATACCAATTTGAAAATTTTTTTTCTTGAAATATCTATCATATATGCATATGAAAATGAAGAAAAAGACAAAATATTTTTCTACTTTAACATACTTTAAAAATAAACAAAATAAATTGAATTTTTAGAAAATAAATTTATGAAAAATTTAATGAAATTCAATGAAGCCTTTTTTCATTTTAAATACAGCAAGCAAAATAATGAAACGCTTCTATTGATGAAAGCTTTTTATTAATGAAAAACTAATTAAATATTTCTAATCTTTTCATTCCTAAATGTATTCACTTTGATTCTTTCACAGATGTCATCAGAGAAGGTGCATTCTTTTAATCAAAAATGCAAATGACGTCAACGAATGAAAGTAAAAAACATGAATTTTTTAAAAAAAATTAAGGAAATTTTGTTTCGGTGAAATTTTGAGAACAATCACTGATGACATAATAAAACACTACAAATATCCGATCAAAAAACTGCTCATCCACTATTCAAGAGCATAATTTTTCTTAAAAAATGATGCAATTGTAAAAATTTACATTTGTTGGAAATGAAATTATTCAATAAACAGAATCATATTGTAGTTTAATTTTCTTTTATTTCATATATTTTGTTCTTCTTTTCTTCGTTCAGCATTCAACAAATACTGACCCAACTGTATTCTAATATTAACATCTCCCACTTGGCATTACTTTTGAAATATAAATTTAGTAACTAAATATATATATAAATCAAAAATAAAGAAGGAATATTACCAAAGTTAAAAATAAACAATACTGTAAACTGTTAATTTGCAGTAATTAAATTGAAGAAATTTGATATTAAATTTATAATTTACCTGCAGACCACCATAGACAGGACGCAGGCAGACGCGTTTCCAAAGTCTCGAATCATAGGCAAGTGTACGCCATTTTTTACAAACTCGGGCAGATTTAAGAATTTCTTTGTGAGATAAATGTGAGAAAATGTGCAAAAGCACTTTGTTTGGCAGTTGATCCATTTCCTGAAAAATATTTATTTTTTAATAACCGTTGTATCTTTTATATTTTGTTGTCAACATTGGTAATGAGAGAAATGAATTTTTTCCGATGTGCATTTGCACTATTCAACAAGCAACAAGTTAATGTGATTTCTGTTTGCACGGCATAAACCGGAACAAAGCATTTGCTAGTAGTATATATTGTTTGTTTATTTTTATTTATTTATATTCTTTCATATGTATTTACACTTTTAGCTAAGACTTTAGTCGACTAGTTTTGCAAAAACAAACTTTAGCTTGATGACAGTGGTTATGTGCTTTTAGCTGTTTAAAATCATTTATCATGCTGAAAGCTTTGATGACAATATGCTCAGAGTCTCTTCTTTGGGATTATCCCATCTGCTATTAGATTTTATTAGCAATTTTGACATTTATGCATGTATATAAATAAAGCACTATCAAAAGTAATCTAATTGGTGTTTTGCTTGGCAAGCACTGATCCTGCCCTTCGATGATGGAGCAGGTGCGTAGCAGCAGTCAATAAATAAAATTTCAACTTTCATAAACGACACCATTCTAAAATCCAATGCATTCAACAGATAGTGCTAAATGAAAGCTTGTTGAAATAAACATTTTTTTAGCTTCTTTCATTGTCGTAATACATTTCTTTAATGAAAACTTAAAAAACACTTTTTTCTCTGACTTATTTACTACCTTTGAGGCAAATCAAATTCGCTACGCAGTAAATATGTTCTTTTTTGTGAAACAAATATGCAAATGTTTTTAACGTTTGCCATGCTGTTCAAGACAAAAAACACATTGCATTAAGTAAAGATGAAATTCATTGTGGGAAAAAATTCACAATATGCTCTTAATTTCACTATGGTCAAACTTTGACGGAAACAGAACATCCAATGTTTTCTCTTTTTAGTTATAAACTGCTTTTTAAACTGATTGCAGACATATAAATATATTAATAAATAAAAGCACTATGTTTGAATAATAATCAAAAACAAAACAAATAAAATTCAAATAAAGTGACAATATTTGACTATATAAAGCGAAAACTTTGCTTTTATAATTTCATTTTCCACATCGATGATAACAATAAAATCATTTATTCAAATATATGAGCAATGGATTTTTCATTACTTTATGTTTGATTAATAAAATGACGTGTAAATTTCAATAAGGAGCAACAATTTTTCAATTTTTTGGTTATTAAAAAATTAAACTTACCGTTCTATCTGCATTGTCGTTTCTTTGATACAAGAACAGTGACATTTTAAAAAATGTTGCTCAAACAATAAGCTTGATCAAATTTTTACACAAATAATGAACATCTTTCATTGTGCTTGGAAACGTTCTCATTGCATAGATGAGAAAATGAATTTCAACAAATTAAGAAGAATGTCAAACCATGATTACTTTGTTGCACTTCAATGAAAAGCATTCAATGAAAAGCAATCGTCAAAAAGAACAACTTGCAAGCAACTGACGGTTGTAATACGTCGTCTTGAAAATCCTCGTGGAACTTGGCAAAGCCAAAAATAAAGTGAAAAATTTGTCAACTTAAAGCCTACCTGAATAAGCAATAGTAATATTATTTATTGCTTTACATCTACTAAGCTGTACCAGCGGATCCTGTTTCACATATTTCATTGTTATACATTTCATTTTTGAAATTCTTTCTAAACAATTAACACTTAAAAAATCAATAGTCAATCAATTTTGAATGTAAAACATTTTAAAACAATTCATCATTTTCTTTACATATATATATTTAAAGTAATTTATTAAAGTTAAATATAGGATGCTGACAAAGGTTTCTGTTTTAGCACCGCCTACTTTTTGATTCACTGTCTAATGTCTTTTATTGATTGCCCACTTATCTGATTGGTAAAAATTATATTAGCTAAAATATTATTCAATGCCATTAAACTAAGGGAGTATGTATTTTTTATACTGCATCACTATTTTTTACATTATTTTTTGTTTAGGAATAATGAAAAGTAATATCAATAATTTTAGTCGGGTTTCCAACAACAAACCGTTGCATTTCGTTCCTAAGCAGATATTTTACATGAGATGAAATATTTTGCTTTTGAAATTTCATTTAGTTAACCTTTCCTCCTTATGATATAATTATTTTCATTGTTTATTTTATCTATTTTTCTGAAACTGCCATACGTCAAAGTTGTTGCACAATATAAAGCATATTGTCAAAACATTATAGCCATTGCAAAGCATAGCAGTGAAAGGATAAACTTAATATTTAATAATGTTAAACACCTTAATAAGTTTATTCTAAAAAACAAAGAACATCATCTAAAATAACTGGAATATATGAATTTTTAAGAAAATTTTTATAGAGCGACACTGCATAAAACAACGTTATAAAATATTGAAAATTTTATCAAATGCACTTAAAATATTCATAACTTAAGCTTAAATAAAAGAATAATGATGCAGCAAAAGTAAACCTGAGCATCGAAATAAATTACCGTAAAAATAAATGTAGCAACTTTAAAACAAATGTGGAAAAATGAAATGGAAATTTTATATTTTAATGAAATTCTACGAACAGGAAAACCGCATGCAAAATCTGTCAAAGAAACATTAAAGTAAATTCATTCTAAATAATATCTGATTAGTAATATAAGCAATTCTTAAATTTTTTAATATTCAAACATGCCAGTAACAGTTTCCAAATACACTACAGATTTTTGCTGCATGTTTTAGTTTCTTATAAATTAATAAATTTTACTACTATACAGACCATAAATTTATCAGCTGGCTTTTATTTGATGACTTTTATTAAAGTTTTACCACTTGATATTTCAATAATCATTATTCATTATTGAATTCATCATATTATTTTTTAAACAAAATATAAATATGACCGAAGCATTATTTCAAGTTTAAGTGTAGAAATTTCATTTTCGATGTTATTCATAAACTAATAAATTGAAAAATCAAGTAATTCTGAGTCGGATTTGCTACCTATTACTCAACTTTTTCGTAACTGCTTAACTGGAAATTCTTTTGAATTATAAAAAATATGTATTTAGTTTATAATTAAAAACAATAAGACCCAAAACGCATTTTCAACATTTCAAGTGCACTGAAACTTTGCATTTTATTGTATTTTTTATGTTAAATTAATGTACAGTTAAAACCGTATAATATTTCAATGTTACTTATTTTTGATGTTCTAGAAACTTCATTACATTATCATGAATGAAGAAACATTTTAGTAAATCATCTGTTTTTTGTGTAATTTTTAAATTTAATTAATTTTCTTCAACGCAGATAATCATCAACAATAATGAACATTGTAGTGAAGACTGATGTTAATGAACGGATTGAAAATAAATAAAATATTGATTTCTATATAAATAGCTAACCATAATTTGATTTTTTAATTACACATTACAAACATTTGCTTCAAATAAATGTTGACATTTCCTCATATTAACATGAAATATAATTACCGTCAAATTATCTTTCTTCTTTAAGCATTTTTGCATTACTGAATAATTTAGTTACATAATATGAATTTCTTTAATTAGAATGAAGCAATTAATAATATGATTAAAATGCAAATTTTAAATTTTCATTTTAAAATGCTTTTATCTTGGATCATGAAATTGCTGGGCTAACAGTTTTAAACAGCACTTTGCCAATTTTAATCGATTTCAATGAAACAAAGTGAACTCTGCAACAGCATTGTCTTTGTACTGAAACATGTTGCCATATGACAATCAATATGCCATTTACGTATATATGTGTATTTATAGAGAGATGACATTTATTTTTACTGAACACTTGCTCTGCTTACCATTAAGTTATTAGCAACGGCATATGGATCAAAGTCCTCTCGAAGGGTCTGCACTTTAGTCATTTCTTGTGAAATGTCGAAAATTGATGGTCGTTTAATGTCCGGTAGTTTCTTCGCCATTTTAAAATGTTGAATACAGCTGATGCGCAACGAAAAAAAAAATCAACCCTTCCTAGTCTGTAGCAAAAATGCAGCAATCCATTTAACCGAATGGGCAAGTGGAGAAGCTCGCAAACGTCAAGCAGAATGAAGAAGCAAAGCAATCGCATGGAAAATGGAGACGTTCACTTGGCTGAGTCAGCTGTCGCGGTTGGTTAGATTCCACAAAGCTTCTCTTGCCATGGAATATTTTGTTTCATCTTTGTGAGATAATCTGCTAATTTTAAAGACAGACTGCTTCTCTGATCTACCGGATATAGAATTTCATTGGACAAAAATAGAGGACTGTCAATGTGACAGCAAAAAATGCGACTGTCACCATTCTACTGGTTGTTCATTGAACCGTTTTATTCCAACTTTCACGAAACAGCTGAGCATTACGAAATTAATTGATTTTGTTGCTAAACACGCTTTTCTCACAGCAAGCTATTCAATTATGCGTTTGTTCAAACGAAAATATTGTTGCAATCAAAGAAAAACACGAACTAAATTATATTTTTGAACAAACAGCGCAACAGAATCTTATCTACTTTCACAATCAATCAGCTTCATTGAAAAGCAGCTTCATCTTCTCACGTCCCTTGCAAATCATGACGCAAAGAAATTTACTGCTCGCATCATTTTCTATTTAGCATCCACTTCAATGTTTGATTTGAATAATATTTTGCAAAAGTGGTCTTTCAATTTATTGTTGTTTATCAAAAATAAGAAACGTCATCATCATTTGATTATGCACGTTAAATGCGATCACTCAGTTCTTGCAATAATTGAAAATTCCACGCCATCTTTTATAATCAATGTTTGAAATTCAAAATAATATCATCTACCCATTGTCCATTGTATGCATTTATTCAAAATTAATTTAAAAGTTATAATTTGTTTGCAAATATCTTTATACGCTTTCTCTTGCAAATTATCGAAGGCAGTCAAAGTGAAATTCTTATTTTCACAAGAGTTATTAAATTAACACTTACAGTATCAATTATTAAATAAATATATTTGTGAATAACTGCCAAATTAGCATTGATATTATTTCAGGTACCAGATAGTAAAATTGAGTAAATAAAGCTTTGTCAATGTTCACTATCGGATAATTAATTTTTTTAAATATAGATGTGGGTACTGTGCAACAAATTTAATTGAAAAACTGCGTAAACTGACATTGACTAAATTAAATAGTCAGTGATATGAAACTGCTAATTGCACAGTCTAATCAATCCTCTGCTTACAGTGCTGAAATAAATTTGTTGAAAAGTCATTTAGCAAATCTGCACTTTAAAGAAAATTTATTCAATTAAAAATGTCACATTTTGCATTTGGTAAAATTATTATTCGTCATTAATTATTTCATAATTATGAATACTGCGTAAAAAGAAAAAAAGTAAAAATAAAGAATGGCGAGAAAATAAAGTGTAGATTTTTATGTTTTTACACAAGTGAACTTTGTATTTTTATTTTAAGAATTGAAAAAACAACAATTTAACATACGCAAGTGAAATTTTAAATTAAAAAACAAAGTACATAATATGCAAAATGATATCACAACGATTAACGTTCGAAAAATGCGCATAAATAAAAATTCAATTTCAGCTGACAGCTCAAGATTTATTTGATATTTTATAATTTACGGATCAAATGAACTTTGAAATACAAATAGAGATATTTAACAAAACACTCCAGCGTGAATTTAAAGCTGATGAATTAAACTTATGATATTATTAAAATTTATCTTAAAGCATGAATGTAAAATAACGCTAAATCGTTATAAAAATTTTTACATTTTTAAGAATTTTTCTGAATCTAAAAAGATTTTCATTACTATAAGTCTGTAATGAAGAATAATTATTTGTAAAAAAATAATTTTTTAAATGTACATTCCAATTCTTCTACAGAGATATAGATAAATAAAAGGACAGATAAAGGAGCGATACATAAAGTTTATTTGCAAATTATTGAAATTTATTTTTACAAAAAGTGAAGACAAAATTTTCTTTAGTCAAAATGTACAACCAACCGCTTTTTATAGTACATAATTTCATTATTATGCAGTAAGTTTTGTTTGAAAATTGCACCTTAAAATCATTTAACAGAATTTTAAACTGCAGCAAAAAATGCGACAGGTGATTTGATTATAACAGCAAGCTTTTAATTTTTACTTTAGATTTAAAAGATAATCATCAATATGAACTGTTTGTTTAAATTTATTTTTTACAAGTAACTTTATTTATTGATGAAGGTTGTCATAATTCTATATCATGCAATAGAATAGAAAAAAGCGGAGCTGCTATTCAATTTCTGTTATTTAATGTTAAAATGTAAATTTTTTTAAATTCGAGCTATGTAATAATTTTCTGTTTTTTTGGTAACTTTTTCGTAAAATTTATTGTTTTTATTATTTTTTGAAATAGCTTACATTACATTTTTATTATGAATTCAAATTACGTATGATTTATCTCAGATGTTCGTTAGATGAAGAACAAACGGAAGATGATGAAGCTACAACAATTGTAAATAACTGTATTACAAGGATGAACAATACGTAGTGAAAAACTTTCTTTGATGATGAAAAGCTTAAAGTTCGCGTAGAAAGCAAAATTAAGTACTAAAAAACCAGTGTCAAGAGTGGATTATTTCAATTTAGTTCAAGAAAAATCAGTTGGATACTTTTAAAATTTGCATGTTTTCGATCAAGCGTGGTAAATAATTTAGCGTAAACAGTAAAAAAATGAATAAAAATGCATAATTCAATATGTAAATTAAATACTACTGATATAGCATTATGTATAATAAAAGGAAACATGAAAAACAAAACAATGCAATTGTGTTTACCTTAGGACGAACTTCTTCATGCAGATTTTGTCCATTGTCTACTATGATGAGTATTGGTCTCGTCGCATGGAATGTGAAATGAAAAATATGCCTTTTTTGAACAGATTCATTTTGTAAAATAATTTCTATTTTTCATCATTGATTTCAGTTGGTAATCAGCGAAATAATATGCATCCGTGTTTATCTCACTGCTTTGTTTTAATATTGTTGTTGTTGAAATGGAGCTTCATTTATTCAAACAAATGATAGTCAGTTGGCAAGAGAAGGCCATAAAAGCGAAAATGTTCTGCGGCGCAAGATTTTGACCTCAACAACGAGCAAAAAATGCTCATATTCCTTGAGGAAATGCGTTCCAATGGTGTGGCTAAACTGATGAACACGATAAGCTATTTATTATTAATGTGGATAATTTTTAATGAACTCTGATGAAGTTATTTGAAATCATATTTATAAAAAAAATAATAACTAGTTTTAATTTGTCAAGTAGCAGAAAAGGAAATGGGAATAGTTTAAGTTTTTTGCGGGTAGTAAGTAATGTGTTCAAAAGTGCAAGCATAGTTCAATGATATACTTTGCTCTCATTTTGATGCTTTCTATCTGTAATCCCAGTTAATGAAAAATTTTTCACTTACGTCACGTTTGTTTAATTTCAATTTTTGCTTTCTGTTATTTACCAACCGTGAAATTGTGAATATGCATAATAAAGTTCATTGTGCTTGTAGCTAATAATATATAATGAACAGTGTGAAGTTCAGTTTACATAGCGTAATTGCATTGTCGTTAGCAGTTCACATGGAGCAACAGATTTCAGCAAATGTCTGCCTATTGAAGGTATACATTGGTATTCATTTGTTGTTTATTTAATGAAGAAGGTTTAAAATCAAATTATACGAGCGAAGAATAGAAAGTGTGATAAATTGCACCTCTTTTCCAGCAAAGACCTTTCATTTGAAGCAGAAATTGTAATAAACAATTTTTGTATTCTTGAATTTTGCTTCAGTATAAAATGACTATGCACGACAAATTCAAATTACATTCATCCAGTTTAGAAAAGGATGAAATTCGCAATCGTCTCATTTTTCACCATCTTATCCTATTGTAACTATGTGGCCAGTGGTGTCAGTTTGTGATCTGATTTGAAGAATATTTATGAATTAATAATTTGCATTTTCCAGTGTGGAGAAGGTCCCAGTCAGAGTAAGCTGGACGGAGTGAAAGGGAACAGAATTGTCAACGGTGCAAGGGCAATTCCGCACGCGTTTCCATGGCTAGCTCATATCACCATCGAATCGAAAAGGAAAAACTTATTTCCCGACCTCCGAACATGCACGGGTTCCTTGATAGATACACCAAAAATGACCAACAGTTCAGTATACGTTGTCACGGCTGCTCACTGCTTCCGAAACAACAAGTAAGCAAAACTGAATAATTAATAATATTATTATCATTGCAAAGGTGAAAATGTAACCATCCCTTTTTTAAGAGGTCCATTCGGGAACCCTCAAATTGCGTATGTGCGTTTCGCATCGTACGACATGAGCATCGAAGAACCTTTGCGCAAAAAACGCACATCCGCCAAAATTATAACACACGACGGTTATCAGAAGCATCAAGTTAGCATCAACGACATTGCGCTGGTGAAATTGACAAAGCCAATCCCATACAGCAGCTACGTCCGTTCTATTTGCCTGCCGCAGAGTGGGGACAACATCGAAGGAAAAGCCTGCTATTTCGCCGGCTGGGGACGAACTGTCAGTAAGCTCACAAAGGATGATTCAATTGCCGTTGGATGTTCAATTTTTAGTCAAATTTCAAATTTCTATTACAGGAAAAAGCGCGCTGTCTTCCGGAAAAGAGCTGATGTATGCGTCGTATGAAAAATTTAAAGAAACAGGCAACATGATTTACACGTTGGACAAAAATGCAGCTTCGATTGCCAAAGTTTTATCACTTTTGATTATTAATTTTAAATAGGATATTTCATTTGATGCATGTGGTCGAAATCATTTTCAGGGAGATTCTGGCGGTCCGTTGATGTGCATTCGACCCGGCGAAAAAACTTGGGTTCAACATGGTGTTGCCAGCGTTTCTATCGGTGATTTGACGAATGTATTCACGCGTGTTTCAGCTTTCACCAGTTGGATTACGTACAAATTGGAAGAGAAATGAAAATCACTCTTCTGCGGAACAAAAAATTAATTTTTGCATAATTATAAATATCCACAAATGGTGGACCGCAGTAAAAAAACAGAAATAAAATATGTCATTTGAAATTTATTCAAATTTGTAATTGCAAATTTTTAGTTTACCTGAAATGACATTTGCAAAACAACAATCAAACATTGGTGTGGGTTGAAATTCAAGGAAAACAGCATTTTCATGCATCACGTAACCAACAGTGCGGATTTGTGACTAAATCAATAATTCATTAATAATTTTAATAGAAAAGAAATTCAAATTATAGAAAAGATGACACATACACACACACACACACACACATACATAAACGGCTTAATAAACAGTAGAATATACAAAACAATTAATAGATTGGAAGATGTTTCATCGCATTGAAAAAGCGACATCGAAGAGAAACAACGCATGCAATGAAAACAGTGCGACCAAGTACTTCGGTGTTAGAAGTTCCTTAAATTTCAATTCAGCGAAAATTCAATTAATGTCGAGTTTAAAATCAAGCTCAAGTTCGACTGAATGGCGATCGATAATTTTTCGAATGTACGTGGGATGTATGCACCACTGCCACTATTTAAGACGATCTAGCGTCAGTCTGCTTGGTATTATTGGCTTTTTCCTGTCACGCTGGCCGATGGAATCAAATCTTCGGCTTTTAGAAGAAAATGAAAAATTGTCAAACGAGGTATGTTGTACACTGAAGGTTGTATTTGCACGTCAGAGTCAACGGAATTTAGAGAAAAATGGCATTTTTCGATCGAAATTATTTAAATTTAATACGTAAGAATATGTGATCGATAAAAAACCTTGACACTGAGCTGAGGTTTGACCAGTCTGTCATTTTCTTTCGTTTATTTAGCTCATTTAGAACTTGTATATTGAACATCTGATGAAAAGTAATTTTTAATTGTCATAATCATTGACTTTCAATCACTGCTTACTTTAAACTGTATGATTATGCATTTGTCTAGTGATTAAACTGGTTCAAAAAATTAGAAACGCTTCAGACTTTTCAGATAATGACACAGACATAAACAATTGTGAACTGAAATTATCGTTTAAATTACGTTGAAACTGTTGAATTCAAATACATATTACTGAAATTTCAAAAGCTTAAATATCGAATCAAAGTGTTATCACACTGATGTAGAGTGGAAATTGTTCAATCCATCTTATCCATCAGCGCATATTGTCTTTACTTACCGTTATAATAGGCACCTAATAGTTTTGAAGTGTTTATTTATTCCATGAAATCTATTGATCTTAAGATACACTCGACGTGTTTTACATTTCCTCGTTTATTTTGTTACAAAAAGTAGCTTCATTATTCAGCATCCAAACTTTGTCAGTATAAATAAGATTCTAAGTTATTTATTGTATCAGTTATTTTTTTTCTTTGTAAAATTACGATTGTAAATTTAAACTGAATAAAGCTGAAATTTACAATTGATTAGCGCAACAGATCCAATGTGTATTCAGTGTGCACGTCACTTTGGTCTGTAGATTTATGACAAATTCTGAAATATTGACTTACACATTAACTGACTACTGCCTATGTAAACGCTGAATTAATAATAATAATAATAAGGGAAATCTTCAAATTACAAAAAATTTAAAATTTGCATTTAGCTTATAGCATTAATTTGGCACAATACTTTAATTTAATTAACTTAATTAATAATTTAATTTAAATGAGAAAACAATAAAATTACGAAAGTTACAAAAAGAAAATGATTTTCAAGTATTATTTTTTAATCAAATAATTTTCTTTTTCATGTAAATTTCATATTGCCCAGTGTGAGTGAAAAAGAGTTGCAATTTTTAGTATAAACTTGCGCAGTTGAAACTCGATCGAAAAGCCGAAGCGTTGCTCATAATAAGCCAAGAGCTTGCCAGTTGTCAAGATGAGAGGGACAATTTGCAGCGCAAATGCGCCGAACTGGCGTTGAAGTGTCGAGAGCAGAGACGCTTGTTGAAGGCGCAAAAAATTAGAGAACAACAAGCGGAACAGACTAGCCGCAAAGATCAGGCGGATATTTTGCAGACGCTGAATCGCGTCAACGACGAAAACCGTGCACTGAGTGCGGAAATTGAGCATCTGAACGCTGAATTGGCCGAAGCCCACGGAGATGCGAAAGCAAGCATCTGAAGCTTTTGTTTAATTAAAAAATTTTAAATTTGAATATGTGAAAAGATATTCTTTTTTTTAGTGTTTGAGACAAAAGTTAGCCAGTTTGGAGACGGCAAAAAATGAGAAAGAAAAGTACCATCAAAATGATTGTGCTTGTTCAGAAGCGGAAATGTTGAAAAATCTTGAAATATTAACCACAAAGGTTTGTATTGGTTTTCAGAAAAAAATATCCATAAAGAAAGAATGTTAAATTGTGCCCCATCAACTTTAAATATAATTTATTGATACAAATAAGTGAACGATATTATTCAATAGAATAGTCAATTGGTGAAAGATTTGAAAATGGTTTTGTGCGAAAAAGAGGAATTAACAATAGAACGAGACGGTTATCAGACCAAATTCAACAAAGTGAATCAAGAATTGTACGCGTTGTTGAACGGCAGTGGGAACAATATTCCGGATGTGGAAGATTTGCTGAGCGAAAACCGTTTTCTCAAACAACAAGTGGAAAGTTTGAAAGAGGAAAATTTAACAAGCAAAACAATACTATCCAAATACAAGGTAATTTAAATTTCATCCCCCCTCCCACAAGTTGAAATTGTTGTGCTAATTGGTCAACATTTTAGAAAGCTATAGAGAAAAGAAAAGGGGTAATGAGATTTGGATTCTCAGCTGCTGGTGACTCATCTTCAAATGACAAAGCCGGCGTTGCTCCACTGACCACGCCCACCGTGAAACAAACAACCGTTGCTAATTCGACCGACGTTCCACTGTACACTATTAAGCAGAGTAATTTTTTTCTTTTTTTTGAATTATTCAATAATGGAAAGTTGTTTTTGTTCAATGCTAAAATCAATCGGCTGCAGTTGTTCAAGCAATTGAGAAAGATCGAAACACAAACTGCTTGAACTTGGACTATAGACAAATTTCACACATGCTTCTCGACGCTATTAACGACAAAACTGTAGCAGTAATGCACCTACGCAAAGCAAACAAGTAACTTCTTCTTCCAATTGTGCTCGCCTAATTAACGCTAAATCCTTTGCAATTTTTTCAATTGCCCATTTAAAAAATTCCACACATCCATTAATTAATGTATGACGATTTTCAGAATTCTTGCCGAAAGATTGCACGACGTGGAAAGCAAGTTCTCCAAAAAAGTTAACAATCAAATAATTGGCATGTTATGAAAATTATTTATTTCTTATTAATTGATTTTATTTTTCGTTTCATTCTTAATTGCAGAATCTACGGACAAAAATTGCCAATGATGATCGATCACAGTTGGACAACAAGTGACATGCTTATTTTAAAATGTAAAGCCGACACTTGTGAATCTGAACCGTTCTTCGTTCATATATCAATTTTATTAGAAAACTCGTCGCCCAACTTATGAAAAAGAAAATGTAGAAAAGAATAGAATGAGAAAATCGAGCCAACCGATTCTGGCATTGAAAAACGCCACGAACAAATTTAAATTAATTAAAGCGGGCCTCTTCTCTACGCTACACAAAAACAACAGGAGAAAAAAGCTGAATGAATATTTTGGTTGCTTTTTTTCTTACAAATTGGCTCTTATTATAACTCTGCTTTTTTTAAAAAAATACGACAATATAATAACGCAGTTGCAGGGAAATGTTGTTGTTGTTGTTCATCGTTGCGTGTTATGGACGGCCACCACGAATACCACCGCCATTGCCCCCACGATATCGGCCACGCCCGCGACCGACACGTCGACCACCGGATGAACCACGATCAGACCATTCTTTTCCCCTTTCTGCAGAAAACTCCTTATTCTCGGCGTGAAATTCGCCCGTGGGAGCTGCCGATTTTCGATGTTGTTCATCCCTTTGCGCGTCCCTGTTGTCCCATCGCCCAAAATGCTGGCCACCACCACCACCACCACCACCATAACCTCGATCATCTCCAATAAAGTTGGATCCTCCATTTGGATCGAAATTATTGTGCTTTCCACGCGCTTGAAAAATATCAATTATTATTATTGTTAAGCAGTATTTCAACTTGAGCAAAAGATAAAAGAGTCAATACGTTTGGAATATCCACCGCCTGGTCGTCCTCCACGACCACGACCTCGTCCACCTCGAAAACCGTCAGCAGTACGAACAGCATTATTGTAACGAGCTCTGGAACGAGATCCACGAACATTCTGAAAGCCTGTCATGTCATCTTCGGATTGCTCCATCCGATTAACTAAAAACAGCAAGAAAGAACATTAACAATAACGAAATTCAAAATTGGGACAAATGTTTAAAATTTATTCAAATGTCCAATTGCATGAAACTTCATGCAGGATGTTTCGTTGTGCATCTAATTAAGTTATGCCTGGGGTCCAAACTCAACGAGTGAAATTGGTTACATTGATCATTGAAACATACCATGCTGATCTTCTGATACATCCGGTGAGGTAGCATAAGCCGGAAGTTCAACAGACGAATCTGTGTGGCCTAATTAACTAATAAAGTGAAACAAACTACTACAGTTACAACTAAGCGTGTTTACCTTTATCGCAAAATTGTGCAACCTGCGAAGGACACTCTGGATTACTTGGATAACAATGATCTTGAGATGATGAAATTTGACTTTCATAAGAGGACATAATGTTCCCGTCGTGTGTCTGCACTGACGGTTCGTTTGGAGGAACAACAAAATCTTTAAAAATTCAAATAAAATTACAAAAGTAACTATCAAAATTCTCTAATATGTACAGGAAGACAATCAATTATTGTGAAAAAAAGATTCAACAATAATAATCTACTCAAAAGTTCGATGATATTGCCGAAGAGGAAAATTACCAACCAAACCCGCAATGCATTACCAAAATAATGCTCTCATTTAACCTTAAACTTCAATTAATTTAAATATAATCTTAATTTTCTTTATTACAGTTTTTCACAAAAGCTTTATCTTGAAATAAGTTATGCAAACCAGAACAGTTAAGAAGCATAAAAAAAATAATAATTAAAAAAACATTGTAAACAATGCAATTTAAAACATTACCATTAACTGCTGGAAATGCAGCACTGCCAGTCTGAAGTAGAGCATTCTGTGAATAAAACGTGGCACCTCCTCCGATGGACATGGCATAAAATTTGTTTATATTCTCCGCAATTTGTGCATCTAAAATCACAAAAGTATTCAACAAAAACAATATATTTCTTATTTATATATACATATATAGTTGCACAGTTATAAACATATATATATATATATAACGCACTCTCATTAACTGATTGAACTTCGTTGAAATAGCCGTATTGTTGCCCTTTCTGCTGCGATAGCGGTGGCTGCTGCTGCTGTTGTTGTTGTTGTTGTTGAGGAACAGCATTTTGCAACTGTTGACTAGCTGGCATTAACTGGTCCATATTACCATTGGAAACATTCAAATCTTCAAAACCACTCTCTTCAGTGCCTTTCCTCGATTTTTCTTCACTTGACGATCCTATAATATGTCCAATATTTTGTCATAAAATAATTAACAATAATACTAAACCTATAAAGTTGCAAAAACAAAGAAATTACTCACTTCTGTCACTAGAATTGTGCTGATCATTAGTGCGACGTTTATAAAATTCACATTCCAAAATGCCGTCAATCACTGCTCGAACTGTCCGAACTAAAAGTTTTTAACACTTACTATGGATAAAAACTAGGAATAAAATAATTTGAAACATATAAAATTTTCATCACATTTTATTCAATTAGCTTCAAGTAGCAAGCATATTGAAATATTAATGCAAAAGAAATTGTTCTTCTACTAGACTCTCTTATCCAATGTATTACGATCAACTTTTAAAAAACACAGTTCAATTGACCTTGAACATTTTTCAATACAGTAAACATTTACTACGAACAACCTTACTTTTAAAATAAATCGCATGTTAATCAAAATAAATGCATACAGTTCAAATTAACTAAAAGCTGCCAAATGATTAAGAGTGAATTGTTTACACATGCAAATACTTACAACTAACGTTAAACGTCGGCACAAGCTTCTGTGAGGCAGAAAGAAGCATACATACACAGTCTGCGGATTCGTTCAAAACGCTAGCCCATGTTTCATCTTGGTGAACATCATCATACGAAGGGCATATTTTCTGATATAAAAAATCCAACAAGTGTAAATCTTCTGGCGACAATTTCTGAAACAAATATGATTTATATATAAATGCATTAGTTTTTACGTATAAGTATATGGGCTCACCACTGCGCCTTCAGTGCCTTCGGCGAAGTGTACGCGCACATCGTTGTTTCCCAGAACATTAAGCAATTCCTGCATGTTTAACAAATTTCTAAATCGTGCGTGTTCCGCTTGCATACGATCACGATGCTCCTTCTTCTGTAATAACTTTTGCTGACGATTATGCTAAACAAAAAAGACAAAGTTATTAAAAAAGACAGAACATTAACAAAAAATAAATGAAATTAAAAATTACTTCATTAATCATCGTATTCACGTTCTTTAATATTTCACGACTCATCTCTAACTGTTGATTCAATTCAGATACCTTTTCTGTAGCTTTCTAGAAAATTCACATTTTCAGTTTAACATGTGCAAAACATCAACAAATTTCTTAAATAACGTGACAATTACTTCCTGCTCCGGATGGAGTGTTTTTCCAGTCTGTAAAGCTTCTTTCAAATTCTCCAACTTTGCCTGAACAAAAATGATATAACATATGTATAAAAACATAAACCACTTACTTTTCTTTTTTCCATGTTTCGTATCTTCTTTTCCAACATTTGCCTGATTTGTAAACCCAAATCCATCACAGTGTTATTGTTAGCATTTTGCGACGTTTTCATGGACTCCAATCCATCTTCTGTGCTAGTATGTTCGGAAATTGAATCGACTGCTGGCATATTATACGGTCTGACTTAGCGAAGAAAAATTGAACTGGCAAGTCAACACACGGGAATGGATAAAGAATGAATACGTTCAAGACTACAGTATGATTGACAATTTGGAAAGCATTCTTCCTGTAAATCGTTTTCACTTAAAAAATACAACAGTTAATTGAAATGCAATTAGTTGAAAAATATTTTAAATTATGAAAAAATTATTTCTTAAATAATAGTGTAGATAATACTATTAATAAGAAAAAATTTTACGAACAAAAGTTTTTGTAAACGCAAAATTTCTTGTCAAAAAAAAGAATTATTAATATTTATTTAATTAGCTCATACTATTAATATTTAACGGACTATGTTCAATTCTTTCTTGTTCGACGCTCTATTTTGTATTTTTTGGGTAGCATCAATTATGCGAGTTCGCAGCAACTGCCGTTTTTCATCGACTGAAAAATGTTAATTTGAAGTTAAAATCTGATCTATTAAATGTTAATTTTGAATAAATGCAATTCGGTTAAAATATTTAAAATTCCAATATTCAGACAAGAAAATAATAAATGAAATTCAAGATCAAATTTATTATTGAAATAAATTATTACATAATATGTAAATTTTTTAATTAAAAAATGTAAAATAACAAATGAATAAATTATTCGTTTATTAAAATAATAGTATTTATTTTTAAATCACAAAAAATGTTTGTTTTTAAAAGTTGTAATATTGTTGACTTTCCATTTTAAAAAGTAAGCCAAGTAGAAATGGAAAAAATATTTAGGATAACTGCAGGGAAACAATTAATTGTATGTGTATAAATCTGTTCCATAATTAAAGTGCAACAATCAAGCGACAGTGAATTTTTAAACTTGCCACTGATTGCACAATTGTAATTTTCTTTTTAAGCTTTTCTGAGTTTTTTCATAAATGCAACTTTAAAAATGTTGAAAATAAGAAATATCATTTTCAGATTTACAGCAACTAGTTCTAAATTAAAAAAATAAGTACCGTCATTTTTCAAAAATTTTAAAACAATCATCATTTTGATGGTTTAAATCGTTGATTATTCTTTTATTGATTATTATACTTTTAAAATTCGATATTTAAAGTGTAATTTCTGTATAAAAGCTGCAGTGCTTTCAAATTACAACGATTTTTTACTCTTGTATTCGGAATAAATTATTTCAGAGGATATGAAGATTAAAATAGGTATCACTTCAGCACACACTATATGTCACTTGAGAACCAGTATAACATGACCTCGTAAGCAGTGGCAAAGCATGAATAACATATCATTGGCTTTGTGCTGTTAAAAATGAACAAAAAACTAGATCAACAAGGAGAAGATAAAGAATGGCCATGACAAATGTCGAAAAAAACCAATCTATAATTTTGTAATGTCATAAATTATTCAACAACATGGAAAATTCATCGTTCATAAATTTTTATGTTATAACAACATGAGGTATTGATAAATACAAGTTAAATACCTTTTTCTTGAAATTTCGCAAAAATTACAAAAAAGCTCATGAAAATCTGCGTATGTTTATTTCAAAGTATTTAAAAATAATTCTGAGAAATATGATTGCGATGAAGTAATAATATGAAAATTATTATATTAACTTTGATTACTTCAAAAATGTAAAAATATTCAACTTTTGCATGTTTCTGATTGCAAAATAGAATAGAATAAATAAATGCAATAAATTTTTATTTGCGTTATTCATGATTCTAAAATAATTCAGCTAAAATTTTTAATATTCAATAGCAAAAAAAGTTTTAATTAAGAAACATCATCATTACAGACATTATCATATTAATCAGTTGGGTATTTTTGTTTCTAAGATAAATTGTCTGCAAAATTAAAATTATTGTTGGGTGAAAAAATAATGATTCGTTTTGAAATAAGAATTATTTGGTAGATTTTGACAAGCAGCTGTAATGATTACTTAGCAATTTTGCAGCATTAGATGATGATTTTAACTATTTTCTTTTTCTTGATCAAATTTCAATATATTCTGCACAATTTTTATTCAAATAGTTACATATGTTTGAAAACTGAACAATTTGCTTCCTTTTATCTTAATATAGCATTTTAATTTTTTTAATTCATTTTATTATAATCAATTTGGATTCAAATTATAAATTGCATTTTATTATAAGCTGTAAGTTTTCATTTTTTAAGTGAAATGCAAATTACTCGATAAAACGTTTCTCCCAAAAGAAGAAATACATTTAGAATCACTTTAAAATTTTCGATATTAAAAATCAGTAATAAAATTTAACCTCATTTACAGTGCCAAAATTCATCTTACTGAATTAACAGCAGAAAATTGCAAGTGTACTTTATTAGAAGTTCCATTCATTGCTGATGATTACTTACTTTTGCAAAATTATGTTGCCATTGAAAAAATATTTTAATAATTTGTCGGTCAGCATCTTAATAAACTAAAGGCTTGAAATCGTGAATCCTGTTTCACTGAACTTACCCATATTTTCAACTCAGCTACTTCCTCTAGAATTCACCACCTAAATATAGAAAATGTTGCAAAAATTGCTTCAGCATCTAGTAGCTTTTGCATTTACTACATTGAATTTTCATTTTCGACATTTACGCAGTGATTTTAAATAATTTCATTCTTATTTAAAAATATAAGATCATTAAATACAAAAATAATTCATTTTCGAAGGTGTTAAAGTGGAAGATAAAAAGATTTCCTTCTTAAACAACTCACGTTTTAATACTTAGCACAAACAATTTATGGGTTGGATGAATACAAAAAATATTTAGAAAAGTCTGAAAAAACTACAAAAATATGAAACGAACGTAAAATTAAAATGCATTAAAGCACTCCATGAAATTATTTCATGCTATATTATAACAATGATTTATATGATTCCAAAAAATTAATTTGTCTTTTTGCATTGCGTATAAATTAATATTTAAAAAATCATTCACAATTGTTTCCATTATTTCTGTTAAACATAGAACTATGAAACAGTTTTAAAAAGTTATTTAAAATTTGATTCAGGATGCAAATAAAACTGCTCGAATAAAGCCAAGTAAACCACGCATTCTCAATTCAAGTAAGTGGCAATACTACAAATATTAATGCCTTAAACTTTAACTTCGTAGCAGAGAGATAAAACGTTTAACTTCTAGCAAATTGTGACCAAGCAATACGACACAGATCAATATGCAAATTAAAGAAAAATTCATATTTTTAAACAGTTGTGCATCTACATCGATAACTAACGCAAACTGCTAAAACTGGCATTTTCATACTTTAGTCACATAATTATGCATCACACTTCTGGCTTGACAAGGAATGAAACCAGTATGCAACTTCAAAAATACTTAGCGAACTTCAGCTAAATAAATCAAAAGAAGAAAAGTAAAATCGATACGACGATTAACAAAATTGGATGAAGTAAAGATGACAAAAATTCAATACACATAAACATATGCTTCTTCAATTTAATAAAAAGCACGTATTCTAACAATGTATTTACACATACAGTACTGTGATTATACTATAATATATATCTGAGGAGTTGCAGCATACCTAAGTAAAAATACAAAAGCAACACAATTCACTTTACCACAGTTAGTTTACATGAACGACACTAAAATATATTCAGCTAATATATATTTGCAATTAATATTCTTCATTGTCTCCACCATCTTCATCAGTTCCATCAATGCCAACCTTAAAATAAAATAATTAACAACTAAACCTAACAGCGACAAATACAAACCTCTTCGTAATCTTTCTCTAATGCCGCAAGATCTTCTCTAGCTTCTGAAAATTCTCCTTCTTCCATACCTTCTCCAACATACCAATGTACGAATGCTCGTTTCGCGTACATCAAATCAAATTTATGATCCAAACGAGCCCAAGCTTCAGATATTGCTGTTGTATTCGAAAGCATGCATAACGCTCGCGGAACTTTAGCCAAATCTCCGCCTGGAACAACAGTCGGAGGCTGGTAATTTATGCCAACCTAATAATATTATTTGTTGTTAATAAACTATTCGATTGTAAAACACTAATTATAATACATACCTTAAATCCAGTTGGACACCAATCAACAAATTGAATAGTTCTTTTAGTTTTGATGTTACCAATAGCAGCATTCACATCTTTCGGGACAACATCGCCTCGGTACAATAAACAAACGGCCATGTACTTGCCGTGCCTAGGGTCACATTTTACCATCTGATTAGCTGGATCGAAACACTGATTGGTAATATCTGCCACAGACAACTGTTCATGATACGCCTTTTCCACACTAATCACAGGAGCATATGTGACCAATGGGAAATGAATGCGAGGATAAGGGACTAAGTTGGTTTGGAATTCAGTCAGATCAACATTCAAAGCACCATCAAAACGCAATGATGCCGTAATAGACGAGACTATTTGACCAATCAAACGATTCAAATTTCGATAAGATGGGCGTCCGATGTCCAAGTTACGTCTAAAAGAATTCAATTCTAAAGGTTCTACAAAAAATTAAACATTTACCGGCAGATGTCATATATCGCTTCATTATCAACCATGAATGCACAGTCACTGTGTTCCAAAGTGGTGTGAGTCGTCAAAACAGAGTTGTACGGTTCAACAACAGCAGTGGACACCTCAATAAGCATTGTTAAATAAAACATACAATTTATGATTGATTAACCATTCTTAAGTACTTGTGGAGCAGGATATATAGCAAATTCCAATTTACTCTTCTTCCCATAGTCAACGGAAAGTCTTTCCATAAGTAGAGATGTAAAGCCACTGCCAGTGCCGCCACCAAAAGAATGAAAAATGAGAAACCCTTGCAAGCCTGTGCAATTTTCTGCCAATCGTCGAATGCGATCCAATACTAAGTCGATGATCTCCTTCCCAATGGTATAATGACCTCTGGCATAGTTGTTCGCCGCATCCTCTTTGCCAGTAATCAACTGCTCCGGATGGAAGAGCTTTCCATGAGATCCAGTACGAATCTCATCTTAAAAAATATAATTCATCTTTTAACTTAAAGATAAGTTACTTACCAATCACTGTGGGTTCAAGATCGACAAAGATTGCCCGAGGGACGTGACGGCCAGAACCAGATTCGCTAAAAAATGTTGTAAACGAATCATCTGCTACGGATGATTCCGTATTCATAGGAAATTTTCCGTCGGGCTGGATGCCATGTTCCAAGCAATATAATTCCCAGCAAGCACTGCCAATCTGTGCCCCAGCTTGACCAATGTGAATACTTACAACTTCACGCTACAACAATTAACATTATATTTAAAAAATACTTATTTTTAATACTGCAGATAGAATAAATTCTGAAAAGTTAGCTGCATAAAATTCTGAAAATAATTTCAAATATAAACTTTAATTTTGCTAATATAACATTGAAATTAAATTAAATATAAATAAAATCAAAATAGAAGCAGATATACTTTATCAATTAAGGCTTTTTATAATTTCAAAACGGTTTAAAGTAAAATAAAAATGCCACTAACTACTCTTTCCGAACGAATTATATATCTATTACTAAAAAAAGTTAGTATTAAATACAACTTAAAATAAAAATATTCACAAAAATTAAACATGACAAGAATTACCATTCTTCGTTAAATCAATGCAGCAGACACTCACAGCAAAGGAAAAGAAACGAATGAAGACACCAGGAGCAGTATTGCTTAGTTCACTGTGAGTCATCAAAATTGAGAATTAGGACACAGAGACATTTCGAAAGAAAATTTAAGCACATTATTTCTTTGCACTCCAGCATTTAAAAAATAACATTTATGTTTCAAGATGTTAATTAAATAATTTTGAAACTATTTATTTCAAATTACAGAAAGGAATTTAATCTAAATTATTTTTTTTGGAATTATTGCATACAGTAATCCAAACTACAGTAAGAAAACCGAATTTTAAATATTGAATACATAAATTGTTACACCAGTGATTTAATTACTTATAAGAAGAATTAAATAATGACTGCTATTTATATTTAAGTTTATTTCTCCCATATTGAAAGTTTATTTTTCTTGATAATTTGAATTTGATTCAAAACAAAATTCAAAAAAAGCAATAAACGTTAATACTTAATTTTAAATTGTTACACTTCGTTGCTTGTAAAACATTATAAATAATAAATGAAAATAACCATTATGTTTATTATCATTTTATAATGAAAGTAAAGACGTTTATATTCATGAATATGTGAATACGAATCATATATAGTGCCTACTTTTCATTAATACTGTTTGAGCGTTACTTATAATCATAAAATTATCAGACATTCATATTTTGTATAGGTAAAAATGATATTAATTATTTTTAAAGTTGTAAAATTTTATTAGAACCTTTCATTAAAGTTTTTATCTTTAATTAACAAAATAAGTTATTTAAAGAATGATCTGCATGTTCCTTTTTTCCAGGTCACTGGGGCGTATTACGGTAATACCTGAGTTTCAGTGAATCTTCCGCTAAATTAGAGTGGCGTTGTCGCTGTTATTTATTGAAATTTTGCACTGCTGAAAAATGGTATGTATTTTTTTTATTTATTAGTCCAAAGGAATAGCAATAACATTATTGTATATTGATCTAACGTTGTTTTAATATTGTTGATGCCTCACCAAAAATTTTGAAAGTATTTTCTAGTAGCTGCCGTACTTAGGAAACTTTTGATTTTTATTACTTCACAGTTATTTTATGACTGAAATAAAATTGTATTTCATTTCAGTTCTATATTTTTGGAATGACTGTGCGTCCGATTATATTATCAATTACTTATAATTTAGCTTTGAAAAATAATGCGAATATTAAAATGATTTATTAAACTTTCCCATATTATATTATAATTATGTTAAAACAGATAATTGAGAACAATTTTGAACAATATATTTTATGTTATCTTTGTCTACCTACTTGTCTTAATGATTTAAAATCCCTTGCAGTTTTACAAATTACTAATATGCAGTTTTCTATTGGTTTGTAACTTGACGTTTAAAATAAATTACAGATATTTGTTTTATATTAATTAGTAATTTGTTATCAGGATTCGGCTGGACAATGAACGACGTTAATTTATTAAATAGAAACTAGTATGAAATTTCTGTTTCCTGAATTATATATACATAGTTATCTTTTAACTAAATACTTATCTGATTTCAATACTTTTATCGAATGAAAATTTTAGCGTGAAGTAGTAAGTATTCATGTTGGCCAAGCAGGTGCCCAAATTGGTGATGCTTGTTGGGAGTTGTACTGTTTGGAACATGGGATTCAACCCGATGGTTCATTTAAATTGGACAAAGAGTCGCTCGGTGTAGATGATTCGTTCACAACATTTTTTAGCGAAGCTGGCTCTGGCCGTCATGTTCCTCGGGCCATTTTTGTCGATCTTGAACCCACAGTGATTGGTGAATAATTCAGTTTTTTATTAAAAAAATGCATTGATTTTTTGATTTTTGATTTAAGATGAGATTCGTACTGGATCTTATGGAAAGCTCTTCCATCCGGAGCAGTTGATTACTGGCAAAGAGGATGCGGCGAACAACTATGCCAGAGGTCATTATACCATTGGGAAGGAGATCATCGACTTAGTATTGGATCGCATTCGACGATTGGCAGAAAATTGCACAGGCTTGCAAGGGTTTCTCATTTTTCATTCTTTTGGTGGCGGAACTGGTAGTGGCTTTACATCTCTACTTATGGAAAAGTTGTCCTCGGATTATGGGAAGAAGAGTAAATTAGAATTTGCTATATATCCTGCTCCACAAGTACTTAAGAATGGTTAATCAATCATAAATTGTATGTTTTATTTAACAATGCTTATTGAGGTGTCCACTGCTGTTGTTGAACCGTACAACTCTGTTTTGACGACTCACACCACTTTGGAACACAGTGACTGTGCATTCATGGTTGATAATGAAGCGATATATGACATCTGCCGGTAAATGTTTAATTTTTTGTAGAACCTTTAGAATTGAATTCTTTTAGACGTAACTTGGACATCGGACGTCCATCTTATCGAAATTTGAATCGTTTGATTGGTCAAATAGTCTCGTCTATTACGGCATCATTGCGTTTTGAGGGTGCTTTGAATGTTGATCTGACTGAATTCCAAACCAACTTAGTCCCTTATCCTCGCATTCATTTCCCATTGGTCACATATGCTCCGGTGATTAGTGTGGAAAAGGCGTATCATGAACAATTGTCTGTGGCAGATATTACCAATCAGTGTTTTGAACCGGCTAATCAGATGGTAAAATGTGACCCTAGACACGGCAAGTACATGGCCGTTTGTTTATTGTACCGAGGTGATGTTGTCCCGAAAGATGTGAATGCTGCTATTGGTAACATTAAAAATAAGAGATCTATTCAGTTTGTTGATTGGTGTCCAACTGGATTTAAGGTATGTATTATAATTAGTGTTTTACAATCGAATAGTTTATTAACAACAAATAATATTATTAGGTTGGCATAAATTACCAGCCTCCGACTGTTGTTCCGGGAGGAGATTTGGCTAAAGTTCCGCGAGCGTTATGCATGCTTTCGAATACAACAGCAATATCTGAAGCTTGGGCTCGTTTGGATCATAAATTTGATTTGATGTACGCGAAACGAGCATTCGTACATTGGTATGTTGGAGAAGGTATGGAAGAAGGAGAATTTTCAGAAGCTAGAGAAGATCTTGCGGCATTAGAGAAAGATTATGAAGAGGTACTATAAGTTTTTTTTTGTTTTGGAAATGCTTAAATTATTGTGATTTTTAGGTTGGTATTGATAGCCTTGATGATGAAAGTAGTGAATATTAGAAAGTCTTTATCGCTTCTACTTAATGCGAAAAAGTCTCAGTCGATATTGATGTTGAACATTTTTTATAAACATGGTAACTGATTGATTAGTAATATAAATTTTTGAAACATCAATGGTGAAAAAATAGTGGTGAAGGTTTTCATTTGCTTAAAAGAAAATAAAAGCTACAAATAAAAGCGAATGCGTTCATTTGTGTCACTGCTTTAAGAAATGCTGAATATGTTTATTAGAGTAAGCTGTTTTTCATCAGTAAACGTAAAAGAACAAATTACTCGTAATTTTGTTTTTTATTTTAATAAAAACGCCATGCAAAGCTCAGCTAATGTTAAACCATATTGAATAAAGTGCTAAAGCACGGCTGTTTAGCTTCAGGTTGACAAAAAACATCTGCAGTGTCAAATTTTTCTTGTATCATCATCGTGAATTGTTTCCTTGAAATCAATTGGGCCTGCAAAGTTGAAAATATTAAAAAAAAACTTATAACACTCAATGCAACTTCTGTCGTTCTGAGCAGTTTGCATTGTTTATTTTATTCGGTGATAATCGAGGCTTACCGATACCCAAATTACTGGAACTGTCAAGTGACCAATCACAGAATCCATCCAAATGTGCTTTCTGACGTTGCATAACTGTAAAAAGGACATTTTCATCGAAATATTTCAAATCAAGTGTATAATGTTAAATTGAAAATGTAAAACTCCATAGCTTACGCAGTTTAGGAATATCAACATTTTGAACAACCGACTGATTTACGTCAGCAGTATCTGTCGTTTCAGTGATATCTGCCGGTATGGGAGTTTCTTTTGGAATAAGTAGCGTGTTTTGATTCTTAAGTGAAATGATAACTAATTCAAATGTATTGAGCAGAACGAAGAATCTGTAAATGTACAAACCTTCTGATCAGTAACCAGCAGGCTGGTTGATGGAGATGCACGTAGTTGTTGTGTATTAGTTTCAACAGCTAGAAACTCATCAGAAAACATTTGAGAAGTTAAATTATTACTTCCTGAGGAAAAAGAAGAATCTATTATACCTTGTTGCTGATGTTCTTGTTGTTGTTTTTGTTGTGATTCAATTACTTCCACTGGCTGACAATATTGAGTAGGAAAAATTGTAGAATTAGCTGTCTCTTGCACTGATGCTTCTTTTGACGCTGTTGTGACTATCGGAGTCTCAAATGGCAAATAATGAATATTGCTCGAGTCCATGTGAGCTTCACAATCCACAACAGCACGCTGACTCTGGGCAGTTGCTGGAGCAGCTTTGGAAGTCTGTTCCACGTTTTTTGACAAATCATACTTTTTTCTGAAGCTAATCAATTTTTTTGATGTAGAAGCAGACGATGTAGAAGGCAGAAATGCTAAAAAGAATATAAATATGTAAGCAATCCGAAGAAAATTTTTTACATTTATAAGACAATTAAAAGAAAACATTAACGTTCACATTCCACTAATTACACTTATTCAAATTGATTAAAACAATTCACCACTGTACATACGAATTACGCAGCTATTTTCCATTTCTTAGCTGTATAAATTTAAATCATTCCATCTGAATGTATGTTTAAAAATTAAAACGAATTTTTTTTTTCACGAAAATGTAATAAAATATTTAACAAAAGTGCAAACTCAACTGGACTCAGTCAGTCTTTCGGGCGATAATTTACGCAAATCTTCTGCAACTTCGATGTACTTTTTAGAGAACAAAGACTAAAAAGAAACGAAATAAAACAAAACGGATTGATTATTGGTTAAAAAATAATACAGAATAATTTAATAACAGAAATATTTTTTTACCGGCCGATTCAATGCCAGCGTATCTCCAGCAAAGAATGAAAACACCGAATTCCCTTTCATATGAGACTACAAATATGAATTTGAAAAAAATAATTACTAACAAATGAACAAACAATCTTTTACTTGTTCTGGATTGCTTTCTTCGAATTTGTACCTTAAACGCATAGCTTCCTTTTGACCAGCCTAATAAAAATTGACTCAATAAAACTCAATTCTTGCCTGTACCCTATTCAAAAAATCAAAGAAGAAAAAAACTCAAAGCAAAACATTACCATCTCAAAAAGATGGCTTATTAATATCGACGGGGAGATGTCGCAACTGATTCCATCGTTGTAAATGCTCAATTCTGGATTGTCACCATCACCTTCTTCAGTCTTTGCATCGTCGCTTGGCGGAAAACAACTCATTATACTGTACTTACGATTCTTCTTAGTTTTCGTCTCCGCTTCGGGCACAGTACGCCGATTATAGAAAACAAATCCATCAGGAAAAAGAATAATTCTTATCTTAGACGCTCGTTCAGAGTCCTGTTCCACAGAGACGAGTTTTTTCACAACGACTACAGTAATAATATTTTAATAATTATACCTGACCATCAGGTAACCACTTCTTCTGCAAATAATCGAAAATCGATGCTACTGGCAATTTCGAATTGATCTGCAAAGATAAATGTGAGCTTTGATGGCAGTGAAAATTAACATATCCATCGTCTTTGTTAGATTGAGGAACAAACTCGATAGTGACAGTTTCCCGTACTGCCATCAAACGTTGACTAGCTCAAATGATAAAAATATTTTTCCTGTTAATTTTTAAATGCTTGTTAAAATTTAATTTCTTTCCTCTTACCAACAACAAACTTATCCAACGCAGCACAAGATGGAGTATAAATCTTCATTCTTTGTCTGGGAAACCGTCTAATTGCCAATTTTATTTCAACTACCCTACAGATTGAAAGTTCGCCTCGTAATGAACGCTGTGCAATAATCAATAATAAATTCCCTTTCACCCTGTTAAAACTAGCGTTGTGAACACTTCTCTGGACGTATGATCCACTTTGCACTGGGTTCTTCTGTACCATTCGTAGTAATTGATCAAAGTGAACAATTCTTTTGCCTCTTTCGTAGCTGTAGCTAAATTTAAAAAGAAAATTACTAGACAGAAAAATTAATTCAAAAATTCAAATAAATAATACAATTGGAAAAATCAACAAACGGTGCCAAACGACTCATTGTGTTATAGAAGAAATAGCGCACTTGATCGTACGTCTTCGCTTCCCGCTTCAGTTTACCAGCAATGTATAATCGAATTGCTTCAAAATCTTTACCATGCTAACAAAATAATTCACACCAATTATACATTATTATAATCCTAAATCTGTTTCAAACGAAAACAGTGTAAAACACATTTGACTAATAAGTATCCTCCTCTTATATCGTTGGCCAAAATTCTAAATGAAAAAAAACTATCCTAAATACCTGTTTCAGTCCTTCAAAAAATAATTGCCAAGCCTGGTTACTCCACTGCGTATATAAGCGTTTTTCCGTTTCTTTCCCTTCGGTTGTCGCAGAAGAAGTTCGAGCAGTAGAAGCAGTAGTAACCGTTGCAGGCCGAGACGTGGCTGCTAACGCATGCCTCTGTCTAGTGTTTGGTGCTTCAATTTCATCTGAAGAATTTGTTGTTGAATTCATCTGAAACAATTTTATAATTTAAATATTTTTCACTGGCAATCGCCTAAGCACAGTAATAAAAGAACTTCTAGAAAATGCACGCAATTTCGTTAAAACGCATTCACATTATTTTTATCTAAACAATAAAATATTTTAAGAAAGCATATGAATGAATTTTACATGCATAATAATAATAATAATGCAAAGTTCACAAAAACAAATATGCTATTTTAATTTACATGTCTAAAGATTGAACAAGAGTAATATTTAAAATTAACCATAATTATAATTTCATAAATAATGTTCAACTGAACATCAAATCATTATTCATATCATGGTACTTCAATTTAACACGAATAATTCGAGATCACATTAACAGGAATTGAAATAAACATCATGAATAAACACCGGTCGTTGAAAACAGAAGTTTTCCTGCATAAAACATAGCTGCTTTAAAACACCTTACAATCAAATAGCGTCCAAGTAAGCAATAATAAAAAAATAAGTTGGTACATACAACCAACATATTCTTTTACAGTATCAACAAAAGATTTTCAAGAAAGCTGCTTGTTATTTGTCGCTTTTTATTTCCAAATGTAAAAATCATTAAAAAATGAATTCGCATTGCATTTCAACTTAAATGCCTTGCTTACATTTAGATATTTCCATGTACGCACTGTTTTTTTATTTAAACTTTGGAATAACGTTTTATCATTTTGAAGTTATGTAACGAGCCGCTCTCTCGGGAAGGCTAATCCACCTCCGCAATTGCGCCATTAGCGCATTCGTCGCTAAACGACGACGATCCGATGGGTTTCCCCGCGCGGTCATCTCCGCTTGGCTTCCGTTGGCTTCGCGCTTTCCCGATGACATTATAACAATCAAAAGACAGGTGTAGAGTATGGGATGGTCCCACTTCTGTTCCCATTCGGTCCCACTGTTCATTTATTGGTCGTTGACCTCGCTATGGTCTATTACCGATTTCCCTCCTGATATATAAATCTGCTCCCATTTTTTGTAAATAAATTTGTTGCCTGTTGAAATTTAATAAGATTGGATGTTAACTTCCGGGTGTAATGTCAGAATCATGAATAATCTGTT
>NW_003526943.1:5588468-5589305 GCF_000181795.1 Trichinella spiralis | reverse complement strand
ACTCTGCAGTGGACATCACGTTCTTCGATGTTAGCATTCGTGCGCTATTTGTGTGTGATTAATTTTATTCTGTCAGTATCAACAAAAAGCATTAGTGCCACAAGGAATATCAGAAGTTGATCTTCGATTGTAGATAAAATATAAAATGAAAACTAAATATTGATGTAAAATGGTTATTTAAAATGAAATTCAAAACTGTCCAATTTATTTTCATTTTTGGTGTTGTTTGCGTTCAGTGCTTTGCGTTCCAGAGCTATTCGAATCATTTTCTACTCTGTTCCTTGTTATGGTTGATGTCGCTGAGTTACATCTTGTACCAAATCGTTGCGGGATTTGGTCCAATTCTGTGGTTTGGTAGGCAGGGCATACAAATTAAAACGTGCAGGCAAACAGAAATATTGGAGATGTTCAAAAGTATGCGCTAATGTGCAGCATGTGTTCCTAGTTATTAGCAATTACTTTATTTTGGTATAGAATAAAGAAGGCTGTGGGGGTGCAGTGTGGACAGATTTAGAAGTTCCGGCTGGGATCGATCGAAAAGATCACGTTGAAACCTGCCGGGTAGATGAGCACCTGGCCTATATAGACTGATGACAACTGTAAGAACTTGGAGTACGGATGGTACATTCAAGGTTGTACCTCAATGATATCAATAGCATTTTACCATCCATGCCATTGTGGCGAGTTAAGCATTTGCCCAGTAGTCTGTTGCTATGTACGGTTAAAGATATTGGCAAATAAGAGTTTATTTTTCAAGCTTCAATAAACAAAGCGGCTGTCCTTAGCGTCAATCTTTATCCACAAACAATAATTTGTAATTTTGAAATTGCCCTGATA
>NW_003526943.1:5492386-5588082 GCF_000181795.1 Trichinella spiralis | reverse complement strand
ATTCCTCTTCCTAACCTTAATTACAACTGTACGACAAATGAGAACATTATTGTTTTGATCTTCCCTCCTTGTCTTTGGGATTGCGCTGATCTTTACAAAAAAGGTAACACAATCACCAAAAGTCTTTACTTACCGGTGGACGGAATTATTGCTTGCTTTACTTCAAAGTTTTTATTATTGCCGTAAGTCTACAATACAATGTGAACTGTATTGGAATACCACTGCTCATGACGGGAACAAAATTACACTGATGCTTTACTACAACGTGAACACTATTACAATAATGCTTTACAAAAAAGTGAACAGTATTACAATAAATCTTTACAAAAAATGCTATATCAAAATCTTCAGATGTACTTTTGGCTTCTTAGAAAAATGTAGTATGTTTTCTGCTGCGCATCTTCATTAACAGAGTCTTTTATGGACTGCTTGTACTGCAATGCATTCGTGTTCCCTGGCAGGCTGGAGTAAACACTACTTGGCTCGGCAAAATCTTCGCCAGTCTTTTTTTCTCATAGTAGATGTTCATAAGAAAGCCCTCGATACTGCCATATTGCTCCGGAGTCAGCGGTTGTCGTTTTTCAGGCGGTTGCGGGTTTCGGGATGGGCAATTGTACAACATCACTGACGTCGAAGGGACGGTGTATGTTGTGGTGATAATGTACATTTTGCTGGACAGCGAAAACTCTTCAGAATTTTCAGATTCGTCTTTTCAGACTCAAAATTTTTCCATAAAACTGCTGCTTATATACAGTTTTTTAAGGGTCAGTCTTTGTTTGCCATTGGTTAGAGAATCAATTAATAGTCTTTATCTTCAAAATTTCCTTTGTCTTGCAGTTACCGTGTCAGTAGGATAACATCAAATAATTTTGTAGTTATGAGATTTAGTTGTATGATAGCTATTCCATAATCCCATAATTGTTTTCAGTAAGATAACATCAGATAATTTTGTACTTATTGGATTTAACTATATAATAACTATTCAGGAATTCCGTAATTGTTTTTTATACTGTATTATTAAATTTGTCACAATATTAATTAGCTATAATTTGAAGGCTATTCTGAATTTTTGTTAGCAGCATTTTAGTTATATCTATTTTACAGTTATAAAATATATTCTATATATTTTTAGTTATATCTATTACATATAAATAAATATATAAATAAATAAATATGTATGCATGTATTTTCTTTTTTTGTGTGTTTAAAAACTTCAATCACTAAATGTTCTGATGCGTGTTGTTGTTGTTGATATTGTTATAGTGTTAATCAAATAACCAGTGATAAAAATGATATCGTTTTTCAAAATTTGATATTTATAAGCATTGGTGGAGGATTTATAGCAAAAAATGTTTTATTTGATTAAACAACTAAATAATAATTAGCGCACATTAATGTCATTAATAAATATCACAGACATGAAAAAAGAGGCAGGTTCAGGCTAGAAGTTTGTAATATCGTTGGTCGTTGTCGTCCCAGAGCAGTTGGTCGAACAGTTTACAGCCGACGCAAAATTGGATCTGCTTGCAATTGATATCGTTGGGAGGGATTTTGAAGTCGAAAAAATACGTATCAAGCATATCGTTGCCTCGATTCAACAAAACGGCATTGTGATCTTTGAAGTTCAGCCAGTTGTTGTCGGTGCAGCGGATGAAAACTTGAGCATCAGTGCAGGGTCTTTGGATTTTCACCGTACCGTACAGTCGTTGGATATCATTGCGTACGGTTACACTTTCCAGTGCAACTTTTTGGTATTGTAAGCGCTTTTGCAATTTTCCAACGTTGTGCATGGGCTGCTGAAAGGTGAACATCCAACTGCTCTTCTGTTTAGGCAGTTGTGTGTTGAAAAAGGGATCCAAAATTGCACTGCTCTCTTCGTTCAGATGTTTCTCATCGTCTGCAGATTGTACTGGCTCAGTAGAGCTGGGAACGACAAAAACTTCTGCTAATTGGAAACCGAACTCGTCCAAAAACGATACTTTTTTCATTTTTCTTTTCTTTTTTTCTCCACGTTCATCTTTGCATTTTTGTTCCAGTTCTTTGTCCAAAATCTCCAGAATTTCCTTTTTCAAATTCTTCAATGAATTTTTGCTTGTTTCATTGTTGATACCATCGGATAACTGTAATTCGTCCATATCTTTCTTGTATTTTGTTATCTTTGTTTTTGGTAGGTATATTCTGATCAGTGGGATCTGAATCAAGTGGAATAATGTATTATCGTTTTGAGCTTGATTTCTCGCAACTGTCACTTGATGAAATGACTTGGATAAGAAAATTACTTTGTATTTATCGTGCGATTATACCCTCGTTGTTGGATTATCTCACTTAGGTCAGGGTCTTTTTAGCGCAAATGTGACACTAGCTATTGTTTTTTCCTTTCAGTTGCGTTACACTGCAATTACTGGGCGTCAGTTGTATTTTTTGTTTTTAGTTTACCTTGCCATTGTTGTATTCAGAAAACTTCCGGCTTAAGCATCTGTGAATGTTTACTTACAGTTTGTTCCATATGGAAGCTAATTATTTCCTCAGTTGACGTCGTAATTTTTGTTTCTTTGTTTCCTGTAGCTGAAAACATAAATAATTTGAAAAAATAAAAAAGAAAATGCATAAGGTTTTTTTAAATAAGGATGAAATTTGCTTATTTTTACCATTCTACTTTTTAGTTAAAATGTTTCCACGTTTTAGATGGAATTCAGTTATTTCATGCACTATGTGAGAATAATTTGTAATTGTTTATTAATATAAAAATATCAGTATATTATTGAAATTAATTCAGTTAATAAAAAGGAATGCTTTTAGCACATGAAAGAACAGGAAGAGGTACATTTGAAAACTTTTGAAAACATGGCTAGGAAATATCGAGTCCGTCCTACAATTATGACACCTGTTTGGAACGTTGCTGGATTTTTATTAGGTTAGAATTTGAGCTAGAATTCTTTATCTGATATTTTATTTTGTTTTACAGGAGCTGGAACTGCTTTGCTTGGCCCAAAAGCTGCAATGGCTTGCACAGTTGCCGTGGAAGAAGTCATTGGTCAGCACTACAACAAGTGATATATATATATATGTATTTATTTATTTATTTAAGCATATCGAAATTAAGAAAGCTTTAATATTTAAAATATCGATTATTTAAACCATCTTTTAAAAAAATTTCTTATGCGTGGTAAACTATATTAAAAGAAAACATTCATCTTTTAGTCAAATACGTGAACTTATACTCGATGGCGAAGAACATCACAAAGAGTTGCTAGAGGTGGGAAGTTTTTCGTCCAGAAGTTTATATGTTATATTGTTTAATGAAGTTTTACTTTTTCTCAGACAATAGGAAAATTTCGAGATGAAGAATTAGAGCATCATGATATTGGTTTGAAGCATCATGCACTTGAGGTGAATTGGAAATAAACAGTTTTCATTTAAATATAAATAGCTATAACTCATCAGGTATTAATAATTTATTTGTAGAGAAATTGTCTTATTCAAAATTTGTATAACTTTATTATGTAGATTTTACATTTAGAAGTATTTAAATTTTTCTGCTGTTTAATATTAATAAAAATAATTGAATTAACTTGGAGAATATAACTTTTTGCAAAATGTAACTTCTTAAAAGGTATGAAATTTTCTCTCAGATTTCTAGTAGCTGTTCTTTATTGCAGACCCAGTTTTACGGTGCTATGAAGACAATTATCCAATTTGGCTGCAAAGGTGCTATATGGATTTCAGAGCGCTTTTGATGGTTTTATTATTTTCAGTCCACTAAGCCGTTGTTCATGAATGTATTGAAGAATTTAGATATAATTAAAATATTTGTTAAGATATGAAGCATAATAAAAAAATGTATACATTGAATATAGCAAAACATGATATGTGCAATTACATGGAGTGTTCTTTCAGATAATTTAGATAATTATTAGCAATTGTTTAGCACTTTTATATTTCACAATATCTAAATTTGCATGACTGAATTAAAATAAAAGCAACATAATAATTGATGTTAAAAGTAATTTTCATTTTCATTTAAAAATGAAACTATTATCTGTTAATGTGAAAAATGAGAAGTACTACTACTGATGTAAAGTATGGTAGCTGTTTTTTCTTTGATATTTTAAAAAGTAATGATTTTTTAAAATATTATCGCTAAAAGAATTTTTATAACTAATAATAATAATAATTTAAAAAACTCCAATTATAGTAACTCAACACTTTTTCAAAAATAAAAAAGGTTTTTGATTTCTAAATACCAAAATTCCGTAAATAGTTAGCAGGCGAAAAGCTACTATATGTAGTGAAATTGTTATCTTTAAGTTCTGAATTATTTATACAGAGATGAAGAATATGATGATTAGATCATATGAAAAAAATCTCTTTATTTCGTGATTATGCACACAATTGTATAAAAAAGTATTTACGGATTTTAAGAAATTTTATCAAAGTTTAAACTTTTTGATTTAAACAAACGTTATCTTTAAAATTTTAATTGCTAAAAAGAAAGTCTTTAATGCTTACTTATTTAATTTATTTTTTATCAAAGCGCAGTCAAGATAATCAGGTGATAATTTTACTGTATTATATGAAATTTAAATATTTTCAAGTTAGTAGACATTAAAAAATG
Organism: Trichinella spiralis; assembly: GCF_000181795.1. NCBI lineage: Eukaryota > Metazoa > Nematoda > Enoplea > Trichinellida > Trichinellidae > Trichinella > Trichinella spiralis. Next base: position 5,583,467 of record NW_003526943.1, on the reverse strand, counting down.
CTGTTGAATTAATTTAAAAAGTGATTTTTCAACAAAAACTTTTCTGATAATTATATTGAAATATTTAATAAAATTGCTTATAATTTTTTCTTCAAATTATTTTATTTAATAAATTAGTTTGTTTCATGTATTTTTAATTGTTGTGGATTCAGCTGATGCACTTGAAATGGGCAATGTACAATTTTGCAATAAATTTGCAAAATTATTCAAACTGAAGAAGCTGCCAACAAAGTCAGATAATTGTTCAGATTGTTTGGTGAGTTTTTCGAATTTTATTTATTTATATGTATTTTTTCTATTTCACGTATTTACTATATGAATGTGTGTTGATTATTTTGTTGCAGACGACGGACTCAATATATAATTCGCCTTATTTTTATGGAAATTTGCCAAGTTATGAATTGATTCGAGATTTTTTGAAAGTAGATGGTGATTTTTTATTCCGCAGTCCGATTGTTGGAGAAGAGCCAAATTGTCTTTATTTGTCCGCTCTAGCGGGGGAAGTGGCGTATCACTTTGCTATTGAAGCTGTTGAAGTACTGGAATTTAAAAAAATTGACTTTATATGATAATTCATAATTAAAAAAACAAATCTTTTCATCCTCTCACTTAGAAAGGATACAGCATCGATTCTGCTGTTTATCCAACAGTGACGAAATTGATCAACCATTACCGCAGAGAGAAGAAGCCCCTGATGGCGGACACGACTGTTGTTTTGCTGAAAAGAGCCGTTAGGAAGCCCCACTGGTTATTCCAAATTTCGGATATTCATATTGGAGAAAAATTGGGCGAGGTTTTATTTTTTGTTGAGAAAACAGCAAGCAGGAGTGAAGTTCCGTTTCTGAGATGAAATTCTGTTCAGGGTAATTTTGGATTCGTCTACCAAGGTCTGCAGAAATTGTCGAACGGTGATGAGCGCACGGTGGCAGTTAAATTTTTGAAAAATGATACTGACAAAGATTTGAATGCTGAAAGTTTGTCGAACGAATGCCGATTGTTGCGCAGGCTTAATCACAAAAATTTAATTCGATTTCAAGGCCTAGCGGTTGACACAGTTGGCTTGAAACTAATAGTCGAACTTTGTGACAGTATATAGTTTTTTTAAAAAATTGAAACAGATAATTCTTTCTCTATTCATTCTATCCTGAACTTTTTCTAAGGTGATTTGAAAAGTTATCTCAAGAATGATCGTGTCACCATGCCAATATGCGTTAATATGTTTGTGCAAGTCGCCTCTGCAATGGAATATCTCGCTAATAAAAAAATCATACATCGGTAAAACGGTCTATTTATTCAGTTGAATTCTTTTTGTATTATTAATGTATCAACTTTTTATTATGCTATTTCAGCGATTTAGCACTACGAAACTGCTTATGGAAGGACGAGACAGTTAAAATTTCAGACTTCGGATTGGCTAAGGAAGGTGAATTTTATGAAATAAAGAATAAAGAAGCTATTCCAGTGAGATGGACAGCGCCAGACGTCCTGTCACATGGTATGCCTATTTTTTACATTCAAATTGTTTTGCCATGCATGGAAAGTAGATCTGTAATCGTTGATTAAGTTTCGCTACATCGGTGATCAAAGCCAACTATAAAATTCTGAAACCATATCAACAGAGAAAGTAATAAATTTGTTGAACAATTTGTTCAATCAATAATTTCAAAATTCCATAAACTGAATTGCAACTGACTATAAAAATATTTCATTCTTTTTTATTTTGGAATGTTTGATTCTCTGCACAGAGCATTTCCTGTAATAAATTAACACGCCTTTTGTATTGTTGTAGGGAAGTATTCTAAAAAATCTGACGTTTGGTCGTTTGGTGTGCTGATGTGGGAAATTCTCGTAAAGGGAAAATGCCCCTATCAAGAGGAAGAACAGCAATGGACTGGTCATTTTTTGACAAATCTACTTGAAACATTACGCAACGGTATAGCAGTATAATTTCTGACAAATGTCTTTCTATTGTTTTAATTGCCAGGCAATCGACTGAAGTTACCCAACAACACACCAGAAGATATCAGAGAAATTGTTATGCATTGTTGGAATTTAGCTGAAAGTGAAAGGCCAACTTTTTCTGAAATTCGTAAAAATCTCGAAATGGCTTATGCGAAACTTGAAAATAACCCAGTGATAAAACACGAAAATACATGATCAATTAATGCATGCTGCTTAATACATGATTATTTGATTGTAAAACATTTTAAAATTTCAAGTTAAATATTTTTTAAAACAATTAAATAAAATTATTTTTTAATAGAATGTTTTAGATTGAAAATATTAAACGGTTTTTATAAATAATATTCACTAAATACTGTAATAATAAACTATCATTATCAAATATTGCTAATTTGTTAAAACTATTGTTGTGAGCATATCAAATAAATCGGTAATTTTTTTAATTTGCATTCACTCTTCTCTGAAAATGGTTTTGAATCTATGACTTCGATTTCAGTTCGTAATAACTGTATTCATATGTCATTCAAAACAACATATTTTTATTGGAATTTTATTATGTCATGCTGTAATGCAGCATACAGCAAATATTTCAAACTGAATATTATAGAGCAAATTTGACAAATTAACAATTAAAAGCACTCACTTTCTTATCAAAACTGTATAAATTCCAATAGTTTTAATGTATTAATAATGTAAAAGTTTTACAACAGTTGTAGCCAGTAATTAAAAATGTGGTTTTACCGAGCATAAAATTAATTAATTAGTTAAGCAGTGTAGTAATTAGAATTTACTAAAAATGGACAGTTCGAAGGCGTATAAATAGTAGATTAAAAAATTTCGATTTTTCAATCCAGGAATCTTCATTTTGTACAATGTACCTTTGCATTGATGGGTCATAAATCGTTATAAACGTAAAATAAAAACACTCCATTGTTTATAAAAAGATTTTAATACAATATACATACATAACTTGACAGTGTATACAATAACAGGAATGCTTTACAGTCAATCTTCTTAGCACTTATAATCAAGCGAGTATGCGATGCACAGCTTTTCCGATGCAAAGCTCTCAAAAAGAACTGAAACAAACTTCCAAATCAAGTACACATTAACGCAGACACATAACAACAGCACTAACTGATGATGACTTCCTGTGACTCTTTGACCCATTCGGCTCTTACCACATTTTCCAAACGGTTAAGTAATAAAACATCACCCAACAGCTGCCATGTGGAAAATTATGTGAAAACGTTACGTTGGCATCACGTATAATTTCAAACTTCCTCATATCGACACCACACAAAAGTCAATTTTCCATCTTGCGTTATTGAGTGATATGGGAGATATCAAGCTCTTTCCTGTAACACAGAACAATGGGAACAATCATGTATTGAACGTTCGGTGCGGTCGTTTCATGGATCGTTTGGACACTTTTCATAGTCCAAACTAGTAGCCGCTTTTGCTCTCTGATAGTTCCATATACACATTATTGGCTTAAACAGTTGTCCCATTTAGCCGTATGACACGCATTCCTCGTTAGCCAGTGGTAAGTGTTGGCCAATGCCTCGGTTTTCTTTGGATTTTCTATTAGCCCTTTTCTGTCCTGGTAATTGCTGATACGTGCGATACCTTATGTGCCTGCGATTACTTCTGACCATCCAAGCCTGAGTTGAATTGAGTATTGCCATTGCTTGACTTCGACATATTACATTCTTCGTTTATCGTTATCTTGTCACGCGTGCCTTTGAATGGTTTGCCACAGATAAGCCAACTGCAAATTAGTGTAACCAGCAACAAGAAGCGTTAGTACGTGCTGAGCAGAGATGTAATGGCACTTTAAATACTGCTTCTACCACTGCCAGTAACTACTTTGGTTTCATTACTGCGCTTCATATTTGTCCTGTCCTGTGCTGACGCCGATCGCAGCCAAGATTCAAGGTACAATCATAAGACAGTATACATAGTATCACCAGAGATTATCAGGTAAGATAACCCGGTTTACTGTACCCATTACAGCTTGCCACAGATAAGCTAGCTGCAAGTTAGCGTAAGCAGCAGCAAGAAGCGTTTGTACGTTCTGACCAGAGATGCAATTCCACTTTGAATACTGCTTCTATTGCTGCCAATAATTATTTTGGTTTGATTACGATACTTCATATTTGTCCTGTGCCGACGCCATAAACCAAGCAACGCAATACCGTCGACAAGAATCACATTTAACTAAAAATGATTCAGATCGCTCAGGCAAAGCTTTTCATCCAAAGAAAATGGAATCTTGGAATCGAAGTTTTGCCAACTTACAGGATGCATAGCGTTCCACATAAGCGTAGACAAAGAGTCCAAACCGTCCATATGTCTTGTGATGCGCCAGCTATCTACGGTTTCCATGGACGCTCGTCTCAGCTATTTCGAGAATTTTCATCCAGACTCATCTTGTTTCCATAATGCTTCCATGTTGACTCATTTCAGTTTTTTTAATCATTTGGTGAAATGTGTAGCGTTTCGTCGCTGTTGCTCGGTGAATTATACTCGAATAGGCAACCTTCGATTCGATCACCGCAACCGGACGTAACTCTGCGACTTCTTTCGATCTTCGCAGCCATTTAGAATAATATGATAAACGTCTGAAATAAACAAAAACTTTTACTGATACAAAAACAGAAAACTGACGTAACAAACCACGTCACGCACGGGCACAACGCAGTCATAACAGCAACAATGACGACCAACTCTGGACTGCCTTCATCTGTAGATTTGGCCACCGTTTACGGTGAAAATCAAGTACAATGTACTGATGACATAATAATAGTAATATTTATTACTCTCCTGCGGCTAATATATCCTGATCTAAATATTTTTAACGATTATCAGTTATAAACAATTCACATTTTCGTTACAGCTGTATCGCCAGCTAATGAAGTTTCCGGCAAGTATTTTGCAGAAATGCGACATAATATTCAATTTTCTGCTCAGCAATTATATTAAAAATTATAATATTTGAAAGTAATATATAAAAAATTTTAATGTTAATAGTAAATACAACTTACACAACTGCTGTACCACAAACTAAAACAAATAGTTCCTGCATTTTAATTACAGTATCCCATCTTTATTCTCCTTATCAAAGAGTTCGTTTATTACATTCGTTGCTCAATATTTTGCAGAAAAAAAAACAAAAAATGAATTTCAATATTATACTCTAAATTAGTATCTAAATACTGAAATGAACAAAGATATACACATAAGCAATGTGAATATCCATAAACGAGCAAGTAATGATATAATAAATGTCAAAAACAGCAAAATGAGACATGAGAAAAATTGAAACTTTTGCGTAATTTGATTTTAGAAAAAAATTTGTTTATAAATTTAAATTAATGTAATGAACCTTTGTACAGTCACACCATTACTGTGGTTTCATTAATTAGGTCACTCTTTTACGATGTAGTAGTTTATTTTAGGTTAACTGATAATTTTATATTGAAATTTTAGCTAGTTTTAAATAATTTTTTTTAATTTTGCTAAAAAAAGTAATTAAATTTTTAAATCAGTATATTAGGCGCAGTATTTTCTTCAGGAGCAGTTATTTTGTTTAGATGGCAGAAGATGCAGTTTTTGAAGTTGAAGCAATTTTGGATAAGCGAACTGGTGAAGATGGTGAGGAGTTGTATAAAGTGATGTGGCGTGGCTATCCGATATCTGAAGCAACCTGGGAGCCTGTGGAAAACCTTGGTGGTTGTGCAGATTTGATTCGCGCGTTTAATGCGCACAAAATTGTCGTTCCACCATCAATGGAAGAGGATAATTATGTTGAAGGTATAGCTTTTATTAATTTGCAGTCTAGCCAAGGAATGTAATTTTGCTTTTTAATGTTTTAATTCAGTTTTCCTGATTGTAGGGTGACAGTTTGACAGCCTAGTGAAACTTTTTTTAATCATTTTTTTGCTTGAATATTTTTATTTATTAAACATTTTGCTTTACTTTTCAGTAGTTATTTGTATCACTTTGGCTCGCGTTTTTATTAATTTTGTTTTAGCAGATTTGTTCTGACTAACTTTTTTCAGATTATTCTTTGAATTTCTAAACTCTAATTTTGTGAAGAGCAGAGTTATTTTGAATTATAATGTATGTGATATAGTTTAAAATGATGCAGATATGAATTTTCATATAGTTCAGTTCAGTTTTATTCAGTAATGTAGGCTTTTATGCTTAATGCTTAATTTTTATAATTTAAAGTGTTTATGCTTGGTTTCTTCATAATTTATTATGAATTTATTAATTTTAATTTATTAATTTTGTTATATTTTTTACTGTTGTTAGATTTACGTGGTCCTCCACAACTTGAGAAGATGCTTGAAGATGATAAATTGGAAGAGGAACTTTCTCAGATTCGCATTCTGGGAAAACGTGTGGCAGATAATGGTCAAATTGAGTATTGCATTGCAAAAGAAGATGAGGATGATTCCCAGGGTGTTTGGGAGCCAGTCGAAAACCTAAATCGATATGGGGATCTTATTACGCAATTTGAGTTGAATTTCAGATTTACTCGTTCAGAAGAAGGAGATGACGATCTTCCTCTGCGTCAAGGTAATAATTTATTTTTTTTAATAGTCATGTTTTTATTTTTTTTTATTTTAGGAAGAATGACACGCGCGACATTTAAAGGAGATTCTTTAACGCCTTTCAGTCGTTTTTCAGAATTTCAAGAAACTAATGAACAAGGAAGTACGTATGTTGTTGAGCAAGAAGACAGATTAATTTTATTATTATGTTATGTAAATTATTTGTTTCAGAAAAATACCGTCGAGCACCGTATTACGAAATTGAAAGGCTGTTAGACCGACGTATAGCTCATGATGGAGGAAATGAGTATTTAATTAAATGGAAGGGGTATCCTATTGAAGATTCTACATGGGAACGGGAAGAAAACATGATGGATGCGGCCGGTGTAATTCGAGAATTTGAATCTCGCTTAAGGAGAAGAGATGAATTTGCCCCAAAACGACGAGGTTACAAATAATTACGTTTTTTAGGCATATATTTATTTATTCATAGTTTAGGCAGACCACGAAAGCAGAAAGATGGACAGCTAGACAATGTAGACGGTATAATTTTACAGTGTGTTTAATAGGAAATTAGCGTTCAAGATGTGTGAAAATTAAGTAAATATGCATGTATATCTGTAGTTTGTACTCCGGTATATGTTCAGAAATATGTTGTGTAATGCTTAGTACTTACAGAATTTTTATAACATTTTTGGGGTAGCAGTAATATGCAGAGTACAAGTTGTAATACTTATATGTTTGTGATTGTGCATATTAAGGTGTTTTAAGTAAGTTAGGTTTCTCCAATTTTACTGAAAATGTTTGGTTATATTAATTTGATGCATTTTTGTTATGGTTATTAGATTTGTTATCTGACGATACTATTACTACAGAAGCTATGGACAATGAAGATGCTGAGGAGGATTTTCGTAAGTTATTGAGTTTAAGTATTTCGAACTAACTGAATCTTTTAAATGAAATAAGAATTGAAAAATACAATAAACATGATTTTTAAATGAAAACTGAACTGTTGTTTATAAAACCTTACATAATTTGCACGCCTAAACCCGTATCTGAAAAGTTGTTTTTTGAAAGCTATTTTAGTATCATTATAATATATATGTTTAGGTTATTTATTAATTTTTATTATTTAGAAGGAGATTTCAGTCTAGAAGACCAACATCATTTTATTAGTGGACGAGAAGTAGCTGAGTTGTTGGGAGTTCGAAGAGATTCGCCGAAAGGAGGAAGATTAATCAGTATTGTACGTTTTGCTGATGGAAAAATCGAAGAAATTTCAAACAAAGAAATTACCAGACAGTGTCCTCATCTTCTTTTAAATTACTATATGAAACATGCATGCTTTGTTAAATTTGAAGATTTGAAAGATGATAAAAACTGATAGACGTATATTATATATAGAGCATGTTGGCAAGATTTATATCTATATACAAGTATATTTGTTTGAATGTATTATTGAAAAATTTCAATGTACATAGGTGGATGTATATGTGCATATAATAAATCTGCTATTTATTGTAAGTGTATTGAATATAATTTTGACACACTGCTTGTTTAGTGAAGTTTCAAATTCAGACTATACTTTCAGTTCTCATGTTAGATATATATCTGAAATAAAGTTTACTATTTTCAAAAATAATATTTAGATAAATGTAAAGTACTTAAGCTTTACTTTTATCATATAAATTTGTTTTTGTTTATTCTCAAATGTTTTAAACGAAAACTATCAGTATTATAAGAAACATATAATAAGCTTTATTAGCTTGTCATATATTGAACATTTTTCGTTAGAAAAATGTTTATTATAATTGTATATCTATGAACGTTGGTGAAAAGTAAGTAGGCAAGTAAATGAGTATTAAGTATGAGCAGAATGACTAGAGCAGTTGATATACACGAAATGTTCTGTTCACGAATATTAACCTGAAATAACGAGCGAATGATTCATCCATATTTTCAATCGCCGTACAAAACCGTCGCTCTTTTGACTGAACCAAACCCATTGACATCCATAAATGTCGACTATCTGGTGCATGTCCATTTTCAAGATCAATTAATTCTGGTATTGTACAGCCACTTCTTTTAGCTCGACAAATGCTGTCCTCCAAAATAATGTAGTTGGTGTTGTATTTTTTCAAAATGTTATATACCTAAATTGAATGTTAAGAAGTTAAGTGTTCGATTTTAAATATTAAATTTACATCTTCGGCAGAACGTCGGGCGTAGATTTGATAAATATCTTTCGTCCTGTCGCGTAATTGCTTGTTTTCGAAATGAGGATGATTGGTTATTGGTCTTGAAGTGCAGCACTTCACGCCAGCCATAAGTTGCATAGAGCCGGCAAAAGATGCATAAGGTGCAGTAGTGTTGTTTATCCATTCCATCAAGTTTACCGTATCGGGATCCCAAAATTCTCTTAAATCTTTCATTTCTTCCCTGAAAATGTGAGCATTTATTTGTTGAAATTAACCTCAACCCCAAATCGAAAAGCAAAATAAGCAGAAGGTGCTCACTGGAATCGATTATAAAAAAGAACAGAATTATAACCAAGAATTGCAACGATCACCGACAGCTGGAACATGTGAATGTATTGACGACGATTATGGCGAAATCCTGGCAATGTTTTCCAAATATCTTCGCTGCATAACAAAGCGGTCGCTAGTACAGCCATCAGTGGAGACCACATGTAAGAAATTCGTGTTACCATCAACGATACCAAACCGATTATCACAGACTACAGAAAAAGGAAATATATTAACAGATTAAATAAATAAACATAGCAGCATATGAACCTGAAGAACTAAAAAGGCTAAATCAGCTCGTCGTTCGAAATAATCCGTAGTAAAAAATTGTCGGTATTTATTGTTGCTCAACGAAGCCAAATCGCACCACTGTGTCAGCAAATCTTTTCCAATGACGAACAAACAGCCGCTGAACATGGTCAAATACAATGGAAATAAAAATGTCTTTGAAGTATGAAGAAAAAAGTCGTTGGACAGGAAAGAAAATGCATCATGGCATAAATAAACGCGAGATTCAAAATCACGCACGTTGGAAAAACCAAATTTTCCCTAAAGCAAAAAAATAGGCAATGTGCATTTCAATTCTATTTGAAAAGAAAAATATCCAAAATTCCAACCAGCAAAAATTTAAATATGTGATCGTCACTTTCGACTCCAAGCAGACGTTTCAGCAGAAACGTGAACAGTACCATGGTTATTATTGTAATCAATATTTGGGTTGCAAGTTTGCAAAAGCCGGCCACTACACCGCCGGAATGAGTGCTTCTTCGAAATAGATGCAACGAAAACAATGCCGACAAATTGAACGTAACCAAAATTGAAGACAAAAGCATTTTTGGAAAAAATTGCAACACAAAAACAGCAACAAGAGCGCCCAGATGAATGAAGAACAACAGTACGGCTTTTTCCAGATTTATCAACTTCAACACACTCAGTGCGTATATAGCCATCGCTTGAAAAAGCATCGCAAATTGGTTGAATTGCCACATTAGCATAAATAAGAACGTGAACCAAAAGATACAAAATCGAATACAATTTTTCCCGACACGAGAAACGGCATCGTAAGTTACAGATTTCAAATATACGCAGACGAACAGTATTTGCAACCAAAACATCGGCAATGCAAAGTGTTCACGTAAATTGACAACAAAATGAGCTCTGGTCATGTCGGATAAATTTGTCAAGCAGAACATCCCGCTAAAGAATAAAAAATTCATTAAAAGTGGAAAAAGCAGAGAATGTTTTTCGAAAATTTACCATACTAAAATGGCAAGAATCGAGTTGGAAACAAAGTAGGCGATCAAGCAGAGCGCTGATGCACCCAAACCCCCAACTGAGAATACGACTTTGGAGTAGAAGATTGTTGGTGAAGCGAAATTCCACCCTTCAAAACCTCTGTATATTATCGCGAGGAGAACTTCTTGGTAGATGTTGAATCGATGTAAAATATTAATCGAGTGCCCATTTTCGGTTGTATTGTCCACTGTTAAATCATAAATACCTTAAAAATGGTTCTCGTCAGCAGAAACAAAATTATTTATTGAACTGGCATAATCTTACCACGAATAAGAGACGGAGAATGAATCAACTGCTTGAAATAGGAATAATATAATCCACATTCAGTACGAAAGGAGATCTCTCTTTCCAGTTCAGTAATATGTGAAAACCACAAATAATTATCGTGTAACTGATAAATGTACCAACCGTAGAATGCACCGACCAACATGCACAAAAATAGTGCAAAAGTTGGTTTCAGTAGTTGCATAAAAAAAGGTTGGTCTGAAGGAGCAGAATCAACTTCTTTGGGAATTTTTTTCCGACCATGCACAGTTCGTGAGCCCAAGCTTTCATTTTGCGAACTGTGGCCGACGTTTTTCTTTCGCTGACGAACCGAATGCTCTTTACTAGCCGTAATCATTGTAAACAACTTACGTGGACAATAAAAAAAATGCACCAACTAAGCTATTGATACCGCAGAATAAAAACAAAAAAAAATAAAACTTCAAGTAACAGTTAATAAAAATTAAGTACATAACTTTTCACAATAATAATTTACATTATAATAAATAAATAATTATTCTAATTGATTTATTACAATTTCTGATAATTATTGTTTGCATTTATTTATTCGAAACGAATCAACGTGTTTCATCTTGTTTGAAATAAGTTCGATTTAAATTTTGTTTCTATTTTAAAATAAATTTCTGAAAATATGCATCAAAAGGTATTTCAGTTAATAATTTAAAATCATGTTTTAAAAATTTTATAAAATAAATCAAAAATATGAATAAATAACATTAATTTAACATTATTAATTTTTTTCAGTGAAATAAATTCAGACTAAATTTTCACGACAGTTTATTAAAAAACATTTCTCTAATGTTATTTTAAACAAAAAACAAATTTAATTTTTTGTATTTCACCAATTTTTTTCTTAACACCGTATAGTGATTCAAAGGTTTTCATAAAGACTTACAGTACTTTTTCTCGTGCCATTCATTGCTATTGCATAATAAGCTGTCCCCTACTGTTTTTGTTCAGCTAAAAAATATACAAACACTAAAGCATATTTATCGTTAAACAAATTTTAAAATCTGATTTAGACTGAAATTTTTTTATTATGGAAATTGAGAAAAATGAACATGTCGCAAAGCAAACAGAAATTGAAATTGCTGCAGAAGAAGTGTTGATGTATCGTGCTGAATTATTGGAACTTGACCGAAAGCGTCAGTCGAACCGTGAAGGTCTCAGAGCTCTGCAAAAAATGGATAAGGACGACAAAGTGTGGATTTTGCTGGGGCAAAGTTTCATTAAAATACCCGTTGAGAAAGCGCTGAAAGCATATCAACAAGGTAGAGTACGTTGTACGATTAGTAAAACACTTGAAACATTATAAATTTTAATAATTTAGAAAAACTTAACATTGAAAAGAAGGTAAATGAATGCCGTGATGATACAAAAAACAAAGTCGACCTGCTCTGCAAGTTAGAAGGCGCAGAAAACAGGCTAGCTGGATTTAACTTGAAAAGCTTAAACCAAGAAGAGGCAAAAACTGTAAAATGGAACTAGTGGTTGGACATCAATAATGCCATCACGAATTTTACTATTTTTTGTTGATAATCTTCTCCATATTTACAATTCTGAAATGAATGAATAATTTTCAAACAGTTTTCAAAGAATTTTTGAAATTGTTACGGCTTCAATTGATCCGCGAATTCTCGAATAGTGTTGGCAATGGGATCTTCCGGGAGCGAAGATAAAGCACTCATTTCCACGAGATGTGAGTCGGTAAATTTTTCTACCGCGCTGGAATTTCCTGCTTCAATGACGCGATAAATTTTCGAAACGGTCACCTTAATTGGTCCTTTTTTAAATAAAATTCCTTTCGCAACAAATTCGTATTGCATTCTATTAAAAAAAACAAAATATAAATCATTTCAAATAAATTACATAAATTTGAAATACCGAAAACCAATATCACCAAGAAAAGCCATCATATCATTAGAAGTGCACAAGCAATTGATGACTTTGCGTACATTAACGGGACATTTTTCGTTTACATCAGCTTCGCTATCTCCCATGTATTTCACATGGTATGGTGCATTTGGTTGATCCAATGATCTACGAACATGCCAATTTACAACACCCGCTTTTACGTTTTCTAAAGAACAAGATGTTAATTGAATTACTAACTGCAAGCATTTCATACTGTTAGCAAAAACCAGTTCGTGTTCATGAAATTTCTCAAATTTAGGATCTGCAAGACCTCTTAAACGTTCGATTAACACAGTATAGGCAGAGTCCAAAACGCTACCATATAATGTAAATTCAACGGTATTCATTCCTGCAAAATAAATCATTCATCTTGTTCAATAATAATAAAGAGTATAATAAAACAAATAAGAATAACATATTCAATATTTTACTAAAAAATAATTTAAATAAAACTGTTTCAAAAAAATACATTATCGTCAATATGAAAAATATGAAGAATTTTATTCAGAGACAAAGCAAAAACAAAATTGTTTACATTTACAGTAAGAAATTAATGTCCTTAAGTTTTTGATTATTTTGCAATAAAATAAAAAAATTTATAAATAAATTGCTTTAAATTAATAAATTTTATAATTTTATGAATCTGTAAATTTTCCTTTTTTAAATTATAAATTTACTACTTTTACAGTATTTTTTACTGTGACCCACATTTAGGAATATAACAGGAAGTGTTTTGCAAAATGATCTTCTTTTATTTTGTTTAAAGCTGAAGCTGTAAAAGTATCACTCCGTGTGGCATAGTTTCATAGTTGTAGTTTTTCTTTACATTTTAAAATCACAGCCATTTTGAATGTTTTTTAAAGTAGAAATTCGCCTTTTTGCGTAAGAGAGATTTTGTTTAAAATTAAGATAAGCTGCTCGAACATTTCCAAACAGGATTCTATATTCATTTAATATATGTTCGATATTGTGTCTAAGTGAACAAATGATGCTTGAAACTATTTTAATACTGGAATTTTTATATTTAGCGTTTATTTTACAGTTTATCAGTTTCTAATTTATTTTGAAACATCATGCTGATGCTTTACTTTGTTTTTCTGGGGTTATTAATAATAGAAATTAAAAAGAAAGTTATGTTACTGAAGATAGCAACTGGACGAGGAAAATATATATTTTTCTAAATTTACTTTCGTGATTTCACTTTTTATTATTTTGTTTAGATGACTTCAGCTCAGGAAACGGTAGACGAGTTGCAACGTTTGAAGATTTCGGAAATTCCGAAGTTTTTATTAGATACTTTTCAATCTTGGACAGATCCTTTAGTGCAGTTGATCGATTTGTTAGAAAATGTTTCTCCATATTTTACTCCTACCCGTTCTAAAAGGTTGCATCTCATCATAATTGAAAAATTCCAGCATTGGCTTGAGGAGAATTGTAAAGTTACTTCGGTTAGCAATGATCTGCTTATACGAGCATTTGATATTGCAACTGCTTGCGATATGGAGCAATTTTATATGATGGCCCGTATTTTTCAAATGGAATCCAACAATTCCATATTTGTGGACTCTGTTCGAAAGTTGGCTCATTCTGGTCGTTATGTGGACGCCGTAGTTTGTATCAACACTTTGCGACTACACAGTATTTTTGAACTTGACGAAGTATAAAAATACTTTACATTTTTATTGCAGTATTAATTATTTTGACTTTGTTTTCAGATTTTAGTACCATGCATGTTCCATATTAATGGTAACACTACGGATGTTTTGCAGTATTTACGCAGCGCGCCAAACTTGATTAAGAAATTTTTTCAAACCTTTGATAGACTTTTGAACAGTTATTTTTCAATGAAACAATATGCTGAGTATGATATTAAATTACATTTAGCATTGTTTATGATTATATCTTTTCTCTAGACAAGTTCACATTATCGGCTCTAATTTTACAAGGAAGGATAGAAAATCAATTTCGAAATCTGTTATTTTCTTGGCAAAACATTTGGATGTGGATATTTGTAAGTTTGTACAATGGAACTTTGGATGCATTTCAGTTTACATGTAGCGACATAAAATTTCTAAATCTATTTATTTATGCATTTTGTTTTTAGCCAAATACAAATCACTCAGATTCTTTGCATATTGTGGTGCTTTAAAGTTTTTGTGTGCATCACTTTATACTAACGGCGACATGAATTATGATGGTTGGAAAGAGTTGGTTGAGGTGGTGTTGCAAAATTATCCTGAATCGATTAATTTTCTAATTGAATTGCTGTGCGATACTTACTGCGATCAAGCAGAAGCGGCAAAATGGGCTGAACAATATGAAGTGCAATTGAGAAATTTGTTTAAATGTCGAAACAGAAGATTCCTAACAAGTCAACGAACTTTTGTTAACAAGGCAGCTGTGTAAGCAAACAGTGTTTTTTATTTAAATATAAAATAGTAATTTTATGTTTCGGATTAATTTTAGGATATCGCCTCAGACTAAACCAAAAATTGGAGAGTTTTTGCAGTTGCCGAGCTTCATTGAAATTTGTTTTGTTGACAACTACGACGCAGCGCTCACTGTCTTGAGTGAGATTTCCAAAGAGGATACAATTGGAATCGACAGCGAATGGCGTCCTACGATGTTTATTAACGATGTTGTTTCGTATGATATGCGCATGAGTGATATTTTTCAATTCAATCATAACGTTAAGCATTTATTTAAGGGCAGCAGATGTTATTCAAATAGCTACTCGTCAACAGGTTTACCTGATCGACTACTTTCAATTTAATAAGGATGAAAAGCACGCTAAACTGAAAGAATTTAAAAAAAAATTATGGGAAATATTTTGCGATGCAGAAATTAAAAAAACTGGCATGTTTTTTTTTCTAAATTTTCTTTTTCAAAAAGTATGAGTTTTTCATATTCAGGTCATTCATTAAAAACGGATTTGTATTACATTTTTGGTAACAAAGATTTTTCCGTTACAGCAAATGTGAAGAGTGTTGAAGACATTTCTAAGCAGGTAGCTGAAAGTTGCTTTTTTTAAAAAAATATTTATCCATATCTTTTCAGATTTATGGCATGTGTGGCTCGCATTTTAATGATGCATATGATGTTTTTGCAAAAAAATATAACTTGCTGTCAATAAAACAGCTGTCAGATAATTTTGACATTGATACGTTGGTTTCTTGTTCAGAAGGAGATGGAAACATTAAATTGCCCAAACTCAGCTTTACTAGATCTCTAAATGATCACTGCTTTGTATATCTTGGTTACTGGTTGTCTAAAAGTGAACGCATGTCCAATTGGCAAAGACGACCTCTGAGAGAAATGCAAATGCAATATGCAGGTAATGATGCTTTGAATTAGTCGTATCATGGGTTGATTGTTAAGTACTATTATTTAATTTGAACTTTCAGCTCTGGATGCGTATTCAGTTATTTCCATTTGCGATCGCTTGGAAGACTTCATGAACATTGCTGGAGAGTTCATGTCAAATGTGGAAAATGAGCATAAGTGAAGAACACCCCTTTATTCGTTTGGCATTATTTTGAAATTGTGCGCATTCATTTTTAAATTAGGTATTTATTCGAAACTATTAATACATGGTCTGTTTGATGATTGTTTAATTTTTTATATGATATGTTATTTTTGGTTAATGTTCTAAATCCCGGTGTATTCATTGAACCAACCTTCTTTGATTGATGAAAACGTTTTTGCTGTTTTTTTTCTATTAAGAATTCATATTTTACTTTTCATATCTGATTAACGAAATTAATTTTTTTGTTATTTTTAAATTGTATAAAAGTTATAATTTAGTATTGCAAACTTCAGTTTATGCTTAAGTTTGTTCACTTGTTTAATTTTACTGCCGTTGCTTTCATCGGTTGAGGAAGAAATTTAAAAAATGAATCAGATCAATTCGAAGAAATTAAAATGATTTGTATGCAGTTGTAACTTGCTAATCGCTAATCGCGATAAAAAAATGTTGTAGACTATTTCCGGGTTTTAGAACATTATACAGATGTTTCGTAAAAGTTAATTCAACTGTTGTTTGTTGGTATTATATTGATGTTTAGTGATGATTTGTTGGTGTTTTGTTGAACATACCGTTATATGTTTTTTGATTGTTTATTTTAGTTAATAAATGTGTCGTTTATGAAAATGTGCTGCGAATTACATCTACACATTTAAATTGGGGTGATTCTGTAATTCATATGTGAATTAGCAAATCCTTGGATTTACATTTATTTGTACATTATAAAAATTTGAAAAGCTAATAAGAAAGACATTATGAAAAATATGACTTTTTCACATAATATATTAGCATAAATGACAGATTAGCATATTTTTTATTATTGTGCATTTCGAATAGAAGTTACAATGATTACGTTAATTTTCGGCAATTTCAAGCAATGATGGATATATGCGTAATAGTTTTTCATCATTTTTAAAGCTTTTTTAAATGGAGGGTTGGACACTGAACAAAATAAGTGAACAGAAAGTAAGTATTTTTATGTTAAATTATGTTCATGTCAGTTAATTAGCCACAAAAATTAATTTGTTAATAATTGCTGAAAAACATGCGTCAGCTGATAGAGATGCTGCACTTCTGTAATAAAGTTATGAAATGAAGCATAAAAGTATGATCAATCATAATAAATTAATGTTTTCACACGTATGTGAAGTGCAGAATATGTAGTTCAACAAATAGTACGTATGTATGAACTTGAATATTACTTAAATGATTATAAAAAATACTCATTTAATAATATAATAAACTGTAAATGCATGCGAATTATATATATTAAAATTTATGAAGTACATTTCATTATATTTATTTGTTCACTTCGATTTTCTTATGGACATCTTCGTTTATTGCAATCAGTAAACAATATATTCCACATTTATTTTACTTATTCATCATTTTAATACAGTATGCCTTAATTTTATTGTGAAATGTGGCTGTCTTAAATTGTGATATATTTTATTGGGATTTTTTAACAGGTAATAGCTTGACGTTAGCAGTGATAATTTTCTGGTGAATGTCTTTGCTCTTTACTAGTATTTAATTGTGTCTGATAAGGAAATTGCCAAGTTGTTGTAAGAGAAAACTTTTCAATTGTTTCAAGCGTCTAAGTGAATTTGCTTTACTTATTACGCGATTTTGAGTGTTCTTGATCATATTAGGATAGATAATATTACGAAAATAATTTTGGGAGGGTGCATTTCTTCGTTTGAATGGTGAAAGTAAATAGCTATTTACACTTTTAGCACACTTAAATTTAGACATCCTTTTGTTTGCAAAATTTTGTAGCATTGGAAATTTTCTTAAAGTTTTACCTGTTGATAAACAGCTGCTTTAAAAACATCTATAAATATATCACATTGTATCTTGATTTACGATTATTTCACATGAGCAAGCGCATTTCAATCTTTTATTGGATGCCTTTGCTGACGTGTAGATGTATGTGCTAGTAAATATTTATGTTACAGTTTATAAATGAAAGTTTTAGATAACATTAGAGAAACTTCGACTAACGTATGTGCTGAATTATGTAACATTGATTATTAGTTGTTTTCTCTTTTACTTTTTTTGATAATGCAACGTGACACAGTTTGTTCTGTATTACTAAACCAGATATGTGTGCATTTATTTATATATTTATTTATTTGTATTTGCTTGTCACTCAAATGCAGGGGGGGTGTCACCCATTTTCAACTCAGCCCTGTTTCTCGATTGTCACCAATAGGTTTGCATTCTTTTGCAATTGCTCATCGAATGTTTTTTTTTTAAATTCTATTGTAGAAGGAAGTAATTTTGATAATTTCTGTAGTGTTCTTTTCAAATGACCTTATAAATAATGTTTACTTAGTTATGGCATTGTTTTAACAAAGTTTCGCAACTTGGAAGCAGATATTTTGTGCTGAACAGCTCTGAAGAAAATGCTTAAGGTATGACAAATTTTAAAGTAGTCATGAAATGTATGTGACTTTTTAAAAATTATTTATGCTTTAAAGAAATCAATTTTATTTTATTTTATTTTTATTTTTCTTTCACTTGCTTTTGAAAATGGAAATTTAAGATAATTTTAACATTCGAAAGTTCAATAGCAGCAATCATTGACCAGCAGCGTCAAACTGCATCCACTTTAAAGACATCTGAACAATGCCCTTGAGGTTAGTCTTAAATGAGACATTAAAAATGGGAAAACGTGTATGTAAAAGTTTTCATACAATTTTGGATGTCATATTCAAGAGAAGTACATTATCGAATTTTTTATAACGTCACACAGAATGTGATTAAAGCAGTTTATGTTGAATTTGTATTTTACATTAATTTTTTTAATTTTATTAAATTTCCAATAGTACTATTGATTGAGCACTAAAATCAGAAGGACTGACAGTGTACAAATAAAAACCCCACTAGTGTACAGTGTTCGAAATAATCAAGTATAATTTATTACTGTACACTTTGAGCAGATTGTTTGTGATAAAACGCAGTTTGAAAAGAAAAAAGAATTGGTAAAATACGTTTATGGTAATTTATTTTTATGTCAAAAAATTTTCACCATTTGTTCTGCACGATTGCAGTGATGTTAAACGTTGTTTATTTAAATGATAACGATAGTGGAATAATTTTCGCTTTCAAATGTTTGCGCATCGTATGTTTAAAAAAGTAAAATTTTTTTGAAAGTGCTTTTTTTTCATTGGTTAAATTTATTTATTATGAATGAAAATGTTATTTTGTTTTTATTGATTGTGTGTATGGTATGAAAAGGGAATTGGTGTATTTTTGTGATTTTCAGAGTCTCAGGGTGAATACTTCTTTCTTGAAGTTCGACTAAGCAGATGCTCCAGTGTCGACGATGGGCTTGTCGAGCTGCATGAGAAATCCGGTGGTTGTGTTTTGTCTGCAACTTTTTCGTTGGGTACCGGTGGTATTCATTTCAGTTGTAGTTCTATGGTCCTACTACGCATACGTTTTTGAACTTTGCTTTTGTAAATCATGCAAAATGTTTTCCATTTTTCCCAATTATATAATCCAGTATTTGAATTTTAGTCAGCGTCCAAAGCTACATAGAGAAAGGTGCAGTTGCGGAAGAGTTTGTTGTTGCATTTTATGCGTTGTTAAAAATTCTTTTTCGTTCAGCTGTATATTTAATCCCATATCATTTGATTGTGATATTGTTCATGTGGTCCTATTGGAAAACAATATTTTCCACAGTGTACACAGCGCCGCCGTTGTTTAGCATATCATCGTCGGATGTGACTCGATTAAGGCAGGGTAATTTGGAAGCTACTTCAGGCTTCATTGCCGAATTGACAAACTCTTTACCTGTCCGCTGCCGGAACAAAGATGGAGGTGAGATTTGTACAAAATTTTTATTCCCATGTGAACACAAACAAATGTATGAATATAATTTTTGTCATATTATGACGTTTCTTTTTCTCCAGGTTTGAGATATTGCGAAAAATGTCAAATTATTAAACCCGATCGTGCTCATCATTGTTCCATTTGTGGCATGTAAGTGGTTCTCAAAAATGCAGTCGATCCAAAATGCTAGATGATTTCATTTGTTCAATTTTGTAGTTGTTTGCTGAAAATGGATCATCACTGCCCTTGGGTGAACACGTGCGTCCATTTTGGCAATTATAAATTTTTCATCTTATTTTTGGGCTATGCGTGGATAATGTGTTTGTTTATTGCACTGACCGATTTGAAATATTTTGTCGCATTTTGGACAGTGAGTTTTTAATTATCATAAATAAAGTACAAAAAGAAAACAGAATAAACTGTTTCAGGATGAAGGACGTATGCAGAAGAAGAGTCAATTTCACATAATGTTTTTATTTTTCGTCGCCTGCATGTTCTTTTTCAGCGTTAGCAGTCTATTTTCATACCACCTCTGGTTGACGTCGAAAAATCGTACTACACTCGGTCTGTGCAGATATTTTGTTTTTTACATCTCACATTATATAAGCTTGTGTGGTTTTTTATTTAGAATCATTTCGGGCCCCAATTTTTAGCCACGGTCCTGACAAGGAAGGATTCAACCTGGGCACGACTAGAAATTTTAGAGAAATTTTTGGAGATTCACCATTTTATTGGTTGATACCAGTCTTTTCTAGGTAACAGCTTCGCGTCTTTGTTTGAAAATTTAAACTGTATTTCATGTTTTGTGTTCTTATTCTGCGGGAGGGTTTAAATTTTTTTAAATATAATTTCATTTGCACATTAAAATATTTACTTTTTGGATAATTTATTTCATTTCTTTTCTTGCTTTTATTTATTTTACTTTTTATTATTTGCTAACTAGGTTTGAATTTGAATAGCTGATAGAGATAGCATCTCAGCTGGAATGATTTTGTTAAACAGAAGGCGTAATAAATTTTGTTAAGAAAAATGCAATAAATATTTATGACTATGCAAAGTATAGCATCTCGGTCTTCAATTGGATGCTTTTATGGCTTAACAGATGTAATTTGCAAAACGTGTTTTCATTATTTTCCATTTTTACAACTTTGCCTCGGTTTTTATGCTGTCACCAGCCGGCCTGTTTTTGAACATTTTCATGCGTTCAAACAATTGATTTATTATTTTCAATATCAGGGTAAATTGATCTGACCAACACAAGTCGAGAATTTTGTTGGAAAATTTATTATTATTTATTCATATTTTATTGAATCAAATATTCTTTATATTATTAAAAAAATTTAGTTTATTATTATTATTATTATTAAAAAATTATTAAAGAATTTTATTAAATTAAAAAGTGTATTTAAAAGCATTTCATAAAGTGGATATTTTCACTGATTGAAGTGTCCAAAAAGCAATGAGCATTTTTTTAATACAAAAGCATTAATGATTATCCATGTTAATATAGAAAAATTATAATTTTTTCATACCTTCATCTAGTTTATACATTTTTTTTCTGTCAACTCAAAATTTTCATAACGATATTATAAAATAAGTAATATATTGTATTTTTTTCGTTCTGTGATTGCTTTTCTCCTTAGATGAGCAGTTGGAAGTTTGAAAATAATTTAAAAATTTGCTTGACAGATCATGAATAACTTTTATTCATGTACGACAATTTATGAAATGAATTTGTTATTTATTTGCCTATTTATTTTTAGTCGTGGTGATGGCGTTTCATTCCCATTAGCCAGAGATCAGACTGCAGCTTACCATTTCCCTTGATTTGTTCGTCAAGATGAAAAAACTGCACACCGATGACAACTGTAGAGTAGCCGTCAGCAAATGCTCAATAAAAATAATAATTATCAATTTGACTACGATTATTAACAAACAGTTTATACAGTGCAAATTGATTTTGACAAAACAAAAGAAAAATTGCAAAAGTTAGGAAATGTTTTTTTTTCCTTCATATCATTCTGCATTAATACTGTAGTTAAAAAGTAAACTGTGCTATCGTAAGTCGATTCTTTTCAAATGTTTCTTTTTTTGATGGTATTGCTTTTTCGCTACAGTATTATTCTTCACGTTACAGTTCTACTCTTTTTTTCTGCTTTATTAAAAGCGTTAAGCAACCAATTACTGTTCGATGTTCTTGTTGTTCAAACATAATTTGTTTCGTTGAATTTTCACTTTTATCAAAGATTCTTGATTATAGTCATTTTCACTGCTTACGACAAGGATGTTAGAACAATTTGACAACAGCTTCATCAAATGGTGGAAGAATAATATTTAAAAAAAAATATATATATTGGTGTTTGAAGTTGCATTTATTGTGTTTTTCTTGTTTTACGTTTGCAAAGTCTGCTATTGATCAATTCAAGTGGAAGAAGAAAAACAATCGATTCATTTTAACTTTGAAAAATAACAACCCAATTTGATGACAATGTGATTCACGCGTGTGGGGTAAAATTGTTCAATGACATTTATTGAAAAGAATATTCGAACGAAAATTGTTTTCTGATTCTTCTTTCATTTCCTTGTCAATAAATATTGCTTAAAAAGTAAAAAAATTATTAACAAAAGTGATAGTTTACATCTCTAAAAGCGGGAAGTAATTTCGTGGACACTGTAAGCAATTTTAAAAGTAGGTATTAAAAAAATACTGTCAGTAATTTTTTGTATTAAGCGATACAGTGATGCAAACTGAAATGAAACAAGTGTTGTGAGAATAATTGCTTGTTATTATGCATTATTAATTGTTTTCTTTTAATTAATACTTTAACATGAATAAATTTTTATTTTATTTTACTTTTTTTATCACAATATCAGTTGTAAATTTAGGGTACTTTAAAATTAATGTAGTTTAAAATGTTTGCATTAAACAATGAGGAAGAAATAAATTTATCATTGAATTACTGTTGTCATTGTCGTAGAGGAAAACCGAAATAGCAGCATAAACAATAATGACTAATGATGAAATCAATGATGATGCGAGTTGTGCGAAGTGCAATCACGAAATTTCTTCGTCATCTGCTGCGCTGGTGTTGAACAACGTCTACCATCCTGAGCACGTAATTTGCTCGAAATGTAAAAAATGTTTAGACGGATTTTCCATGTTTGTCGAGCAAAACAACAAACCAATTTGTCTGCTTTGCCATAAATCCACTTCCGTTTGCAAAGGTAAAAGAAAATATGTTTTTTTTTCAAACTTTATTACAATATTAAATTATTTGATATTTGAATAATTTTTTAGCCTGTTGTCTTGCGTTGGATGACGATGTCGTATTTGAAATGGGTGAAAAGTGGCATCGAAGTTGTTTCGTCTGCGCTGCATGCAGGCGACCGTTTATGAATTTTGTCTACTTCATTCAGAATGGCAAACCGTATTGTCTGAAGCATTCTCCAAATTGATAATTTACTATAATTGTAATTAAATATATAAAAACTGCTTAATAATGATAAATTTTCTTGTAATAATTTTCCAATCAGCGCATAATTATTTCATTTATGCATTTGATCAGTATCCAATCAATCATTCAGAAAGAAATGTGTTTTAATGCATTCAATTTAACGCAATACGTTTGAAAATGAAAAGATTTACAAGAAGAATTATGCATCTTGTTTACTAAATCAATTCAATTTTTAATTAATGAAAACTAATTAAAAATTCGTTAAGAAAATAAATAAAAAATTAAATTTCACGATGTCAAAAGTGAAAGTTCAAAATAAACTAATTATATCAGTATAAATTCCATTAACTTTTAATCCATTTTTAAATATACCATAAAATTTTTATGTAAAAAGACAAAAGAATAGAAGAGAACGAATAATCAGAGTAAAATTATTGAAAAAGATGAAAAACAGTCAAGTAGTTTTCATTAATGTGATGTCAAAATTTTAATATCTTGTGAGATGAAACAGAAAACGTGATTCTTTTTTTCCACAGTCATCAGAAGTATCTTTTATCATTTTAATTTGTTCAATCAGCTAGTTTCATTGAACAGTTGGCTAGCATTTTCGCTTAGCAAACAATTTTCAATTATTTGCACCTGCTTCTTTTATTTCGATCAAAAACACCACCAAAGAGTTGTATTTCTTTTTATCTTTTGTTTAATTGTAACAAAATCATTTTCCAAACAATATTTATTGCTTCTCATTAATACTGATCACATGAAAATGATATTTGAATTAATTTATTTCAGAAATAAAAAATTATTTGCATTCAGTTTGCAAATAATAAGTAGAAATTTTCCTTTAATATGCGGACAATTAATTGTTCAGGTATGACAAAAAACTGAATTTAAATGCTTTTTCTAGACGATGTCCTCGGTTTGTTCAAATTCCAACTGAAAGTATATAAATGTGTCATCTTTTGAATAGGTAACAAAATGACGCTGTGAAAACTGAATCAGGTTGACTAGACAAATCACTTTTCGAGGATCTGTTTTATACAATCGAAAACTGAATTCAAAAACTTTCCACAATTTTATTCCAGCAACAACAACTAAACGACAATTATTATTACTATTTTACTATTGCTTTTGCTTGAATATAAGCATTGCAACTTCTTCTTCCTCCTTTTTCCATTAAAATTTGAAATATGATTTCATAATCGATTATTAAAATCAAAACGAAACATGCAAACACTGACTCATAATTCAATTTTGCGTGATATTTGATCATCCCTGTTGGAGAAGTTGAAATTACATTTGCATGAAACTTTGACAGAATACAAAGAACAATTGACGTTCTTATGTTCCAGGTAATCAAAAAAAATCAAAAACATTTTTTCCAAAGTTCTTAAGTTTTGTTCATGAATTTATAATTTCATATTTTCCGTGTTAATGATGATAAGCAACTAAGTAACTTATAATTCACTTTTTACGTTATGATTAATTAAAAATGATTGTTTCTTGCAGTAAGTAGTTCAACTGCAAGAAAGCATTTTATTATAATTTGAAAGCAGAGTAAAAATGAATTAATCATTTACATTTTATTTTACATTACATAATTAAAATTTAATAATTTTGCATTTTGCCGACTGATTTTATCAAGTTCAATCAGCAATGTCAAATGACTTTTTTTTAATTGAAATTATTATTTTTTAACAAGTTGATTCATAAATAATGTTGCTGCTTTAAATTCAACGCTACAGTCGATCGCTGAATAATTCACATTTTCTATATATTCGACAGCTTAACAAAATAAGAGCTTAATTGATCAAGTTCCATCTGGTGTTAAGCGGATTGAAGAAGAAAAAATTGAAACTTTTCGCCTCAGAAATTTTAACTAACAGCAAGTTTGAATTTTAATTTCTAAAATTATAAAATTTACCCGATTATGCATCAACAGACATAATCAATCATTTAATTGTAATTTTCAAGTCACCATTATTATAGTTAAGTCTAAAATATTGATTTCTTATACCTTTCCAAACTAATGCACTTGTGAAAATTGCACCCTTACATATGTATAAATTTATTTATGTATAAAAGTGACTGAAGTGTTTTACAGAATAACAATTATATAACGCAGCCTCTTTTAAAATCACAAAACTTGAATTTAGTCTCTACAGGAATACAATGAAAATTTGTCATCACATTTGAAATTATTTATTACGTTACACAAAATTTTGTTATTTAAAAGTAGTTATTTATTTATATGTTTACAAATATATATTTTTGGCAATGCAAAATATCTACGTATTATTAAAACAGGTTTGCTCAGCATAGCATCGCTTTTAGTAAACACTACGTTTAATCAAAAAGTAGCCTTTACCTACAAGTGCTCATTTAATATTATTGCATGATATACGCCTCACAAATAATTTTTAAATAATCTCCTCAGTCAGTTCACGTACTCATCAGATAGAGACTTTATCAGAAACGCTGCTGATTTTAATATTGCTAACTTACAACAATCTCTACGGTATCTTATGAAAATGAGGTATTTATAATTAATGAATGCATATTGCTCTAAAGAAATAATTAACTGAGGTACTATTTAAGAAGTTATTTTCATATTATTAATCATTGTTAGTTACTTCTATTTTAGTAATATATATTAGTATATTACAGTGTATTGCGACATTTTTGACTGCATACAAATTAAGAGCGCTTTATAGATTAGAAGATTAGATTAAATTAGATTAGATTATAGATTAGAAAATTAGATGAGTTATAAGTTTTACTTATTAATTAATACCGTCTACACATAGCTTTAATATTTTTACACGGTAAAAGGTATTATTTATTGAATTGAATGTTATTGAATAATTTAAACTCAACTTTTGATTCATCATTGAAATGTTGCATTTTTATTCACTGTTTTGAAATTTAAAGCAATATTTTGTAATTGTTGAAAATTTAACTTCATCGAAAACATTGTTTCACATATTTGTATTTGTTTGATCTTTCATATTTATTTACATTTAGAATGTGACGTTTCTTTTCAAAAATACTCTAGCGATTAAAGTTATTTTTCAAAATTAAAAAGAATCAAAATTATCAATAAAAGCGAAAAGAATAAATAGATCATTTTCATGTATTTTTGTTCCAAAGTTGAAAAATTCATTTGACATTCAAAAAATACTCTTATACAGTGTTTTCGGTGATGTATCTCAGGTAATTTTAAATATCTGGACGGATAATTTGAACTGTTCGAAATGTTGCATTGATTAAAAAATAGTATTAATTCCCGAGTTTTCAATAAATAATTCAAAGCTTTTAATAAAGTTGTAACAATGAAAATTCCTCAAAGAGTAGGCTAAAATAAGACAAGAAAAATTGCCTGATTTAGTAATTAAAACACTAATTAAATAATTAATGAAAAAATTTGTTCTGAATTGAAATTTGAAAATTATATAAAAAAGGTTTTCAAAGAAATACAACTACAGTAGGATGTTTTGTGATGTACAAGTATGTTTACTGATGCCTACAGTATAATGGTTAAGTGGTTCGTAGAGGTAGCGAGTGGAAAGTCGTGCTTGGAGAGCTGTGCTTTGATGTTCAGCTCGTCTTCGCTTCGGTTATAATGCCAATGACGACAATTCAGCCGCGTCTGTTTGTTGTTGGCAGGTAAAAGCTGTTCTCGCTTTTGAACGATGGCTGCAGTGGTGCTATTGCCGGCCGTGTTGTTTTCGCTCTTTGTCGCCAAATGCTCCGCCAAAGCCGACTACATGCCCGACGAAGATGCGCTGATATGCAACGTGACCAACGGCGGTGTTGTCGGGCGTGGTGGAACGCGAACCATTCGACTCGAAGGTCTGCTGTTCCCGACCGACCTGAGCAGACCGATGATCGGTTCCATACGGTTCGAATACATCTCGCCGAACGTGCTCTGGTCGGGCGAGGTGAAGCGGTTCTGCGATCTGATGCGACTGACCAACTTCGACCACTTGGGCACGTCTCCAGATGCGGCGCCTTCGGCGGACAATTTGGGCTCTTCAATTCCGCCGTCGGCTTCACAAACCCTGCAAGCGCCGTTGGCGATGTTCTTCACCGCCTTGCCGATGGATTCTTCGTCGAACATTGGCTTGACAGCTGTCGACAGTGTGGATTGTTTCAGCGAGGAAGTGTGGAATCGAAACTTGCACAGCATGGGGCAGCTGAGTATGGTGGTCGCGTTCGCCGAACGCAACCAACGTCCATTCAACCTGACGAAATTGATTTCCACATTTAAAGGTGCATTTGCAAATTTCACAATGAACACACACAATGTAAACATTTTGTTTTTAGGTGTTCATTTTCCGTTTCTGTTTTTGTCAAGCACACTGTCCACACAGATGACCGGTGCCAAAGATCCGTTGCTATTTTTCCGCGATGCTGTCGACCTGAGCCGCAACAGTATTAGTTGTGTAATTTCCGTGAAAGGTGACTTTGGTGATTCCAAAGCCAGCGATTCTCTGCTGAACAATTTTTCCCGTACCTCTGTTCTCTTCGTTTCGGTCTCGTTCATCATTCTGATGGTCATCTCGTTGGCTTGGCTAATTTTCTACTACATCCAACGATTTCGCTACGCCCATGCCAAAGACAGACTTGCGGTGAGAGATATTGATTGTGAATGGAGATGTGCAAAGTATTTTTTTTCTTTTAATAAAAAATTTTATACAGCGACGATTATTCAACGCCGCGCGTAAAACGCTTACCAAATTGCCGGTGAAGACGTTGCGCAATGGCGACAACGAACTGAATTCCCTGTGCCCCGTTTGTATAGAACCTTTTCACGACGGTGATGTGATTCGCATTTTGGTTTGCAAGTGAATCAATCAAATTTGTTCTTCTGATCTCTTATTCAAGTGTTCGTATATTTTTTTTCAATCTAGTCATCTGTTCCACAAAACATGCGTGGATCCTTGGCTGTTGCAGCATCGCACTTGTCCATTGTGCAAGTTGGACATTTTGAAAGCTGTCGGATATTCAGTATGTTATTATGATTTTGTTTATTGATTAATTTTTGTTCTAGTCTAGGAGGATACTTCTTCTTCTTCTTCTTCTTTATTTTACTTTTTCAAATTACATTCATCGTTTTTATTTGTTTTGCTTCTTGGTGCAGTTGAAGTAGAGAATTAAATTTGAAGAATTGATTCTATTTAAATATTGATTTACTAATTTTGGGTTTTATTTGTCACGAATGGTAAAATTGCATGCAAGCTTGCAAATTGTAGCTATTGTGTTATGTGTGTGTAATGGAGTCGAAATTTTGTTTCACCTTTTCGATGGGAAATATCTTACGAAGGAACTCAGTAAATTAAATGTGAAATACAATTTAATAATAGCATAAACTGAAATTAATGTTTATACGTTTATTTAAAATTGCGTTAATGTTTTCAGTTGAAATTTTTACCAAATATCATTAATATTATTGAAAACTATTATTTTGCTTGTAATTTAATTTCAAGTTGTGCATTTGTCAGTTGAGGATGCGGAATGTTCGAATGAAGGAAGTGATTGGGTTGTTAATAATTCTACTATCAGTTTGTGCTTAAACAACAACATTCATTATTGCATTAAAAAAGTGGAAAAAAAGACATACGCGGCTTTTTATTTATTATCGATTTTACGCTAGTAGCTTATTTGCTGCAATTTGCGATGCGTGAACAACGTTATTAGCTTGAAATGATGAACAACAGCATTGTTTTTAGTAATTTTCATTGAAGAACTAGCTAAATCTTGTTTTTTGAGGCATTAATGATATAGGCCACATTTTTTCTATTAAAAATGTTATTATGTTGGTTTTTTCTGGAATTTCGTGTTGTTTCAACAGATTGCGTGCTGTTTTAAATGATGCTTATGATAAATTTGTACGAATTTCAATTCATTTATTATTACCACTTTTACTAAATGTAAAAGTAAAGTATATATAAATATTCGTTGGAATAAATTGAAATTTGTAATTTTCCATAGAAATTTGCTCTGTTGTGAAAAGAATAAAATGCATTTAGTTTACTTGAGTTAAGTATTGATGATGCCAGTGCCAGTGAGTATTTTCTTTTTGCGTATTGTTATAATTTCTATTATTTTTCACATAAATCTAAATAATGATAGTAACGAATAAAGGTTTTCACAGAGAATATTGGAATTGGTTTTTTTGCAAGGTTTGAAAAGTAGTCAATAATTTCGTCAATTTCATTGATCTGTTGAAAAATTATTTTCTGTGAAAGCAATTAGTAGAAAATGGATGACTGTTATTATAAATGTTTTATCTTTTACTGTTAATTAACTAGATGTAATTAAAATTTCCAATACTAATTATAGCTAGTAAAAATTACGGCAAAACTTCTTCTTTCAGTGCATGATTTGATGAATTAATAATATTTTTTGACGCGGGAATATTTGAAATATTTATACCCATGTCTTTTCATCGAAACGTTATCGATTTCACAATCATTAGCTTGTCAGCGGGACAGAGGAGTTTATTTGAATTTTTTAACAAATGGAAACATTTGCGCGTTGCGTTTATTAGTTTGCATAGGTTGGAGAGGTGTGGGAGTGAATTATCTATTTGCAAAATTGAAATTTTCCCATTAATAAAGCGATTTTTTTTGCAGTTCAAGCAAAGCGAAGAAAGCGTTCGTGACGATGGAGTCAGTGCCATTGCTCGGTCGGCCGAGGCGACCAGCAACATGTTCCGGTCGTTGCCGGCGACTTCGGATTTCCAAGATCCGTTCTTTCCCACGCCTGCCCACTCGCCGCCCCTGGTTCAGCATGTGCTGCACGCTGGCAATACCCACTGCTACACGATCATCCCGATGACTGTTCACAGCGCGGCGGATGCGGTTAATTTTCAACGCAAAGGTAGGCGTACGGTGGAAATTTGAATTTTGATGAAGCATGCGACGAAAATTTTTGAAACGACAAAAAACAACTACAAGTAATATTGTTGGTTTTTGAATTTTCGTTTCGGCTTGTTGTTGCAGAGTGCAGGAAGAAAAGTGACACGAGTTGTGGGGTCCTCTCGCCTGCGGATACGGCCGACGGGGACGTTGCATTTGCCCATGACAACGCCGGCTCTTGCAAGAAGAGTCCGGCAGCGGCAACAGGGGCGGCGGCGGCTTCTTCTGCAATGGGTACAGTGGCGCCGGTGACGACGACGTTTTTCAAAATGCGCGTCAAGCCGGCTTCGCAGAGGTGCTGCAGACGGGCCACGTCCATGGAAGCCGCGGTCGACTGCTGCTGGGCTTTGGACTCGTCGCAGCAGAGTCAGTGCAACCCAGCGTCGCCGGTTCACATTCACAGGGTACAATCGGAACAGCTTTAAAACCATACACACACACAGCGACACTCCTTCCCTTTCTCTCTCTCTTTAATCTGAACCACAAAATTCCATTTCAAACTCACCTCTCCCCTCTTCTTCCCTTCCTCAATCCTACTCTTTGTTGTGGGTGTCTGTTGAGTGGGTTGCGTGTTTTTTATTTTTTTTCATTAGTTCTAAATCCTGATATGAACGTTTTCCTGCTCTTGCCTCTCAGAAGTGTCCAACTGAAAAAAATGGTCTGGTCCAACTAACTATATTCTTCTCCGAATCTTGCGAAACAACGTTTATATATATATATATGCTTGACATTCCGCCTGGTAATTTTTAATTTTTTTTTTGCTTCGCTTTGGTTAGCAGCACGGTGAGCGCAGAGGTTGTTTGGTTTTCTCTTTTTTTTCCTCAGCTTGTGTCAATAATCTGTTGTTTTTTGCTTCTTCTTATTCTTCTTTTACATTTTCTTGAAGTAAACGGGACAAGAAGCAGTGCAATAATATGGTAAACAAACAATTATTTTAATATTAATATATATAATAGGTTTGTCTGTGTTCATGATTCGTTGATGATTATGACTGATTCACCATTATAAATATACATATATATATACATATATATATATGTATGCAACAATAGGGGCAGTTCGAGTACAGGTACATATCTTTTTTTCATCGGATTCAGCAATTTGGACATGCTTCTTCACTTGTTCAATATTAGTGATGACAGGGAGAAAAATAAAAATATCACACCTCCAATGTAAGTCACTAAAAATATTCAAGGCTGATGTTTATGATACAGATGTGTGATGGTTGAGGATTTTAAGTAAAATACATTTTTATTTCCTCAAATAGACCATTTACCTACCTCCTTTGACAGATAATTTTTGAGAAACAATTCGCCCACACAGAACCGCCATTCCTGTGCACAAGCTGTGTCCGAACGTGCCACCAACTATCACTCCGGTTATGTTCTAAAAAATGAGATAATTTCATGCAACTGGACGGATAGGATGAAAACGATAATCATCCAGAACTGCAGCCTTTCGGCAGACATATTTACTTCACTCGCAGATAAAATCACCGTTGCCATTTGAGATCGATCCCCCCATTCTGCCAGAAAAGTCAGTATAAACGCTTCTACGAATATCGCTCCAATGAAGCGACACATTGCACTTCCAGTACAAATGCTGGGTGCGAAAGATTTTCCAGCTTCTAAATCTTTCGCGTTTCTCTTAAAAATAACAAAGTTTAAACTTATTATAAGCGCGTAAAGGATATATACTGATTTATTTATTTACTGTCGCTTCGAGTTTTGACACTTCGGCTTGTGCTTCTTCGAACTCTTCTACCGCTTCATTGTTGGTCATGTAATAAGCATCTCGCAGCATTTTCAAGCCAAACACAGCAAACAATGCCGAGGAAAAATAAGTAACAATATGATGAGGAATCAAGTGAACTGCAGAGCCAAGAAATGCTGCAACATTGAACATTTAAAGAATGAATAATAATTTAAAAAAACGCTTTTCATGAAAAATTCCACCTGATAATGTGGTCATTAAAAGCAAAGCAGTAAGAGCACCACTGAACACAACTATTCGGGAATATTTCATTGCCATTGTGGCAGCGATGAAGAAAGTTTTATCGCCAATTTCGCTCACTATTACAACAGAACATGAAGCTAAAAATGCATGCGAAAATCTGCTGCTGCTGCTGCTGCTATCCGCTTCTATAGTAGATGTGGGCGGCAAAGTTGACATGACATCCGTCAATGCATGTGTTATCAAATTATCACCAAAAGTAACAAATGAGGCAGCTGTAGTACTGTTCAATAGTTGTGCTTCGCCGACGGCATGCGTCGACGACCACGGAACAGTGGTAATGAACAATCCCCACCCCAGCGTCGAACAACACGACAACAAAATGTAAAATAGCATCATACTATATTCAGACACTGCCATACATAAATTCTGAAAACAATGAAACATCCTGTCAATTTTATAATAAATACATGATTTATTTATTGATGACGGTTTGACATTCACGAAATACTTGCAACAAAAAAATCAATTTCATTCAAATTTCAAAAAAAATAGGTGAAACTTGAACACTGAATAAAAATGTAATAAAACATTAAATCTTATAACACCAGAAAAACTGTTTGCCACTTTTATTGTCAGTTTATCCTCATCAAGAGATCATCAAAACTTTCATCATTCACTTTATTGACGAAGCTCACCTTTTATGCAATGCTGATTGATTGGTGAAAATAAACGAACAATCCTAAATACACACTTCGATGGAACATTCCCCCGTAGCGAAAAAAGCTGCGCCACAAAATATCTTGATCCTAAAATGATAAGAATATTATTGAAAGTGTAAAAAATAATAAACGTCATTTGAATTGTAGTAAAGACTTGGTTGATCATTTGTGATACGCATGCAGCGATTTGACATACATACACATACAACACATGTGCAAAGGTTGAAAATTATTATTGTTCCAACGTGCTGCAGGCGAACCATAAATTAAAGTTTACTTTTTATCACACTGCGAATGGAATTTCATGCAATTGAAAAGCCATCGTTAGTGATGAGAAAAGTTTATCGCACTGCCATCTACAAAGTAAACTTTACAACGATTATCAAAAATAGTAATAATTAAAGTAACTTTTCAAAACTTTTCAAAGTAAGCAACTTTTCAAAAGAAAAAGTAAAAATCAATCTCAACTTATATTTCACTCATGACAAATAATATAAGTATCACCGCATAAAATGCAAAACAAAAGTTATTCCAATTATTGTTCTAATGTGTGAATATGAAAATGGAAATGTAAACATGCAAGGGAATCTGTGCATTCCATTCGGAACGTGGTTTCGTAAATATCAATGGTATGGCAGCAATTTTAAAAATAAAAATTACCTAACTTTCCATCAGTGCTGATTCGCTTTTGTTTCAAGCCCACGTTCATTTTTCATTGTCAAAATGAAACAGAATAAATTTCATGTACGGTCGATAAGAGAATGCAAGTTACAATAATTTTAGATATAATCTATCGAAGCATTAAATATTTTTTGATTAGAACTTCTTTTATTAATACCTGAAAGCATTTCACTTTTGCACATTGTATTTCATAGTTCATCACTCAAATTTGTAGAAAAATATCAGTAAAATGGAAGCAAATTTTTTACAATCCTTTTTATTTTATTTATTTTTATTCAGTTTTAAATTTAATGAATTTTAATGCTAAAAAATATAATATTATATACAAAAGTATTTGAATAATATAAAAACCAAAGTGATAAAATTGTGCTTATCAGCAAAACGTCATTGCAATAAATATCTTTGAAAAATGCTTTGTCCGTTAACGTTCAGTATATTTAACTGACACTTCAACTAAATGTTTATATTTTAATTTATCTAATCTGTTTTGTTTGTTTAGTTCAAAGAAATTTTCAAGGTAATATATTTAACCTTGATAAATATATTATTACAGTATGCTGATAATTTAAGATACATTCGTTTTGCATATGTCTCTACTGGATGGTTTCTCTTAACTTTCTGTAGAGTGTTTACTCAACTTATTCTACGTTCATGTTGTACCTGTGTACATTTTCCTGTTTTAAGTACAACAATATTCGTGTTTTTTCTATTTTAAAATTTTCACTAAACTTTTTCAGTTTTTTAGAACTTCTGAATAAATAAATAAATAAACATATAAAAATAAATAAATCATATGTGTATAAATCATCACAGTAGTTTTTAGCGTCTGCATTTTTTCATATGTATTTGCAAATGATCAATTAAAATTAGCTTGTACTTTTGTTTCGTTTATGTTCTTCATATTTAAGAAAATATGGCACATAGCAATGAAAATGTTGACTTTATGAAATATGCAATTGAGGAGGTACCATTGTTGATCGTAATATTTATTTTTAGTAAATAACATTATTTAAGGCTCCAGCTGCGGCATTTTACATTCCAGAATATTTTAATGACAAGGAGGAAGAGTTTTATACACAGCAGATATATTCAGCTCCCGCTCCGAAATGGACTTGCCTTAGTGCTAGGCGTTTGCTAAATTACGGTACTAGGGTCGATTTATTTTTATTATCAACTGATGAGTCTATTTAAGGAGGTATTGTTGGCAAAAAGGGACTCATTCAAGTTAATGATATACCTTTCTGGTTACGTGCACTGATGAAGCGGGTTTGTAAGTCAGTACCATTGTTTACTCCAGGTAATGAACCGAATCATGTTCTAATCAATGAATATTTACCTGGTCAAGGAATTATGGTAATTGTTCTTTTTATAATTTCTTTAAAATTAAATTATTTTAAATTACAATATATGTGAATATTGTCGCGGAAAGAATATGATTTGTTTCATTCATAAACTGAAATTTTTAATTTAGTTTACTTTTTAGCCTCATACTGATGGGCCAGCTTATTTTCCTGTGGTTGCCAACATTACTTTGGGGAGTCATACTTTGCTTGATCTCTATGAAACAGAAGTATGTATGCATTTCTACATTGAATGTTGACTGAGCAATCTTGTTTGCAGACGAGAAATTATATTGGATCATTTCTCCTTGAACGGAAAAGCTTATTAATAATTTCTGAGCAGCTGTACGTAAATTTCCAGCATGGTATCAAAGAAGTTAAAGAAGATGAAATCAGTGAAAAAATACTAAACTATAAATTATGCTCAGAAAAGTATAGTAGCGAAGAAAAAATTCCTCGTAAAACACGAATATCCATTACAATTCGAAACGTGCCGAAAACGATTACAGCTTTTACAGCTGTTTTCAATAACCGTGCATGAATACGCATGGGATGCTGGATTCCAGTGAAAATTTTACCGAGAGAGACTATCTCGGTTATTATTAAAGTTCGTTTCTCATTCGATGTTCATTGCCAAGTCAGATTGATTTTTTTAATCTAATTGTTCATTGATTCAAATTTCTTTCTTTTGATTAGTTGCTAAAGTTTCATTTTATTGTCTAAATATTTCCATTGACGATTATGTGACTTTCTCATTTATGTAATAACCGTTTTCTTTTACATTTCACACGTTTCAGCAATCAGTATTTTTAATATCAATTTTTTCGTTATTTTATATTTTGTTATTGTACCATGATGAAATTTTATAAAATATGATAGCAATAGATAGGTCAACAAAAGCAGCAAAATATATTAAGCAATGAATTTTATTTTTCAAAACATAAAACATCAATAACAATAGTAAAGAACAGACAATAACGGCAATGATGAACAGGAATAACTAAAATAAACAAATATAAGTGATCATTATTAGCAAAGTAGAAACAACGAAAGAGGAAAGAGCAGTCAATAAAATATAATACAAAACCATCACTAATATAAAACCCGACAGCTTTTACCCGCTTTCTTTCTTAGCTAATTGAGCAGTCCATTCCAAGTAGTCATTGGTTTTATAATTTGCATTATGTACATTCTAAAGCAGCAGTTATAAAATAATGGAATAAAGCTTATATGCTACCTGTAGTGCCTGCTTCAAGCAGGCTAACACTGGTATCGACTTGCGCTACAGGAAGGAAAGCGGTGGCAAGGAGCATTTTTATTTCATTATCTATTCTGTACTGAACTTTTAAGCCCAGCTCACCAGCTTCAACAA
This sequence comes from Trichinella spiralis, assembly GCF_000181795.1. Taxonomy (NCBI): domain Eukaryota; kingdom Metazoa; phylum Nematoda; class Enoplea; order Trichinellida; family Trichinellidae; genus Trichinella; species Trichinella spiralis. The sequence continues at coordinate 5,547,114 of NW_003526943.1, read as the reverse complement.
CCAGTAGGAAAGCGAACTGAAAATTTTCGCCTGAAATCCAACATTCTGATGAGTATAGTTATATAGTATAGTGCAATAATGCTGAATGAAACACTAAAAATTTGAAAGTTACTCCAATTGAATAGTTTTTAAATAAAATTTGTGATATGAGAATTTAATTTTGAACTGTTTTAACTAATGGTATAAATGATTTCTAAATTCTTGTTGATCATTATGCTTATTCTTAATATTAGATAATTTTTAATTGTAGCCAGTTCATTATCCACATGTATAATTAATTGCTTTGCTCTATAATCACTTTTATTCCTGTCACACATAACACAGACTGACGAAAAAAAATTTATTGCTCAAAGTTAATTTATTAAATATTTAGCACTGAGTTTTTTAAGAAACGGATATCAATTAGAAGATATGCATATGAATGTATTTTGAATTATGAACAAAATTTTGCACATTAATATATTAAGATTGAAATAATCATTTAAAATAAAAAATCTAACTCTTTTAAATTTTAAATCTTAACTATATAATTAATTATTTTAAGAATTAATGTTTTTGAATTTCGTGACCTATTTCATACTGTAACTACTGAATTATTCTTACTTTTCATTTTATTATTTTGTCCTTGAGTTAAAATTTTAACGTTAAAGTGTTTGCTCAGTTAGTTTTAGTTTTGCGTTCTGTGTGCCTGTTGACTAGTAATGAAGTTTTGTCAGAAAAAGATTGATCGTCTGATTGAATGGGTGAGTAAAAGAGTAAAATAATTTATTTTCTTACTTTTTAACGTTTTTCAAATGTTGTTTTATAAGTATTGCACTTTACGTTATTGTTATAATTGTACGACTTGTATGCATTTATTATTTGAAAATACAATTTAAAATTTAACTGGAATTTTGAGTTTTTTGTGTCATTAATACTTTCTCATATCTCCAATTGTTCCAATATCATTTTTTGTATTTGTAAATTTATGCTCTACACGGCATCATTTATAATTATTAATTTTAATATTATATATGATCATTTTAGTTGAATTATGTGTGCTTTATTGTTTTTTAATTTTGTTTTTGTTATAATTTACGTTTTTTAATGTATGACAGCATTTGATTTTGTAGGTGAACTTGGAGACAGAAGATAGTATTGAATTAACGCCTGCTGATTCATTGTGCTCACTGAAAGATTTCCATCATCTGAGTTATATTATAAGCACCACGTAATTAACTTTTATTTTTTAATTCTATATATACAAGTTTGTACATTTAGTTTGGATGAACAGTCACTATCAACAATAGAAATAGATTACAAGAATTATGTTTATTATGCTTTGAAAACCTTCTACGAGAAGGATTTGTTCGATAATTTGGAATCGCTTGCAAGCATTAATGGTGATAATCCAACCGAAGAAGAAGTGGCTATAGTAGATTTGATTTATTTTTGTTCTTTTCTATTCATTCAGATTAAGAAAAAAGCAACAGCATTGTTTATGCTGTATATATAATAGTATTTTTTAAGGCGTTGGTAATTTTCTGACTGTAAATTTCATCTTTTTATTTGATTTTCTATTTTTAACATTGATTTGGTGTTGATCAATATTTAGGCTCTGTGTTTAACATTGAACTATGCCTTGACTTCGGCCAACAACACAGCTCACGTTCAGTTGGTTTTGACCAAAGTGTCCACAGAAAGCCAGTACGTAATCAAAGATGTCTGCGAAGGTCTGAGCAATCCTGCAGACGTGGCAGTTAATTGGTCCACCTTCTGGGAACGACTGCTTGGAAATGTTCATTTGGAATCGAACGGTTACACCAACGGTGATGCTAAACATGCCGAAAACGAAAATGGCGCTTCAGCCGATTCAGAGATTGAGGAAATGCGTTCCTATTTGAGCGAACTGAATGGTAGTTCCTTTGCCAAGGGGAGCGCCTCTTTTCTCAATAGCTCCAGTCCTGTGGTGAAATCTTTGAACTCGCCAGTGGTTCGCAATGCGGCTGCAGTTCGGCAAAAGGATCAAGAAATTCGACGACTAAAAGAAACTCTTGCTAGTAAAAATGAGATTATCGACACGTTGGCTTACGAGGTGGAAACTCTTACTAAAGCTTGCACAGTGAGAGGTATGCATTGAGTTTCAGCGGTGTATTTTTTGAAATGTTTTTATTCTTTCAATTAATATGTTTTCAGATCTTTAAAATTAAAAAAAATTTTTTAATATTGATTTTATAAGACAAGAAATCAGGCTATCGAGTTTTGTTATGGATAAAATTTTATTAAAAATTGCAATAAATTATCGTTGAGTGAATTGTGTAGAAACTGAGTTGCTGGCACTGCAAGGAGATCAGTCTAGTGCAGAAGCGTTGAGGGCAGAATTGAAAGAGAAGCATGAACTTTTGGAATCTGTGAAAAATGAAAATGCTTTGCTACTTGAAGAGATAAAATTGTATGTTGAAAATGTTTATTTATTTATCTGTTTTTTTATCGTGTGAATCTGTTCATCAGGTTGAAGCATCAGAAAGAAATTACATCTCGTGATGCGGAATCAGCTACCTCTCAACTTGAATTGATTAGAATTGAAAATGACAGATTATTCAATGAAGCAAGTCACAAATATATATATACATGATAAAATGGTATATATTATTTATTGTATATTAGAACATGAATGCCCAAACTGTGATACGACGTATGCGAGCAGAAGAAATGATGCTGAAATCAGAATTGAATGAACAATCTGTAATTGCTTCCGAAAAAGAAACCAATTACAAGAGGACATTAGAAGATTTGATGAAGCAGATTGATGTTTTGAAGAAAGAAAAGCGAGATATGTTAGATGAGTGCGATGAGCTGCAATTGAAAGTTGAAGTTGGACAGTTTGAAAAATTGTGTTGAAAATTTTTTTGCTCTCGTAAATTTGCATATTTTCAGGATTTAACTCAAGCGAATAATGAAATTCGCGTGCAGTTTAGACATTTGCATGACAAGTACAAAAATTTGAAAGATAAACTGGCTTCAATTGGTAAGAATAGGATAAAGCAAGTAGTATTTGTTGTTCTGTCTTGTGTCGGAAAATTTTTTTAAAATGAATTTTTGAATTGAATTGTGGAAAACGATGATCATCTCTTTTGCAGAGGAAAAGGAGATCAACGCTTTGAAAGAGGCACCAGAAGTTTTGAAAAGCGTCGCAGATGCCGCTGTTCAGACCAGCTTTATTCTGTAAGCATATGCGGCAGTGCTCACAAATTCGTGGTGTTATTTTGTTTTTCATTTCCAGCAGTTCTCCACAACTTTTGAACAATGTCGAAGAAGAAGATGAAGAATTTGGAAGGTAATAAATTAATAATAATAAATTGTGATGTGATGTGATAATAAAGAGTTTGATGATTTATTATTTTTCAGGAATGAAGAGTTTGTTGTGCCTGCAGCACTGAAAAGTGATGAAATGAAAATTTTAACATTGCATTCCAATCTATCACAGGGCAAGGTTTGTTTGGTTGAATAGAATTGCATTGCAGCATGATTTCTTTTGTGTATTTTTTTGAAATATAATTTGAAATGAATTATTAGAATATTTTCCGATTACCTTCCAAAGAATCTGCGATGCGTAAATTTATTTCTGGGTCCAGTGTTGCAGAATCGAATGGTGATAAATATGAATATGAATATGATTTTTATTTGTAATTTTTGTATGTTCTTTTCCAAACAGAAGATGAATGCTATTTCGATTCGGTCAGTCGAGCAAGTTCATCAAGCATGGCTACCGTTGCCAGCGTTCCTTCTGTCTCATCGACAGTGCACGCCACTCAAATAAGTATTCAATAAGGGTTTTTTTATTGTTCTTAAATTTGCATAATCTCATTGAAATTTTTTTATTTTGTTGCGTATCATTTCAGTTAAACCGATTGGAAACGAAGGTGAACTGTTTTCATGTAGTGTTCTGAAAAGAGTCGGTAACAAGAGCAATTTGGTTGTCGAAGAAAGGGTGATCGAATCGTCCAAATGTCCCAGTCCGCATAAGTTGGATGTGACTGCTTATGAAACTGAGCGTGTGTTGAAAAGCTACCGATCCGGTGAAGGTCTATTCACGCCGACGGTCAAGCTCAGCTACGATGCGATCTCCTTTGCAAATGTACTTTCTTCATCTCGAGTGCACAATGATGACGGTGACGACGTTTCGAATTTGAAGTTTGACTTTACTTTTTCTTTTCTGAATATATTTCTATATTAAAAATAAATATTATTCTTTAATAATATTATTCTTTTTAGCAATGAAGCGACCAATGAAAGTGATTTGAAATGGGACGATCGTTTGTCGGTGTTGCACTTGAGGAACAAAAAAGTACCATTGCATTTGAAAAGCATCTATCCGATTGAAACTCAATACGTGGCCAATAATGATATGGAGGAAAATTTGAAATGTTCAGCTGAATTCAATACATCGTATCTGGTGCGAAGCAATTTGACCACTCCAGTCAGCACTCAATTTACAAATTCAGTTATTCAAATTTTCACTTTCAGCAACAATTTGTGATGGTTGAAATATTAAAATTTTTATTTTAAGGCAAAGAAAACCATGCTGCAGAGTATTCGCAAAGCGTTTTCCATTCGAAAGCTGTCTAAACGTGAAAAAATGAATGCAGTAATATATATATATTCATTTATTTATTTATATATATTTATATTTAACCCCTTCCCCCCCCCCCCTTTTTTTTCTGTTTCACTTGAAACTTGTAAATTTAGAAAAGGGACTTAAACAAAAGTGCCCTCAGTCAGGAAACAACCGTTACATGTGCATCTGCAGCTTCATCTGTTACAAATCTTGTCGACATCGCTGAAAATGCACCACAGCAGGTAACAGCATTTAGCAGTTGTTACAACATTTCTTCCATGTAGAATGTAAAATGTTGTTCTTTTCAGAAAGCCGAACCCAACACATCAGGAAATTCTCAGAAATGGTTTTCTTTTGTTATAAACAATACACCTCCAAAAAAGAGGCCTAACAACAAGAAAAAGCAGAAATAATTTTATTATTCTGATAACTTTGTTCATCATGTTGTTTTTTTTTAATTTGCATACTTGTTTTATGAACATCATTAAGAAAATAATGCAAATAATTGTGACATTTGAATAATAATAATAAGTTATGTGAATTGTTCATACAGTCTGTCTGTCTACTCGATAAAAATTGTAAATATAATTGTTTTGTACATGCAGAAGTTGTGTTAATATTAATTTAAAGTTTTCGTTTTTGTATTCATTTATCAACTTTATCATTAGCATTCATGCAAATCGATGTAATTCACACTTTTTATGCTCTACGTGATATTTTTGTATTTATCTTATTTTATTTTATTTTAGCATACTCAATGTAATTTTCAGACTGTAATGAAATATTTTTATTTATTAATGTCATTATTACAGTGCTCATAAGAAAGTTTTTTATATTTCCTCAAGAAAGCTGTGCTTTTCATATGGTGATGGATAAATGAATAAAGGTTACTCTGCTACAATTAATTGAATGTTCTATAAGTAAATTCTATAATCGAATAAGTAATAAATAAAACAACAGTAAAAGCTAAAATGCTGTCTTGATGTCGTTATTTTCATCCAAACTTATTTGCAAAAGTGAATTATCTCACTAATGAAAGTAAAATAAGAAAAGCAGAAGTTGCTAAAATAATACTATCAAAATTGAATTCTTGCATAACGTTCAAATTTAGAACGGCTGATCTTACAAGCTGTTGCCGTCTTATAGTGATGTCCATGTAGCGAATTAGCATATCCGCATTTGACAAAGGTTTGTCATGGATAAAACCAGCAAATTGTTTAGCACGATTAAAATATCTAAAATCCATTAAACGTTAACGTTAAAATGGAATGAAAGTGAATATTTATAACATGATTACGTTTCATTTTCCAATATAATTTTCATTTTGTTTTCTAAATTTTCAGAAGTGATTTCCAATTTACTGAGTACTAATGATAATTTTTGCCGTTCAGCACGTAGAGCATTTGACAGTTGATCTCCAAAAAGTGGAATTGTAATCATCGGTACACCAACTTTAGCTGTCTCCAACAAACTGTTGTATCCAGCATGCGTGATGAAAAGCTTCAACTTCGGATGGTCTAATTAATAAGATTTTCTTATTAGCAAAGCATTTACTGTTAGTTGCATGCTCAATTTTAACTGTCATAAAATAGTCCACCAAGCACATATTGCATTATTTCATTTTATAAAAAACATATTTTAACATTTAAAGGCGCAGTTATTACCTAGAAGCTCTCTTTGTGGAATCCAGTCGAAGAGTTTAACATTTGGGGGCAAGTAATGTTTTTGACTTTCGTCCACACTCAACTTGCAAACAACAGTGTAATTAGGAAACCGGCTGAAAGCATCAAGCAGTTCTTTCTAAAAATAACTGTTTTTTTGCACAATAACCTCCAAATGATTTTCAAACACTCACTTTTATTTCCCATGGAATTAAATCAGCTTTTATAACTGAACCAAATGAAAACAATATTATCCCTGCATTTTCTGCTTCAACAACATGTTGCCATTCCTATTACAGTGCTTTACATTGCTTTGCATGTTTTATGGCATAAATATTTTAAATATTTCAGAAAATGTAATTGAGTAATTTTTACCGTGCTCAGTCGACTGCTTTTTGGTGGCAACAAATCTCCCAAGTATAAAACTGTTGGTAGCAGCGGCCTTGGAAATTCCAGCGAAGCTTCGCCATTTATTAGCATGCCGACTATATTCGAATTCAGTTCTGTAATGCTTTTGAAATCATTGCCGTAAATGGTTCTAAAAATGCTTTCTTCAGTTTTATGCGCCGATACTGGAAGCTGAGGGTACAGGAGCATAAGGGAACTAAGTAGACTGTTTTTAAGTCTGTCAAAAAATGTCATTTTATCAGAATACGCACTTCCTCCATTTGGTATGAAGCTTGGTCGAATTGGAGTTCCAACTATTGATGCAACGCTTTCAAATATTACAGTTGAGGGACTGATGCATATTGTTTTTGGAATTTTACCTTTCCAACCAAAAGCCAAAGGACATATATCGAGGCAATAATTCAGCAGTACATCATACTGAACAGTTTCTATGTGTTGTTTTAATGCTGAATTCTCGCTCAAAATTTTGCAGCTGTCGATTAAAAGTCTCTGAAACATTCTTCCAATAACGAAAATATTTTTTGTACTGTCTTTTTTAAAAACATCATTCTGCCATTGTTTCCCCAATGTGAAGACATTTTCAGTGATTGTAAAATTTATCTTAATCACTTCCACATTTTTATTGTTACGGAAATCAGGCAGATCCACCCCTGGTGTTACAGGCGCAAAGACAATGTGAACTTTGTAGCCATTTTCACTGAGCACATTTGCCAAACGTTCGTTGAATAGCACGTGACTTTTGCTAATGCCGCAAGCAAAGTGCAAAACGTTGCCTCGGAAATCTTTGGCAAAAAGTTCAGAAATAAATCCATATGTTAAACATATAAATACATATAAAGTTATATGTATTTGCATAGCTCTTGTTATTTGTTTGCGCACTCTTCGGTGTTTTTGCTCTGATTGATTTGTGCTGTTTAATCACGACCTGTTTTGTTTAAGCATTTTTTTGCAATCATATTTTTATCACTACCATCGATCACTGGTGTCGTATAAGTTTGTAACATGCATTTGACATAATTTTGACGTTATCAATATTACATTTTCTTGAATCTTTACTTACAATAGAATCCTACAGCCATCGCATCAAAGCAGTGAAGATTAATTGAAATGCATCTATTTTCCATTAAATTTTTTTTCATCATTTAAATGGTTTCACTTTATAAATGAGTAAATAAATAAAGTATATATATAGCACACTGTATATGTAAACAGAAATATGATACATAAGTAGTTGCACGGTTTAAGAGGAAAGATGTGATACTGTTTATGAAAGTTATATATGATTGTCCATATTTAAAAAATTATATTATTTGAATATCCCTCAATTAGATTTTGTTCATTATTTTTCATTCTAATGTTTGCTTCCTTGTTGTTTAAATAAAATCAATTGATTGATAAAAGGAAAAAATTCCAAAATAATTCATATCAATTACTTTAATTTTTTTTTACAATAATTATTTTTTATTTCATTTTCTTTTATAAATTTGATCCATTGGCCAAAACCACGTCTTTAGTCTTAAGAAATCTTTACTATTTACCGTCGTCAAATAGCCATTCATGCTTACAGTGTCAACATACATCTAGCTGTTATTCATTAGATTACTTATGATTAGTGCAATGCTTCCACTGAATTATACTGTGAAATGTTTAATTTATTCTGACTATGCAATGAGAAGCTATCCAATGAAAACTCGATTTTTTGCCAACCAATAGAAAATTAGCTCTGAAAATTTTACCGAAAGAGACTAAAGCGTTTAATTTATTTTTAAAAAGTGTTCATCGAAGGACATGATGCGCATGATTGAAAATTATCTACAGTGATGCATTTTTTAATTTGATTGATGCTGCTCACAGATGCATTTCCTGCAGTAAGAATTTACTTAACTAGACTTTAACAACTCATCAAACTAGTATGCAGGTTTTACTTGTTTTTAATCAAAGTTTTTTATGTTAAAGTTATTGTTGTGCAATGCGAAAAATCACTGACTGCTACAGTATGGAATATGCAGAGGAAATATATTTAATTACATAATTTTTACCTTTTGTAAGCATTAGCATCAACTGTTTTTGAAGCACAGCATTTCTTGAAAATAGAAAGAATTTTACTTCTAGTTTTTCGTCATTCAACAGCATTTCAATCATTTTGACGTCAACTGTATAAGTATTTATGCAAACATTAATTCGATGAAAAACTTAAACTGATAAGAAAATCATTTATTTACAAATTTGCAGTTTACGTTATAATGCAAATTAGACATAATTATTTCATCACTTTAAATTCTCTGATTTTACTGTTATTTGAAAACTGTAATTTGTAAATATGTGTAGAAGCATATTTAACAAGTCTGAAAATGATAAGCATATCGTAACACTAGAAAATGTGCTTAGGTCACATGTGTAATTTCATTTTAGCAGTTAAGAAGTTTTCAGAAGCTTGTGTTTCAAGTTAGGAAGCTTTAGTTTCAAAGAGCGTGTGTAAGATGCGTTTTGAACTTTTGATAAGTCAACTGGTTATTTGACACAGTTGTCAAACTTTTTACGGTTGTGATGCCAGTTTTCCATTATCTTGCTACAGTTACTTTTTTATTGCAATTATTTATGCTACAGTTTCTGAAAGTCAAAAAGGCAAATAAAAATTTGAAATGTGGATGGCACTAACATATGTTTGCAAATATTTTTTAAAGATACTTCATTTTTATACTTATTTGAGCAGTTTGACTTAGTCTTCCGTTTGTTATACATATTTTTTTCATCACTTGGAACTATGATTGCAAATTTGCTTCTTCGAGATATGATCACACCAACGTAAGGAAGTAAATAAAAGTGAACTATTTAGAATGTCAAAATTTTAATGAAAGCGGCAGGTTAACATAATTTATTAAATTATGATTTATCAATATTCACAAAATCAGTTCTTTTTAATAAAATACGTTTTACATCATCGCAGAGCCACTGGACATCACTACATTCTGCGCTGACTCTGCCATCTAGACACCCACTAAAAATATGTATCAGCAACCATACACTTGATACGTGACACAATGGACGCACTTTCACGAGTGAAATATTTTTTAGATGTATTTTTAATTTGGAGAGTGGTATGTTGAACTTGCATAAGCTGAAGAAGGAAAAACGCATTTAGTTTCTCTTTGACTATATCAGTTCTACACAACGCCATGTAGCAGCACTGAAACAGCATTGAAACAGTCGATGGAAATGTCTCTTCGCATCCCACAATGCATATTATGCATTTAGATGGTATCATCGCTTTTTGTGAAAACTTAAAAAGAACATCTCAGACGCTTCAGAAAAGTACTGGTAGAAATAAATGAAATTAGTCTCAAGCTGATCTTGGAAAAGTGCTATATAATTAGATGAACAGCAAATTTTCTTGGACAAGATTCCAATAAAAGGAACAGTCACAGACACTAAAAAGACCAAAATGGTTCAAAAATGGAGAACGTAATTGTGCGTTTGATTACGTTATTTTAATAGAAATTTAAAGTGAGAAGCTTTACCACCGTTCTCTGCATTAAGTTTTCCAAACAAATCCTGCGAGAATGTGAATAAGCATTTACAGAGCTAAAGATGAAATTAACATCTATACTGTACATTGGAAACTTCCCGTGACACTGAACAGTGCACCAGCAACACATGGATGACCTACGGAACAAAACCTTTGTGTGAGAATCCTTCCAGATGGATACATCAACAGCTAATTCTGTGGCAGTACAAAGCGTAAACAGCTGTGCTATCAGAAAAAGCACTTAAAATATTACATCATATATAGAAATGATGCAGTTCAATTTCCATAGATGGGACGAGTGAAACGGAATCTTTGGGCTGTTTCCATAAAATATTGCAATTCAGGCAGAGCATGTTCATTTTACAGAAGCTATCTGTAATGCGCAGAAACTGCGCAAGATGGCATCTGAAGCGCAGACACTAAATAAATACTCGCAAAGAATAAAAAAAGATAGTTATTAATTACTTAGTTTGTGGTTGTATTGAATAACTGTTGGCTCCTGCCATATTGAACACAAAACGCTTGTAATCTGCTGTAATGCCAGATATTGAATTTTACTTTGTTAAAATAAAAATATTTTAAAATGATCATAAATATTTAATAAACAAAATGTTATATTTTACTAATTGCAAATTTAATAATAAAATTGAATATGATTGATTGAATATGAAAGTGCAATATATAATTTCATTAAATTTCACGGAATACGTAGAAAAGATACTGGAATTTTTGAAAGTGGTTTTAATTTATTTACTTTTCAGTTAGGCCTTTGCTAAATCATGTCTTGCATAAAGTGGAGATATTTATTCAAAATACGTTTAAACTCTAATTTGTAAAGTAAACACCGTAGCAGCAAACATATAATAAGTACATTGCAAACAGTGTATACGCATACAAGCATATTATTATAAAGGCATATGCACAAAGAATATGCATCATGCTTTCATATTTCATTTTTATAATTTACAAAATGTGATTTTTAAGGAATGATCTAACTGGGTAAAAATTATGCTTACTGTTTAAAGAAGAAATTTTATTGGTTTTTTTATTAATTTAAAATGATTTTTGTATGATTCTCTCACAGGCAAGTGCTTTTGTTTTGCATATGTAACTTACTGCGCTTATAATTGCACAATTTTTTATAGATATGAAGCAGTTATGTTGCTACAGTTATTTTATTATGACAATTATCTTTTTATTACTGCTACATTTATTATTATTTATTCGTTGTCTAAGTTTCATATTTAATTATTATCAATGAAACAAATGTGTCCAATAAAAGTGATGCTTAATCTGAAAAAATGCATAAAATAATAAACTGGAAATTTTTCTTTAATAATTAAAATGAAAATCTTCTTTTAGGTTGAAATTCAGTTTTCACAAGTCAAAACAGCCTTTTGATTTCCACGAATGAGTAGGGTAGGCGGCAGATCTCGAGAAAGCATTTCCAACCATGATAAGTAAAGTGCTGCTGATACACCATTTCGTCGTGGTACAGGTAAGGTAATGACTACTAGGTTTGCATTCTTTGAATTTTCTAATAATTCTTCTCGTATTCGGAGCGTTTGATATGTCTAAAAGGAAGTGTCTTTAAGATACTTTCTGTGATAAGCATTATTAATTTCGCATTTGATAAGCATTATTTACATAAAATTCAATGAAGTAACTTTTTTAATATAAAATATTGTTCAAAATTAAATTAAACATGAATACCTTGTATTTTAGCATTGAAAGTTCTGCATCATCAGTTGCAACAGCCAGCAGTTCCTCTTCTAACTGACCACTGTTTCTATCTGCAACTTTAAATTTTGAAATAAGCTGATTAAATTCATTCAGCGTTGATTCTTTTGGTTGTTGTGAAATATCAGGAATGACAGTAACATCTTTGACATCAATTCGAAATGAATCCAACAAGTTGGAAAGTCTGAAAATATTTAAATTCAAACAATGATAACATATCTTTACAAGTATTTTTAAAAGATGCTTTACTTTAATAGATCATAGTGTGACTTACTCTTTTTTTTGTTCTTCAAACTTTTCTGAATCAGTTGCAACTGTAAAAACACGTAATTTGGCTTCTTCAAGATACGACCTTTCCAGTGTAAGTAAATGTGGGATGAGAATAGTAAGACCTGAAAATGGAATATTCAAATGTCATTCTAATAAAATTTCTTAATTTTCCATTTTTAATAATACTAGCAGGCTAATTATTAATTTATTGAAGTTTACAACATCAATTTTTATTGCTTGTTTAACTCACCACCATCATCACAAAGCCACCAAACATCAATAACAGCTTTCTTTATTCGATTTTTAAAAACATTAAGTTGCTGACCACCGGCGAGAGTTTTCTTCCATTTATCTCCTTTCATAACTTTACTAATTATTGTGCTTTTCTTTCTTCCTTTTAGTGCTTCATGCGTGTTGCTCGTCACAATTTCAAAATTTAGATCACGAATTGATGCTGCATCGATAGATGAATCGACTTCACTATCATTAATATTGGTCCGCATAGAATTATAACGGCGATCATGCATAATGCACTCTGAATCATTCATATCGAAACATGGATTTCCATCAATTATTCCTTTCTATAAATAAAAATGCTACTGAAAATTAAAAGAAATCTTTTAGAGTTTTTTCTTGATAAATATAAGTAAAAAATACAAAGCATTAAAATTGCATTGCGCACTGTTTAACTTTAATCATTTTACTTGCCAATAAATAAGGTAACTGATGATAAATAAATGGAAATTCTGCAAGATAAGCCTGTCAGCATACAAAAGTTAATTAGTGCTTACAGTTTTATAACACTATTTTAAAATTTTCAAGATTAATATTAATTATATTTTAATAAGGGTGATTTGTTACCTCTGAATTAACATCCAGTCTGCTATCATGAAAACGCGGATTATCATAAGCTCCAAAATTTATGCTAACAGTATCCGTAAATACACTATCCATAGATGCAGTCATTCTAAGTGGACTAACAATGATGGAACTTCCATCACTCCTTACGTATTTGCAACGAACATTGTGAACACCATGAGCAGTGACATTATCCGAAATGGAATCATTCACTGTTTCTTGATTAAGTAGTGACGAGATGTCAAATCCTTTAGGAAGACGCAAAATAATCAAAGCTTTATCATAGTCAAATGCAAAGCTAAAATAAAAACATTCATTAAACGATGTAATAAATGATGCGATAAGTATTCACATACTGAATAAGTTGAAAATATTCGCTGATTTCTTTAGCGTTTGATTCAATCCAATTGTTTTTATATCCAAGAAATAAGATATTGGGTTTTAAATAGCTCATGCCAGCTGTTTGAAGTAAATAATGAGCTCCTTCGGACAAATTTGGTGCAATTACTGGTGAATAAAAGCCATATATTCTTCGACTTTTTAGCCAGACAATCATATGCTTATTGTAACGGTCAACCACTTCTAACACCTTTTCACTTGGTGAGCCCTTTTTTTATAAAAAAAATTCAGTATTATAAAAATGTTAATAAATTATTTCAATTTAGTTAGTTCATTTTATCCAAACAGCTTCATACATTAAGTAGCAGTTCATTTAACCTACTTTAATTTAAAATGCTTTACTTGAATATTAAAACTCAGCATTAGCTCTCCGTACAGATGCATTAATTGAAGCTACATTTGAAAATCCAGTCTATCAAGGTATATTTTTATAATAAAGTGATATATTAAAATGTTTAAATGGAGAAATGTTATGTAGAATGTAAAATTAATTACCAGAATCACATGGCCACAAATAAGCAGAGAGGTGTTTTTGGTTATATTTGACACAAAGTCAATTAACTCTGGGCGTCGTACTGGACTTCCACATAAAAGCAAAATTTGAGGACGATAAGTTTTGATGTGATCTCGGGTAAATTGTAGTTTTAGCATTCTTCTCAAAGCACTTAAGTATGAATTTGCCTCCAAACTGGAACCCCAGTTTACATCTGAAACAGATTCCATACATTTTAATCAAAAGCATATATGCTGATCAATAGTAAATGAAAGCAAATAATTTGTTTGAATGTAACTGACCTGGCTTTCTTCGCAAGAGATACACGTAAAGCATTATTGCAAATGCAGTAGTAATCAAAGCTGCCCACCAGTTTATTAAAAACATGAAACCAAAACAAATTAGTGCTCCAATAAGTGACATCCACTTGTTATAAAAAGTAAATGATGGTCGAAAACCAGGTGCTTTTGCAAAAGAAGCATCAAAACAAGCGTAGTTGATCAAAGCGTAGGTAGCCATGAAAAAATTGCTTATTATTGGTGCAATAATATTGATTTGGCCTAAAGCAAAGTACATAACAAGAGTATATGCATTTTATTTTGGAAGACAATATACCTATTCCAATAATTGCCATACTGATAGCAAACAAAAGGACAATAGCACGTCTAGGTTCCTTATTTCGACCATGACCCTCCGCAAAAAATTCAATTTTTGGAAATAGTTTGTCTTTAGCCACTGCCTTAAACCAAAAGCAATGCAATTAGAAAGTAATTGAATAATGGAATTTTTACCTGAAAAAGTTTAGGACCTGATATCATAGCTCCGAGAGCTGAACTCAGGCTGGCAGCAAAGATCCCGGCTGTTACTAATGGACCCCATGCACCTTCAAGTTCCAAAACCTAAACAGTCTTTTACATTACTTAATGTTGTTTTTCTTTATAAACTGAAATGATAATTCCAAAAATACAAATATTTTATTATTATTAATATAAAATATTAATATTCAATGAATTTATTAATTATTCATTAATTTATGAAAAGTTACTAATTTCATTTCAAACATTTAGTAAAATCTTTTTGTTAAATTAAACAAATATCAATCTGTTTTATGATAAAAATATAGAAAGAAATATTTTACTTTAAAAAATACTTAATTTAAAGTTAAAGAATAAAAATTTTAATTATTATTTGGTTAAGAAATTTTAGTATATGTACAACAGTCCATGTTCATGTTCAATTTTTACAGTTTATCATTTATATTCTAAACTCTAGTCAAAATTTACTATATTGAAATTATAAATTCAGAATTTATTGCAAATTATCATATTTTACTTATCAAAATACCTCATAGGAATTCTGAGTTCCATACAAACATGTAAAATTTGCGGCACAGTCTGTCAACGTTCCATCTCTTAAATCTTCAATTGAACCAGACGCATCTCTAATGTACAATCAGTTATTAAAAATCATTTGTTCACTTTTATATTCATTTCACTTTTTTATTTTTACAAAAAATTAAAACATTTATATTAATTTATATTTTGAACAAGACTACTAGTTTGTATCAAAAAAATTATAGACAGAAAAAGGTAACTTGAAAAGTTTAAATGGAAGTTTAAAAATTGTACATTATGCACTTTATTCGACAGCTTTAGCAAGTTTCGTGTAATTAGGGTTTATAAGAGAGGCTTTTGAAAAAAACAAAAGTGTATGTTCATCAGAAATATAAAACTGTTCATTAATAATTAATATTATCTTACCTTAATACAGTAGAACCTGTAACCCAGAGCACACTCAAATAAATTCCTCCAGTAATTAGCATCGACCACAAGGTTCCTTTGGGAATAGCTGATTCAGGATGTTTCAAATCTCCAGAGATGTTCGCTCCAGCCATAAAACCTGCTACAGCTGGAAAATAAATGGCAAGAATGCTGAAAAAATCTTCACCACGCCAATCAGGAAAAAAGTTGCTTTTCAGTGTATTTCTGTCATAGCCTGTCACACCCCGTGCCATCTGCTCTTCGCTGATGGGAATGAATGTTCCTATGTAATAGTTCAAAACTGAGGCGACTAATACAACCATAAGAACTATTTGTGCTTTCGCTTCAAAATTAACGCCTGTAAAAACTATCATCAAAAGCACACATCCAGTTATCCATCCAATGATTCGGATGTCCATTATTTCTCCATCAATTAGTTGAGTATGGAATCGCTAATAAATAATCAGTCGAATGATTAAATTTGAACAAGCATCTTCATTTTACTTACTCCCATAAGTGAAACGACTGTTTCCGCAAAGCCAGTTATAGTTATTGCTGTGGCAGTAACGTTGGCAAGGCAAAAAATAATTCCAATACTACCTCCAAATTCAGGCCCCAAAGTTCTAGATACAATATAATATACACCGCCTGAAATGATTAAATTCTTCAGAATGCAAGCGTTTTTTGTGTTTTTCCTGAACTTACCGCTTTGAACTCGACCATTTGTGCACAATGCCGAAAGTGACAATGCAGTAAGCAATCCTATTAATGAACTCAAAACGATGATTATGCTTCCCAAAGCAATGCCCGCTTGTGCACCAATCCATGTCAAGCGTAAATAAAATATTACTCCAAAAACGCTCAATGAACTTCTTATCTAAAATCAACCACTCTACTCTGACTGCTTGTCGAATATACAGTTTTTGTTACTTACTAATACACCTTCAATCCAGCCCAACTTTTGTTGCACCTTTTTTGTTTGCTTGCCATCAAGATGTGGAACTTCTTGTTTCTATAATACATTTAACATTAAATGAATTAAAATTTTTTAGCTATAAATAATGTTATATCAAAGTTATATCAAGAATCAGAAACTGCGTTATTATTTCAAAATAATACTTACACGATCTATTATATTATCAAGATAGATTACAGAGTCGGAATGAAGCTGGCTCAAACTTGGGCGTTTTTTCAAATTTGAATTTGTGAAATGATGAACATCTTTGTCAGCATAATTTTGCAGATGAGGCATAGGTTCAGTTGCGGGCAAATTTCGATTGTTCGCTGGTATTTGCTCATTTTCTGAATCTGAATTTGTTCCAGAAGATTTTTGCAATTCAGCGGATGTAGATTTCGCTTCAGGTGATGCTTGCAATTCTGCTTCTTTGGATATTATCCCTGAGGCAGTGTTTTCTTTACCAGATTCGCTTTGCATTGAAAATTGATTTCTAAAATGAATCCATATGACAAACTGTTATTGCTTGTGAGGGTGGAATTGATGGAAAGGTAAAAAGTACACCTTGCACAAATACGTTTGTGAATATTTTCATTCTTACATGTTTACAGTATAATTTAAGCTGTTGTTATTCATATCAAATCAAAATTTTATAACATTTATTATACAATAAAAATACCTCAAAAATTTATGTTGTTTTTTTAAATAGTTTGTGATTCATCATATTTAAAGAATATTCGATATGTGATCATTTATAATGAAAAGTTTGTGATAACAATAAGCTAATGTTAAATGCCGTTTTTGTAAAAGTTTTGTGAAAAAAAAGTTGTATTAAATAATAATAATAAGTTGAAAAAAATCTCATGCATACAGTGTTGAATAGCATATAATCTGCCAGTGTTATTTGCAGTTATTAATTTAATAATGTAGCTTAAATTAGAAAAGGAAATGAATTGTTAATAAAAAAAGAGTAAAATGTCAATGGCCAATGAAAATGCAAAACTGGTTCAAAAGCGAAAAGCGTGTTAATTGTGTAATTTAATGAATTTTAATTTCTCTTTCAATTTAATTGTAGTTTTTTTTCACAGGTAAATTTTAAAATACTCTGCAGTATTGGTGAGATAAGTGGAAAGAATTAATTTTGAATGGAAATATTTCGACCAAATTCCAGTCTCGTCTCCTTATTGAAGATGCAAAACTGTGATGAACTGAATTCAGCAGTAGTTGGGTGTCAATTTTTGCATTAACAATTTAAATCAACTGAAACGAAAAGTGACCTTTCACGAGGATTAAATATATAATGATCAGGTTGATCAAAAATCGAATGAAGACTTCACTAGTACAAGGAAATTTTGCCAGTCAGTTTTGACAGGCAAAATGATGTTAACAATATTTGCGATATGGGAAATATTTTTCACCAGTTTTATAGATTGATAAGAAAAAATGATGACAGCAAATGTAACGATTTTTGAAGTGATCAAATTGAGACATTACCTGTTCAAGTTAGTGGAAAAAGAAGAATGTTCAAAAAGTTTGAGACAAAAAATTACAATTTTTATCATTGCTTATTTTTAGATAAATTTGAAACAATGTGAGATTTATGAAAAATAAAAATTTTTCATTAAAATCGACTACAATTTCAAATAACTTTCTATCATATGTTCTCAGTTTATTGTTCACAATCGTGAAGTACCACTTTTAAAATAAAATGTATAAATAGAGAAGCGCAAAATATTTATCATTTTATTCATTCAGCATTATATGTGTATATTTAGCACGTTTGAATAAATCTGAATAAAAATCATTTCAACGAAATCAATTTTCACTAGTTGATTGAATGAAATGGACTTTATTAACGTGAAGTTGAAGATTCAAAAAAGAAGAGATTATTGAAATATAAAAAGTAATAAAATGGAATCTTACAAAATTTTTCTTTTTTTTTGTTATCAAAGAAGTACTGGTTGATGAAAGATGATTTTCAAGCAAACAAACAAGCAGCCAAAAGCAAAGTAGCTAATTATGAAAGTTGTGAATAGCAGCAAGCAATTGAAGCAGGAGGGATCAGAGACGATGACGCCGGATCAAAGATTGTGGCAGAAAGTTGAATAAATTTATTCTTCTTCCATTTCGTGAAGACAAAGGGAAGTGAAATGTTTTGGAAAACAACTGCTTTATCGTAGAATCTCTGAATGACAGACAACAAGGTGACTGACGTCCAACAAGCTGCAACTAATACAGCAGACAGAGCATACAGCACGCGCTGTTGTCAAAAGATTGCGGATGCTAAACTACAAACGTGACAATAGTATTATTTTACAGGCAACAACACGCTACTGTTGTTGCTGCTCCTGCTTTACTTTTTTCCCCAAACCGATACTGACCAGTTTATTCATTCAGTTGTTGTTCATTTGAAATTTTGCTTTATTTATTATAATCAAAAAATATTTTGAAATTTACATCCTGTATAAAGGATGGATGTCATCATAATCATATTATTATTATTATGCTGTTTATCAGTAATCTGTATCAATAGAATTACCGAATCGAATTTCCGTTCTGATAACTTTTTGTGACAACGTGAAAATTAACAGAATATTGACATAGCTATTTCAAAAAATTCAAACAACAACAATTTCAAAGATGATTTTCTTTTTTTAACATTCTTCAATCAATTTTTTTCAATTAAAATTAATGAACAAAACTGAAAAACAAGCCATTTGTTTGTTTCAGAAGCGGAATTTAATCGCTGAATTTAGATAAAAATTGAAAATGCTGTTTGCATTCTTGCTTAAAACGACAATCGTATATTCAGATTAGAAAGGATGGAAAATTAACTGACCGTTATTGACATTTTTCAGAAGCTTATTTTCATAGCAGGCATTGAAACATTTTATGAGTAGTATGAATAAATTTACTAGCATAGTATGGAATTATTTCATTTTTCATTAAACCATTTCAGTTGTTCATTTTATTTCATTTTCTTCACATTTGATTAACAGTTTTCATATGAACTAAATCTTGAAACTATTTTCTCTAAGTTTCTTCGGTGAAAATGCACTTTAGCATTTCACAACAATACATGCCTGTGTTCCTGAAAACCACATTATGAATGCATGTATTATGCATTGCTTATATTAATTAATGACTATTACTTTATCACCAGTCAAATTCACTAAATACTTTATGTAACATGTTAGCAGAATAATTTTTATTACAAAACAACTTATGATATTATTCAATTATGAATGTTGTCTTCTATCCATTTTTTTGACCAGAATCGTTTATATAATCAGTTCAATAATATTGTGACATGATGCATACTGCTAATATGCAAATCTTTATAATTTGTTTATACCGGAAATGTAATGTAAATATAAATCTGAAATTATAATTAAGGCAAAATATGTGCAAAACTTTACATTAAAAAATAGTGTAGTATGATATGCTTTTTACATTATAAAAACTACTGCAATGATTAGTCGAATTTAGTTCGAAAATCTCAACAAGTTTTACATATGCTATTTTATGAACAGCTATTTTCAGCGTTTATTTTAGGCTATTTATAACTGAGGTACATATACGTAAATATATATGCACATGCTTAAATGAATTACTAATACAATGACTAATAGATATTCAATTTTAAACTTTGATTGAATAATTCATAAAATATTATACAGCATGCTGTCTATAAATTTACCTGACAGTAGTACATAACTGAGTATAAAATGTTATTTTAGAAAGGTTATTTTAATTTTTGCTTCGTCCAACAGTTGGATTTTAAATGTTTATAATAATTTTATACATAAAACTTTTATTGTTCGAAATGAAAATAATTAAGACAATAACAATAATTTTGTGTTTTTATGATTTGCTTTTGAAATTTAGTATTTCGTATAAATGTTTGCAGTTTGATTGATAGACATGCTCGTGATTATTACATGATTGCAATTTATTTGTCCATTAAGCTGAATTCTGTAAAATTTAGTAAAACATCATTTCAACTGAAATATGCAAATCAGATTATGGAATAGATTTATTTTCCAATTTTGTCTTGCAACTGCTTAGTTTGTGATGCTCTGAAACGTCTAATGAATCAATGAAGTTAGCAGGTGCTTCATATTTTTATTTAAAATATATAATTATTTCTTTTTGAATAGATTTCCATATCATCCATTTTCAAAACAATCAAAGCAAAAATTTCCTTTAATAGTGTAACATTAGGTACAATGACGTAATCAACGTAACACTTTTAGATAAGATAATATTTGTAGCATGAATTTTACTAGTTTTTCATCATATCATTTGATTTATAGTTTTCAAAGATGTGAAAACAATTTTTTGATTTTTATAGAAATAATCAAAAAATAAGTATTGTAATATTGTAAAAATGTGCATTAAATCATCCATCACAACCATCAATAAATCAGCAATCCTTTTAAATTTCTTTCAAACGCTGACACTTTATCAAATGTCAAAATCTACTGAATTCGCATACTTTTCTGAGATTCAGACTGTACTGCGTAATATATAAATATATTATCATTGCTCAACAACAGTGGTTTATAACAATTTAAAACTTAAACATAAATGAATGTGTATATAAATATTAATATGTATGTATACAGTCAGTGAATATTTACTCAAATGTATTGAAAGCTTTTTAAAATATTTAATATTAAAACTTACTTTCGCCATTTGCATTGAATATTAATAGCAATATCTATGTACATAGGTGAATTTTGTATTGCTGTGAGCACAATAAACGTAATGGTATGGTTAAGAGTTCAATGTAATCATTATGTTGTTTTTTGTTTACTTTTCCAAGGCTGATTTTTAATGCAGCTATTGCATATGTAAATAAATTATGCATTCCACCTAGCAAAATTCTTTGCATTATTTGAATGAAATTTTATTGCTATAAAGTTACAGTAAATGCCACGTTTGTACTGATCCATTCATCTCCACAGAATTGTATTTTTAGTGCTTCATACAAAAATTATAGTTATTTATTATAAAAGATGTTTGCTGATTAATTATATTTAATAAGCATTATGTTCTACAATAAATGCTTCATTAACAAAAACAACAACTAACTGACAACTTTACATTTCAAAAAAGAAAAAGAAAGCAAAGTCTTAAAACAAATATTGCGTTACTTTTTGAACTAAATATAATTTCTAAACATTTTAAAATGTTCTTAAAAAAGAATATTTTTAAGTAAAAATTTACTTTCAAACAAAAGTTTGAAAATATCTCTCAGAAAATAGCTTCATTGTAATTGTTAATTATTTGATAAGTTTTTATGAAAGAATCATTTTGATGTTATAATAATTGCATAGTTTTAAATGTTAATTAAATTTCATGAAAATACTTAAATAAATTACAAAAAATTACTGCATAGCACATGAGTGATTATTGACATATTAGCAGTTCATCAATCTCATAAAAAACAGATAAATTAGAGTTTTTTTGATTAAATGCATCGAGCCTGTTTTTGATGACAGTAGAAAATTCATTGAGTTACACCATAATGTTTGCTTTGTATTTTAGATTTTAAGCAATTTATCATACTTGGTGATGCAAAACTGATAATTTATATTCAAGCATGTTTTCTAAACATTGTGAAAGCACGATCCATTAAAATTTTACCGACTGATTTCACCATTGTCAATAAATTTGTAAACAATGAAAGTTGGAAAAAATTAATATTACATTACCTCATATATCATATATGTAGGAAGCATGTTGTAATTTATTTTCATGTCGCATACTTTTATTTGAAACTTCATAAAAAAATTTTTTTATTGTAAATTAAATTTTGTTGTAGAAATTTCATTGCATAACTGAGTTTTTACTTAAATTTAACTTATAATCACGCGTCTCAAAAGCAATGTAATGCGGAAAGAAATGAAATTTAATTTTTTGATTTTAAACATATTTTTTACTATGTCTAACAGTTGTGTTTTTAAGAATGATCCCTCATAAAAATGCAGTAAGAAGTAAAAAGTTAAATTTTTAAATTTGCTCCGCAGAGAACAATTAATTTACTTATAAAGTGAATAATAAAAAAACGTTATTAATTAAAATTTTCATAATGTGTATTATAAATATAATGAACTTTCTGCACTTTTTACTTAATTTTCTTTAGAATATCTTTAAAATCTAAAGTTTAAATAGTAATTTCTAGCTTTTGATTATTACGCTTACTTTACTTCCAACTTTTGTTTTTTGGAATATAACTTTATTTAATGTTTGGAAATACAGGTGATGATATCTTCATTTTTCTCATATATGACATAAGTTCTGAAATTGAAATCAATTATTGGAAATTTTCAAAAATCTTTTTACCTACACAAACATTTATGAATGATAGTGCCATATTGCAGTTAGAGAGTACTTCAACCGCTTTTAAGATTTTTAAAATAAGTTTACGGGAGGCACGCTATTAAGCTTTCCAGTTAATTTTCATTATGCTTGGAAATTTATTTTAGTGAACAACAGGAACTCACAAACGACTAATATCTCAAGAATGCTTGCATCATTTTGAGAAAAACAGTTTTTTGAGATAAAAAATGGTTATCCATCCATAATGTCATTTTTTACATGATACGCAACTTTAAATAAGTGATATTTTGCGTTAAATTAATGATTTAATACCTTCTTCTAATTTTTTTCTTTTTCAGATGATTTTAAACAACACTCATCATTAAATTTTGTTCAGAAACAGCCAACATATTAATAACTGCTATTAAATTATTCTTAAAGTAATTAACCAGTAAAATTTTAGAATCGAACTGCATGCAATTAACCATATCTGTAGATGCTTAGGTAATGAATAGTATTTTTTCTTATAGCAGTTCAACTTTGTGTGCAACTGAGCATACTTATTACTGATTTATCATTCTCTTTTGCGTGGATCATTGCCAGAATTCTTTAGCTATTTGTAATTAATCAATTTCATTTGAAAAACAAGCTAAACTAAAGTAATGCATTTTATTTGTAAAATACAGCCAGTAATTACAAGTTCAGTCGAACTTGGTGAAGTTCCCATGAAATTTGGTAAGAATTTCCATGCACTTATCCAAAGTTGGGAATTATGCAGAGGAATTGAAAGGAGCAATAACTTTACACGCATAAATAAGTTGAATGCGAAAAAATGCCCATTCATTCTGTAGTTTTAAATTGTACTTTGTGGCACCAGCTTTACTAGGTGCTCTTCAAGTCAGTCTAGGTTTGTCTGATTTATGTTGTTTTCGTAAAAATATGACTGAATTGTTATCAGAGCTGTGACAGCTTCCTTGTGAGTAACTTCCTGGGTAAGCAGTAGTTGTTTTGACTTTGGGTTAGTTCACGTTTTCTGTGATATGCGTGCTCGTTTTGATATACCGATCAAAAATCTTTGCCGAGTATCAATAGTTGTTATGGCTGATGATAAACGTAAGCGGCAGGAAACGCGCCTATTGTGCACTTAAGGACTATATATTGTGAACGAGATTTATTATAGATCGCGTGCAGTTTTCCAAAATGATGCACTTAACCAAGTTGCACATTTATCCAAATTATCCATTATTTTACTGTATAATTGACTACAGGAAATTTTGTTACGCCAGAATCTTGGGCACTTGAGAAAAATGTGCACTTACCAAGTTTAACTGTAATTACAATATACAAATTTTTCTTCATCAGCAACTTTTTGCCAATTTTATAATCTATTTTCAATTTAAATGTAATAAGCTTGGTTCTATGATGATTTTATAATTTTACACCTACTTCTTAACTTAATTTTAACCTAAAATGAACTTGTAATCTAAATATAGACATGTATATATTGTGAACTTTAAATGTGCAGAAACTATTTTAAATATGTCATTTCGTAAAATTAATTTGACATTTTAAAGATCATAATGATATCAAATAAATAACGTTTTCACAAGAAAAAATGAGCAATTCACAATAATGATAAATTTTGGTGCCAACAAAGCGCAAGCATTATGCTACATTGATTTGCTTTAAGCTGCATCTTTAAATACAGTATGTTAATTGGCAAAACTTTTTACTAAAGTGAAAAAATCGTTGTACTTTTAGAGAACTGCATAAAATAAAAATACAATTCTAGGTAAATCACGAAATTTTTATTAGATTATTATTTCACATATTTTAAATAGTTTACAGTATGACATGCTGCTAAATTGGGCAGAAAACGAAAGTTTCTGCTTTAAAGTAATAATTTCTGACCTAAATTTCACTTAATTTATATACTTTCTATGAATTTATATATATAATTATTTATATACTTAACAAATGTAAAAGTTAGTTTATTCATATAAAAATTCTGCGTTGTTATAAATAGATTGCAACAGCTGACGGTTATTATACATTAATACTTACGTTCATAATTTTAAGTGTAATTCATACTGTTAAGCTGTACTCAGTGTTTTTTATTGTGAAATCATCTATAGTGAAATATCAAAAGCGGAATAATTGGTAAAAAAATTTGTCATTCAATTAAATTTTTTAAAGTAAATAATAATTATACAGTCATTCCTCAATATTCGCGGATTTGATTATTCGTGAATTTCAAAACCGCCACAAAAATGAATCCTACTTTTAGACTCTAGTGTGTATGTATGCTGGGGATCTGCAGGATCAGTGCAAGGTTGTTTCTGCTTATGAGTTTGCACTCCATAGCAGTAGTGATAATGACTTAACCAAACTGGGAGGCTAAATACTTTCTACTAATGCTAAGATGAAAAATAAAAACATTTGAGTGAAGGGAAAGGAGGCGCTGAGAACGGGAGGTTAGTTTAAGGCAGCACCGGTTCCGCAATTCCAGACGCTTGTATCTGACTGGTCAACTAGTTCAGACATGTCTGGAAGTGCAGAATTTCCGCTTTCATGATAGCACAGTCCAATATTGCCTGAGAATAACGCAAAATTTGAGTAAATACGTAATGTGTGAAGTAAATACTACAGTTACAATGTTTTTTATAAAAGATGCGCCGGGCAGACCATCCGCTTCTGGCAAGCTTGCATGCAAGAACACCAATGATTTTCACTGTTATACACTCAATCAAATAAATAAAAAAATAAATAAGTCGGGATAAATATGTAACATGCAAATCAATAGACGGTCTGTGATATTATTCCTTGCAGCTTTCAGACAATTGCGTAGGATTATAAGGCATCAGCGGGGTGTATGAATATAAGCGGTAAGTATTCGCGGAAAGTTGACATTTGCGGTTCCGCCGGAACGCGCATACTGCGAATTCTGAAGATTGACTGTAACATGAAATAGTATGCCAAAGTGTGACAATACAAAAATTTAACATTCGCCATAAAATAATGACGCATACATTAATAAATTGCATGAATTCTGATGTCGAAGATGTCCCTATCAAAGACGCCGCATGTCCAAAAATAATCATTCACTAATGCTTGTCATTAGAATAGAAAACTGTCACAATAAATTACATTTGTGAAGTCGAAACATCACCAAAACCCAGTTTTTGTGTTAAGACTAGATTCTTGGTAGCAACCTGTTCTCAGGTTACCTAGTTTGTTGCTTGTCTTTTCTTTTGGCTTTCACATGATCAAAATTAAGCAGGGCTACAGTTGATGGAACGCGGGGTTAGTTTTAGCCCTCCGCAATTGATCAGCCAACAGAGCAGATTAGATGCAGAGCAAGAATTAGGTGGCTATTCATTTCATAAGCCACCAACTTACAGAATTTGGCTTTACGGGTATTGCATACTGATGCTGCCATTCTTGTGCGGGTCGGCAGTTTCCACGTACTATTTTTGTCACCTAGACTGGATGAATTTATTTCCATTCGAACCTGCTGATCCGCATTGGATTTACGTCTACATCAGCATCAGCATTCAAATGCTGAATCTAATTTTAGGCATATACGGCGTATCGACGGATCGTATTGCATGCCTTTATTTGTTTTGGGTGCTATTTTTAATCCTGATTGTTGCCGACCTCACTTACGCGGTGGTGTCGACGTCCTGGTGGAGTAATGTGATCTCGACGCTTGATGATAAATTGATTTATTATATGGACAAGAGTAATCACAGCACATCTGACAAG
This sequence comes from Trichinella spiralis, assembly GCF_000181795.1. Classification (NCBI taxonomy): domain Eukaryota; kingdom Metazoa; phylum Nematoda; class Enoplea; order Trichinellida; family Trichinellidae; genus Trichinella; species Trichinella spiralis. The sequence continues at coordinate 5,520,355 of NW_003526943.1, read as the reverse complement.
ATTAAATCAGATGAGGTGAGAAATTTTTGCAAACGCTGGTCTGAGGTCCAGTCTGGCCTTTTCTGTTGTGGCGTTGAGCGTCCAAGCGATTATACGACGATGGAATTTGCATGTCAATCGTTAATCAACGGCTCTTTGCCACCAAGCTGTTGTCCGAGCAAATTCAAACATTGCACCAAGGAATATTCTTACAAGTTTGGCTGCGTTCGGCCATTGTTGGAATGGATGAACGACAAACGTGACTTTTACCTCAGCCTTTCTACATATTTGGTGCTGTGTTTGAGAGTGATCGGCTTAATAATATTGCGACATGAAATTAGACAGCTGATCGATGAAATTCACACGCGAAAAATCATAGAAAACAATATTCACAGAAAAAATTATAGCATCGATTATTTGCCATTGACGAATTCTGGTCGAATGAGCAATAATTCATCTGTCAGCACGCCTCTGATGGAATAGACTTTTCCGGTGTATCAATCATGAAGAAGAATACCAACTTTGCCATTAGGTCAGTGTGAACCGCATAATATTTATTTTGAAATATTAACATTCGTTTTTCATAAATTAACTTTAGGAAATTATTCTTAAAACATTTTTTAGATGAATTTAATTTAAATTGTATTGTACTGTACTGTAATGGTCAGTTATTAGGTACCATTATAAATACATTTGTACATATTGTTTACAATTTATTGATGTTGATTTTTTAGAGATATTTTAATTCAGTTTAATGATTTTACGTTAATATAATAAGTTATGTAATGAATAATATGTCATATGAAAAGAATAAAAATTTTTCTTAGCGTTTTGCATTAATTTGTGATATGTTGCTTTTTTACACTTTGAAACGAAGCTGTTTTTTGCAAATAATATTAATTATAATAATATAATTGATAAGAATATATTTAGAAATGAGTTATTTATTTATAATTATGTCATGAGTGCACGCTTTCAGATTTTTTTCTTTTTCAAACATATTTTTGCGTTGCATACATTTTAGTATAATTGCAAGTTTTGTCACAGAATGATAAAGCTTGGTCAAAGTTTGATTTGACGCGTTTAAAAGGGATAAAAAAAGCAAATCAAAATTAGGAAACAAATTTCTAAATTATTTTGCTCATTTAAATTTTTGCGTAAAAAGCAATTAAAATAAATTATAACTTATGAGGAAGACGACAACTGACACAGAAACGCAAGATAACGTTGCATTTAGAAAAGCCACAGCGTCATTTTGAATCGTAAATTTGATTTATTTGAAGACCTATTTAAACTGAAGAATAATAAAACTTGTTTACGAAAATTCTGACTGATTATCATTTTATTTTGAACCAATTTATTAATTAAATTATATGAATATGAGAAAAATATTTTTTTAATCTTAAAGAAAAATGATGATATTATTATATTATTAATAACAACAATAATCATTATTTACATTGTTATACCAAATATTTTTGCCATTTACTTTCTTTGCCATTGTTTGGAGCTGACTTTTACACTTAAGAATTGCAGTTTTTTATAGCTTATCTGCTTAGTTTTAATAGATTTAATGTTTTAAAATAAGAAAAATAAAAATTATTTTGAAATAATTTTTTAGATGAATCAGCTGAATAAGTAAAATGAAAAGTTGTTATTAAAAACTTTTGCAGTGTAAAAATATTGCAATACAAACATTTACAACGATGCTACATTTTTAGATAGTGTCAATGAAAGAAACGTTGAAAGAATTATTTTTACAACAATGAGCAACAAATATACGTAAATTATACATATACAATGAAACATTGTTAATGGCTTTACATTTGGCATTTTTGAAAAATTGTTGGGTAAGAAACTTTTGCCGTTGTAAAAACAAACAAATTTTATATATGAATATGTGATGAACTACTGTAATACTGTCAGCTAAAATAAAATGACTGCTAAAGAAAGAGAAATTTACCAGTGTTTTTATTGCCAGAAAAGATGAAGCACAATTGTTGAATTGTTTGCTTTATTGATTCAAGTTTTCAGTTATCAAGCTATTTATTAAAATTTAATTATTATCGATAGTGATATGGCTTGAAATTCTTAGCTATAATATTATTTCATTTAGCCGTTGAAACTCTTTTAAATGAATTGATGAAATTGAACAAAAAAAACTTTTCAGTTCATCAATAATTACATGAATTTTTATAGATATTACTAATTTTAATACAATAACATTTTAATGTCAACGTCTGATTAATAAGAACATCGATTGTTGCAAGTGTTCTGAAGACAAGAATTAATGGAATTTTACCACTTTATAAAGAAGAAAGATTCATTTGAGATATTTCACAGATAACAAAAGCGTTTGTTCTCTTCAATTTGAAGTCTTTATTTCAGTACCAATTTTGTTACTGTACTTTTGTAAAGCACTGCTATTCTGTTTTCTGTTGAATTAATTTTATGACAATGACACTTCGATAATAAAGGAAAGCACACGATAAATTGGCATAGCAGCAGTTATTAATTAGCTTTAAAACAGCGTTCCCTTGACATTTGATTGCTTTGATGCTTGCTTCAATTTTCATTTAAGATGTTTAATTTTTACCATCTTCATATTTTATAACTGAAATTAGAAAAAACTGAACACTGAATTTATTGAACTGAACGTATCACTAATTTTATTCAGTCTCTGCCTATCATTTTGACTCAAAACTTAACTAAGACAACTAAAACAGCAACAAAATACCACAAATACAAAATTATTAGGGGGCAATATATAACAAGTAGATAATTCTAGCTTCAAGTGGCTCACCTCTATAGTTATACATGAAGAATGCAAGAAAAGACATTGCACGTCGAAAGAGAAAAGATTATTTGATATTTACGACAATTTGGAAAAGTCCAATGACTCAACCCAATGCGTACATTAGAAGAGAAAGGGCAAAACTGCAATGATTAACAATGGATCAAGTTGATAGAGCCATGTCTGTTCACTGTACTTCTCATCCATCATGAAGACAATTTCTGATTTACTGAATCTACCAGATTAATGCTAGAATGTTGTAGTCAGTAGGCTGTGAGTGGGCAGCACCATTACAATTTGCACCCAGTCTCCCTCACGAAAAGAAAACTGAAACAAACTAAACAGTACACACATGGTCAACAGGAACCAACCAAGCAACTAGGTCCACCGTATCCTAAATGCAGGTGCAAAACGCTTTCAGGTGTTAGGTCACTCAGTCAACATTTTATTCAAATAAACTTTTATTTAATTTATGAATCGATGAAGTGTAAACATATGTGCATTCTCTCCACATATTTATGGTTATATAATTGCAACCATATGGCAGAGAATGTTTACATTACAAAAGCATCATGATATTTATGCAATTATTTGCACAATAGGCGGCACACTAATATAAATGCTGATATTCCTGGTTTGTCCTTCTAGAAATGGTGTGATAATGCTTTAAGAAATTCATATTTATTTCGATTCTATAAAGCAAAACAATCAATCTTTTGCTTAATTGATAATATTGCAAAGTTTCAATAATTTTTATATATGTTTGCATCAGAAAATATTCGTACTTCTTGCATACTGCATAAAACTTCATTTTCAAAAATTATACTAAAATCTGGAATCAGAATACTAAAATCATTCTTTTCAAAGTTAGAAATTGAACATACATGAAGTAATAAAACTTACGTAGACAAGTAGACTGTAAAATCTTCTAAGGTTGCGAAGTTAGTTTTATTTGTCCTAATACGTTCGCGGCTTAAATGGGTGAAATCAACTGACGGTTGAGTTTACATCGAAACATCGAAAATGAAATGCCCTATATTTATTCTATATGCAAGAATATTGCAAAATTGCAAGCATTACTGCCTATAAATACTGTACATCAGTATGAACACATACAGTCAGAACTGATCATACATATACACATGATTAAGGCCTTCAAAACATATTCTAACTGCTTTTGCAATAGTACCTATCTTCTAGCAACTGCTCATTTAACAAATTTGCTCTTATCCTGAATTTTTGCTGAGCATGTTTATCACCTCCTTCAAGTAGAGTTCTATAATAATTCTCACAAATCATTTCGATCTAAAACGGCTATCCTATGTAACTTGTTCTGCCAACAGCATGATATCTCCAATTTTCAATTTTACCTCTTTATGTCTGAACTATCTCTGTTGCCTAGTCCACCATCTTAATAATTTTCTTGAATAGTTATGCGCAATAAACGCTCAGCAATATCCCAAGCTTAGAACGTACTTGATCAGTCATGCTAAATATAATCACTGATGAACTGATTGTAATAATATATCCTGATTAAAATATGCATACTAGGAGAAAGGTTTGAAAGTTGTATGAGATTTATCTCGAAAAATGCTTTCCCACTAACCATATCAAGAAAATTAGACTTCAAAATATATGGAGTGCCTTGGCAATGCAAACAGCCCCTTATTTTTTAACTACACTCTTTTAACCGTCTGAATGTGAGCATCTTATCCAACTATGAAAGCGGATCTTTTCTCAGAAATTACTTTCATTTCATAAATATCAGCAGTGTCTTTTCTTGATTCCGTCTACGAATAATAGTAGCAGAGAGTCACTACAAAAAAAGTTGACTACCAGGCTGCATCGAATATGTACGGGCATGACAGGAGGAAGTTTTGCTTCCGAAATGCATACAAATGCAGAGCCTACGTGGATGCTTCTTAAAATAACTTTTGACTCTCTATTTAGTAAAGTGTATTCAACATCTATGGAGTGTTTCTTTGTTTTATGCAACTGGAGATGAAATGCCATAATGCTATGGACTATGCATTTCGTTCTTGTGTTCATGTGCAAATGATCTTGTACATAATTTTACGATTGTTCTTATTCGTTAGAACTTCCCGAGCACCAGCAAAAAGCCATCGATTAGAAGAATTCGGCTGTATTTTCAAAGCATTTTTTTACATTTGAATTTCTACTTTATACACCAATGTTTCTATGATCTACTTTTTAACTGGTTATATATATATATATATGTGCGTGTGGGTTGCTTTATCAATCAACTTTTTATTTTATATGTAAATTACTGTTAGCATCCATGTGAGCAACTCTGGAAAAAACAAGTTTGCTTTAAAAAGGTGTGAATGAGGGTAAATTTTAATTTAGCGGTTATTTAAAATTTCGTCGCAGCGCCACCGATCATTGTCATCCCAAAACACCAATCTTTGAAGATTGCAACCTTAACAACATTTTAAAGATGGTTAAAATATCAATACAATTTTGAATATATATTATTTTTATGGTTAAATTTATTTGGTACTTATAGAGAAAAGAAAGTTTATTTTATTAAATTTATGAAAATGCAACAGTTTCTAAATTCAATTTTGTAAATTGAAATGATGAATAATTTTTCGTGTGAAAGTTGAGTAACTTTTTGCTTTTGCATGTCCATTGTTGATGAGGATGTTTAAAAAGACACATTTTTGACGTGAACATCAGAAGCAGCAGTAGTTACATATATATAATATTCCGTCAGCTGCTAATTTGCTTAATATAAAATTGAAGCACCGGTTTTGAATGGCGTTGTCGGAAGCTTCACATTTCTACCGACGTCAAATGGCACCAATTAATGGAACTGCAATAATTTAATTGATATTGAAGAATAAGAAGAAGAAGAAGAAGAAGCTGTTCAATAGACCGTTTGTCGCTCGCTTGTCAACTTCTCTTCCACATGTTTCACTTGAGAGTGATATTTTACATTTTCTACACCTGAAAAATTTTCTCAGCAAAATGCAACAACCACATCGCTTGCTATTCAAATTAATTTCTTTTTCATACATTGTAATATTTATTGAAAAATTTTGATTACACTCATATTTATATTTATAGAATTATCATTCATTTACAATATCGTAAACTGAATTTCATTCAGCAATAATTATAATTTTAGAATATTGGATTTTAATTAAACATAAATTTTCACGCATTGCTTAGATAAAATAAATTTTCTTCTTTTGATAAAAATTACAATATGAACAAATAAGAAACCTGCACATCTTAAACTGATCAGTTTTTACAGTTTTCTGACAAAGAATCTGATTTTTCATCATTTAAATAAATTGAAATTAAGAATGTATAATATTTAATAATAATAGTGGTAGTGATAATTTGGAATCAATTTGTACTTTCTGATTCGGTAAATATGAATTTTATTGAACAAAGTTTCATTGTTTTTTTTTGATTTTACCGTTAGCATTTTCCCGCGATATATGGTATCACAGTGAATAGTTTAAAGTTTATTAAATTGAACAAGTGACAATTTTCAGCATTCAGTTGTTGAAATGAAAAATTGACTAATAGCGAAATCAATAAAAATTTTATTCTGAAGTCGATCTCTACCTTTGACAACTTTTAACTTGTTTCATTTGAAAATTAACATAAATATGAAATGATAATTGTAAATTTGTTAATATTGTAAAATTTGAAATAAATTTTCAAAAACCGAAAGCAAAGTGTAATGAATAAAATGCTGGGAAAGGAAGTTTTCTGGTTTGTAATTTTTATTCATGCAATCAAAAGCGTTGTTTTAAATACGTGAAAGAAATAAATAAAATTGTAGTACATTTCAACGTGTTATAAATAGCATGTTTAATTAAAATTTCAAAATTACACAAAAACTATCCCTCCACAAGTAATAATTGTAATAAGAATAATCAAGTGGCAATTTTGAATTTTAAAATTGCATTTAATAGGGAACTTTTTCTTTCATCTTTTTGATTCTATTTCACAATTGAATATTGAAAAAGTTTTTATTAAAAGCACAATTCATCTCCAGCAGAAAAATTAATTTCTACAATTTTTCTTGGAATAATTAACAAATGTTTTCTTTTAGTGAAATATTGAAATTTTAAAATTTTGTCAACTCATTATTGTGAAATAAATCAAAAATGTATTTTTGAATTAAATTTTACAAATAAATATTCTTTTTTCCTTTTGTTTAAATTGCGCAACTTTTTTTCAGCTGCTTGCAATGTTTGAAATTCGGTGAAAATTTGAATGTGAATAAAATGAAAATATTTCGTTGAACATCATTTTTTGAATGAAAATCAAAAGCAAACACGAGTTAATTTAAAATTATAAAATATAATTAACTGAAAATACAAAAAAATAGTGTATATGCAAATAATTTGAAATAAAAGAAATTGAGGATTATTCTTTTTTAATCAAAAAAAAAATAGATGTACAAATTGTAAGCAGGGTTGATTTGTTGGGTGAATTGGTTAGTTGGTTTGTTTGACGGATGTGACCGTTTCCCAAGTTGGTTGATTAAAGATAATAGTAATAGAAATGTAGTAACTTCCTTGTTGGATGGAATAGAGTAATGCGAAAATGAAAGGTTTAGCCCAGCCTAAGCCAAACGGCCAGGCAGAAAGGAGGAAATGAAACCGATTTCACGGTTCGCTAGCTGGCTCGGATATATAAGCTTGTGCTTAGTTTGAAAATCGTCATTCGTAGTTGGTCTCTGGTCGCGTACGGCTGTAGTCCCAGCGCATATAGCTTACGTGTGTCCAACTGAATTTATTTTACAATCGAAAGTAAGTAGTATAAAATTATGATTATGTATATATATATGTATTTTATTTTTTTAATTTAATATTTGGCGATGAAATTCTTTTACCATGTTAATTTTTTTTTCATATTACCATATGTATATACATATGTATTGGTATTAGTTGAGATGAATCGTACGAGAGTAAAATGAACAAGAATAGTGTATTGAAAATTTGAAAATGACAAAATGATAATTTATTTTTTTTTAATTTTTGATTAATAAAAAGAAATAATAGTGGATAATTTTAGAAGGGAAAATTGGAATAGTTCAATTGAGGGGAATGATGCTACATACTACTTGAAAAATTACTGCCGAAACGGGATTGGCTGGCATTTTGCCAATTTAAACAATATACCGCGCTCAGTGGGCGGCCGGGCAGGTTGAAGCGAGTTTTTCGTATCAGTTGGCAGCGTGTTGGGTGGCGTTGTTGTAGTCATTTTTTTCTTTATGTCTTCATATAAGTTTTAAAAAGTAGGAAAAGTATTAATTAAATGTAATAATGGTCGTAAAAAAGCTGTTAATAATTTCATAAAGAAAAATACAGCTGAAGTACAGAAGAAGAAGAAGAAGAGTGGGAAAATTTGAATTGTTGAAAAAAAACGTACAATGGTGAGAAGAATGTGAATTAATTTTTTTTAATCAATCACTCAATCAATCAATCAATTGATCAGGATCGATCGATCGATGGTGGTGGATCATCTGCATGCGATGGCAGTTTATACGCGTGTTCCACGTTGGCATTTGAATTATTCTTCATCGATCGCGCGCGCTGGACGCTCGGCGCTCGGCGCTCGGTGCGCCGCAGCGTTACGTCTTTCACTTCGCTCTTTCTCTCTCTTTCGCTTTCTATCTGTGCGTGCGCGCATTGTGAACGAACACTCATGCCGCTGCGGCCGCTGGCGTACAGTCAGTCGTTCGTCAAAAGTTGGCGCATCGCCAGCACGCGCGTTGCAAAACTTTTCCACTTTACAAATATGCTTTTCGCGTGCGTGATTAATAATAATAATAATTGTTGTTTTTTTTACAATTTAATTAATTCATATTTTTTCAACAGCTTATTTTCTCAATTTCAATCTCTTGCTTTGTCCTGTTATTCTGTTGTACCGTAACCGATGAAGAACGGCGGTGATCAACGTCGTCAATTGAATATTGAAGACAACGACGAAAACGACGACTGTTCCGATCCTGACTACGAATCGAAAGTTCGCATCTGTAACAAGTACTCTATTCTATTCTATTCTACTCTATTGTATTGTATGTAAATTTTTTTTCTGATCGTTCAAATCTGTTTTTTATAGTAGTAGATTGTCTACACCGATGAAAGAGAGCACAGGCAGCAATTCAGTGCCTCCTCCAGCTGCTGCTTCTGCTGCTGCCGCTGCAGCCGGTGTCACTACCAAACATCACGGTCGTCATCACCGTCTTGATGCTGACAAACGTTTGCGTAGGGAAATTGCCAACAGTAACGAACGTCGACGCATGCAGAGCATCAACGCCGGTTTCCAAGCTCTGAAAGCGATGCTACCACGACGAGAAGAAGAAAAAATGAGCAAGGTAGGCAGCGGTTACTTAATTACTGATTTTCATTTTCACAACATTTGTGCATTTATTTTTTTTATATTTGAAAAAAATTTTTTTTTCTTATAACTTTATTTTGTTTGTTTGTTTGTTTGTTTGTTAAACAAATTCGTTAAAATCAAAACAAAACAATAGAAAATTGTACAAATCAGCCGTAGCTGCAGCAGCTGTTTGTTGAACAACACAACGCGCGCGTGCTTTTGTTAGTTGTTTCCAACGCGCGAGCGGCTAAAAATAACTCTGCTGGCACAATGCCAAACACTGTCAAAAGGCAGCTGGCAGGCAAGTCAAGCAGGTTGACAGCTTTGAAAATCACAAAGCGCGAAAATGCGTCATTCAATATTGTCAGTCCGTGTGTGTGTGTGTGTGTGTGAAATTTTCTGCTTCTTCTTATCGAACTTTTTTTCTCTCGTCGTTGTTGTTGTTGTTGATTACGTCATCAAAATCAATCGATCAATTTGATTTTTGCCCCTATCGCTTTTATTAGCAGGTATTCACCCTCTCAAAATTATTTTAACACGCTGAACAGAAGAAAGAGAAGACCGATGACAATTATCGATCGATTTCTCGATGACGCAATCGCGCGACTTTAGGAGAAAAGTTGTTTCAACTCGTTTTCATCATGCGCACGCGTGCTCGTCACTGCTTAATAACTTACCAGCCAGCCGGCCAGCTAGTTTAGTTGGCTAATCAACTGCAACACTGATTACTGCTGCTTTATTATTTTATTTTTATCCAAGCGCTCAGCTTTTTCAATTTTTTTTTTAAATTATTATCACTTTACAAAAACAATCATCTTTTTTATTTCCATTCTTAACCAATTGCAATCATATAAATTTGTAATATCTTTACACTTTTGCGGGTAGTCAATTTACAATAATAATCCATCTCTCACTTGTCATGTTTTCCTTCTATTATATTGTTGACGATCATTTTGACAATAGCAACAATGAATGATGATTAAGATCAAATTACTTGCTTTTTATAAATTTCATCAAATCGAACAAACTGTGATCCATCACACGCGGTCACTGGTTATTTATTATTATTATTATTATTATATTTCAAAAAATTTCTCTTCAATTAAACTCGTGTTTCGCTTTGATTTGTATCATTATTATTGTTCACCATTGAAATAACAATTTGTTTATTTTGATAACAGCAAATGTCGCGTGCCGGTGGTGATGTAGATGCAGGTTTTCATATTAGACACTTTATCTGTGATTAATGGCAAGTTGACTAAAAAAAGTAAATACTCGACGTAAATACAAACAAACATACAATCGATGTCATTCCGGTCGGTTTAAGGTAATTATTTCAAATGACGTCCTCGTTTAATCGCCTTGTTGTTTGCGCTTCTTTGAAGTGATTTTTCACTGTTAAATTTGACAATTGTAATTTTCTGTTATTTTCTTTTTTTAATTTTTAATAATCCGTCCTAGCTGAGTTCATAATTCTTTGTTGTTAGTTTTCTTTATGCTTTACAAATATATATATGTTTGATCTGCTTGTAACCCAAGCCGTTTCATTTTATATGTTGTACGTATTTGCTTGTTTATTGTATTTGCTTAGCTGGCTTATTCTGCAGAGATGGTGTTTATTCAGCACACGGCGTTACCATTTGATTTGTAGATGTTGTTCACAAATTGTTTTATTCCAACTTTTCAATCAGCACTATTTTATTGGTGATGAAAAAGTTTAAAATTGATTAGTGTAGAACAAACAATATTTGATGATCACTTATAACCAGTATAGGTGAGGTGCAGCTGTTATTTTTTCCACCTTTGCTAAACGTCTAGATACGCATCATTAAATTACGTTGAGATGAATTAATAATAATACAGAACATCAGCTGGCTTGATATTGTGCATTTGACAATTGATTTACATTATCGTTAATTTAAATTGCAATCGGTGAAAGTTATCTGTTTTTCATATTCCATTTGAGAGAACTGTCGTACAAATTTTTTTTTCATCTTGGTTTTTATCAGTAATCAGATTTGCTTTGTCAAAGCAAAGAAGAAAGAGTTTGTTGTGGTTTATTAAAAAAAATACATTTTCTTTCATATTGTTTTTGTAGGCGGCAATTTTGCAACAAACTGCTCAGCATGTGCACAGTTTGAATTGCAAAGTTGCAGATATGACGAAAAAGTTGGTGAAACTGCAGAAGGCGTACGATTCGAAAGGATTCCAAGCTCATCCGTGCTTGGAAGATAATGAATTGGTCGACGTTGGAGTGCAGACAAGTGAATCGTTGTTCATCGATAGCATATATCCGGACGCGTTGGCAACAAGCAATGGAGTTTTAGGAGGAGGAGGAGGAGGAGGATGCTCTTCGCGCAAACGTCAGAAAACTTGGCGAGGTAGGGGGGGGCGGGACGGGGCAATATGTATATATTTCTTCTCTTGTCTACAGATTCTTCTTCACGTTTAGGCTCCGATTCCACTAGTATTGGGAGACCGATCTCAAAGTTTTCTGTTGCTTGCCAGACCGACTTCACCGACAATACATCTGTCGAATTCAGATATATGAAACGCAAAATTATTGAACTGCACCTTGCTTACGATCACGAACGACAACTTCGAGCAATGCGCGAGAGACAATGCAATAATTTGGAGATAAATCATTTCAACGTAAGTGAACATTTATTATTATTATTTAGGTTTATCTTTTTCAATTTAAATGCAACAGCAACAGCAAGCATGTTTTCAAATTTAACCATTTCTCTCATCAACGTTTTAATGTTAATAATTTTCCATTGTTATATAGCAGGTGTAAAAATCAGGTCTATCTGTCTTGCTATTATAGAAAAACATACTGTACACTTACTACTACTACTACTGGTTTAGCATTTTCGAAAGTGTAAATTCTTTTTTTCTCTTCATTCTTAATTTTACAACAAATTGTTGCATAAAACGACACAATGAAAAATTGTCGATCAAACAGTTTAAATATGATGAATTCGGTGAATGAATGCACCACGCCTACAGCAGCTGTTGTTCTTTCATTCATTCATTCATTTATTATTTCCAAAAGTGTGAGAAAACTAGTTTATTGTTCGTTGTTGTTGTTTGGATTTTTTGCGCATGCTAGCTAGGCTAGCTACCTAGCTAACATTATCAATCATGAACAGCAGTTTGTTACGTAAACAGCAATGAGCTATTTCTTTTTTTTTAATTGAAAATATTTCTAATTTTCAATCTGAATTGAATTTTCCATAGAAAGAAGCTGCTTATTCGAATGATAAAAACTAGTTCAATTCATTTTGCACATGCACAAGTTTTCCGAGCATCATAAATAATAATAATAATAATGAGTTTGCGTTCTATTATTAATTGGAGTTGTGGAAGAAATTCTAGACGGCCAATTTATTATTATAATTGCGTTGTATAACATTTGTTTGACTTGTGAAACTTTTACTGAAGCCGCCGTTGATGTTTTTTTGTTTGTTTGTTGTTGTTGTTGTTGTTACTGTACAGATTTATTCGTTTGGTTTGAAATTTGACAGAAATGTAAAGATTATTCAGTTGGTAATAAAAAGGAGCGGTAAAAGCATGAACGTCGTCGTTTCGTTCATAATTTTTCACACTTTTGTATGCACTTGAAAATATTCAATTTTTGCAAATTTAATATAGTAATTTTTTTTCCTTTTCTCCTATTTTTAGGTCAACGCTAAAATGATAAATTCAATTGACATTCAGTACAATTTATCGTTAGTTGTTGAATGTACAAAATTAGAACATGTTGATTAACAGTGTAGTGATTTGCAGAGGGGGGGGACTTTGTTCGACACACCCACTGTCTACCTATACTTGTTCATGTTTTCTCTCCAAATAAACGATTCACAGAAATTGGGTTCAAGGGAGGCCAAGCTTTTCTTTTGTCTTCACTTAATTAAATTTCACCGTTGCTGCTATTATAATTATTATTATTAGCATGCCAACTGATGTTAAATGATGGATTAAATTGGCGCCAAATGTTCTGCGTACATCGGATAGATATGGGTTTTCTCAGATTCAGTTTTGCATCCATCTGTTTAATGTGTTTTTATTTACTCTTTGCATGTTTGTTGAATTGAAATCATATGAAATTTCACATTTGTCAAAAGCACTGAAATGAAGCACTGTTGTTCTGTTGCTGTTTGCATTATTATTGAGAATGAATGTTTCAATTTTAATTACCATTTTCTGCTTCTGCGTCTGGTGCAATATTTGTATAAATAATCGCTAGTAATTTAATATAACAGTCGTGAAATTAGATAATAGTGCATTGAATGGAAAGGAGAATTGTTTGTTTTGTGAATATAAACACACACAGTTTTGATTTCATTCTGTAAATGTGTATTTATTTATAATTTTGTCGGTAATTTTTGATTGGTTAGAATTTTGTTGGTGAAAATTTACATTCGTTTTCTGATCATTGATTGGTTGTTGCTTGGTATGTTGTAGTCGTTGAGTCAAGTGTCCGGAGTTTCGATGCTCGAATTTCCGGTGAACAGTTATCATCAGGCGACGCTTTTACCAGTTGGCAATGGTTTTGGTCCGACAGTTCAGGTTCCATTTTCAACCCATGCTGCGGTGGTCACTTCTTCGTTGCCAACTGCTCAGGCTCCTCCGTTCATGACCGCTTCGAACGCGGCAGAGTCGGCGAACGTTGTCCACGTTTCGCCCCAAACATCCGGCACCCAAGGACGGAGTCCGGTATTCAGTACATCACCGCTGGCAGCCGTCACTGCGATGCTGTCGCCAACCACTGTTTCGGTCAGTGGTTGGAACGCTGCTCACTCTTTCGATTCTGCAGGATGCTTTTCGTCGTTCGCAGGCATTCCTCCTCCAACGCTTGCTGCTGCTGCTGCTGCTAATCACGGAAACTTTCTCCACTCAGGTCACGTTACTGTGCCCCAGACGAAAGGCTTGGGTTCGATCATCGATGCGATTCGACTTCTCGAAGGTGATCACCTGTTCAATGATGTGGAACCACACCCAACCGCAAAAAGCGACACCAAAGCCGACAACACCTCTGCTGCCAGCAGCCGTCGACAGAAGGAAATGAGCAACAATTTTCCCAAAAAGGAACCACCCAACAATGGTCAGTGCAATTTGTAATCGGTGTAGGAAAGTACACGGTGCGGCCAGCATGGTGATATATTTTTTGTGTCTGTACGACGCTTCTGATTTTTACCCCTATCATCATCATTTTTTCCAAAAATACTTACTTACTCAGTGCGTTTTTCATTATCTTCATGCAGTTTATATTTCAGCTCTGCATTATTTTACATTATTGCTACTACTACTACTACTACTACTACTACTACTACTACTACCTGTTCTTTTTTCACTATTGCTATCATTGCTTTTTCTTCATCCTATTCTTTCCCATTTCGGGTTTCGTGAACCGTTTGTAGTTAGTTATATAGTTTCTTCTTTTTGCATTTTTTTCAAGTTACTTGAGGTTATTTCATTTTTTCTTGTCGGTTGTTACGGAATGTGTGTAGTGTGCACTGCTGTTTTTTGTTGCACATTTTCCCAGTTGATAGGCAGAAAATGACATTGGTTAGTTGGTTGTATCTGTCGTTGATGACTTTTTTTGTTTTGTTGGTAACAATCGACAAGAATTTTATTTATTATATTCTGAATTTTCAGATTTTTATTGTTTTCATCCAGTTGATGATGAGAAACTAACTGTTCTTGAAAAAATTTTCAACCTCTCACAGGTGAATTTCTTTTTTTATCTCTGGTCAAAATTTTGTTTGTCTCACTCATTTTATTATTATTATCATTATTATTATTATTCACTGTTTGCTTCTTTTTCTTCGAAAGTTGTTGTGCTCGAGCACATGCTCAAAGTGTGCAGTTGCATTTTTCCTTTGTCCCGTTCTTAAAGTTTACTCACGGCTCCACTGATTTGCGGTGCGTCATTTCCAAGTACCTCATCGTTTGTATTAGCTAGCCATTTTTTTTCCCCATATTTTTTCGCTATTTTTGAACAGTAACCACCCACACTTTTTAATGCATATATATATATCAGTTTGCTATTTTTGAGTGTGTGATTTTTTCTTTTTTCTTCTACTACTGGGTTGAATTTGATGTGTATGTGTGTTCACAAGGCGGTGTTTTTGACCCGGTTTCGAATGGATACTCTACCTGCTACACGGAATTCTCATGTATTTTGCCTACACGGCGGCGGTGTCTTTGCTTGTGTCATTAGAAAATATTTTTCTGTTGTTTTAGTGTATGTGTGTGTTTGTGTTTTAATGTGGTTACTGTGTGTGTTAATTTTGGAGAAAAGCAAAAAAGAGACATTTTTTGCTGCATGCAATTCAACAGTAGGCGAATTTTGATAAAGTATTCAGAATCATCATTATCATTATTATTCTTACTTTGATGATAACAACAGTGCGTTTACACAGTTTATAGAAAATAAAATATTGATTTTGAAGTTTTGTCTTTTCTCATGCTAATTTTGATTTTGAAGCGATGAAATACTGGCAAATATCGACACTTGTATAGAAAAAACAAAAAGACATGCAAAAAAAGAAAGTATAGATAGATAGATAGGTGGAACCTTTTTTTAATCTGAAACGCTTTCAGTGCGTTGTTAATTGTGTGCGAAACTGTTTGCTTTGAAAATGATTGAATTTTATAAATATTAATCAGTTATGAATATTTTTATGTTTATTGTTTCTTCAATGCCGAATAACTGACTGACTACATGCAGATATCAAATAATGACTAGCTTCTTTACATTCTGCTAAACGTCAGTTGAGAAACTTCTCTCTCTCTCTCGCTCAACGCCCTTTTCTTATGCTTATTCATCATATTCATTTTACACAAAGCAGACCTGTGACTTCCTGATATTCATCCTTCGGATTAGATGGACATTTTTCGACATGCTTGTCTTTCTTTATCTGTTCATATTTATGAATCAGTAAGCAATCAGCCTGCTTGGTGTTTCCAAATTCAACTTCGTCTTCATTTATTTCATTACAACATTTACCATCATCAATTCAAGCTGCCTCGTCGGCACTGTGCGACGGCGCTGGGCTGCAATTATCCGAATCCAACAAGCTTCCAATCGGCGACTCTTCAAGCGCGTCCAGCAGATCTTCACTGCGGCAAAAGATTCTCCTCAGAGGAAGATGCTGATGGGCACCTGATGGAAAATTCTCCGAATTGGTGCCGCTTATGGTCGTCGTTGCAGCATAATTTGAACAGACCACATTTCTGCCCATCTGGTTGCTGCCACTTTTTGTGGACAACAATAAATTTCCTGCAAAATTGAAGCAAAATGCAAAATTCTTATTTTTGAACAATATCTTCAACTCTGTTGCTCTTTTCTTCTGTTCCTTTATTTGTATTATTATATTATTTATATGTTTCAAAATTTAAAGTACCTGTAAATCTGTACGAGTTGGCTGCAGTTACTGTGGAATGAACGCTGTTGCACGCGGTTGAAAAGCAAGTGCTCTGGGCAAAATTGCCCTGGTAATTGCAAGCCCGAGGACCAAAAGTGTCCCACTCGTAAGTGTAGTTTCCAGATTTCAGAAAGCGTAAAAATCTGTTTTTCCACGTTATTTTCAAGGCAGTTTCAGCAGACTGGAGCAGCACTTTTTCACTTTTGTCGACGCATTTCTCTCGGCTTTGTTTCACTATATCTTTCTCACGCGAATCCTGCTTCAGCAGAACAATGTGATGATTGCAAGCTTCGGTAGGCTTGGGAATGCTTTGCAAAAGCAGCCAACGTTGCCAGTGGCGTTGGATTTCTGCTCGGACTTCTGAATTGCAAAAACAATACACCGTGGCAACTAGCACACCCTGAAAATGAATCAGTGTTCGTTCATTAAGCGAAGTTTCAAAAGTCAACTAATCCGCTAAATTGAACTATCAAATAATTTGCTGATGACAGGATAGTTTCCAATAGTTGTTGCTGATTGTGGAGAGAAAGGGCTCATTTACCTGTAAACTGCTGAGAACGTGTTCGACAAACAGACACGCCAGCAGTTGAGCAGTCAGTTTTGCCGTGTCCATAATCAGCATTGGAATGGACATGACGAAATAGTAACCACCGAGCAAAATTATCAAAAGAAATGTTGACTTTGCAAATTTTCTAAAAAGCAATTATTATACACAGTTAAATTATTCTTTATAAACAGCTGAAGAAAAGAGGAAGAGCGTTTGACTTACTTGTAACGTCTCAAGTCTGTCAGATGACTTTGACGCAGCTTTATAAAAAGTTCTCTGCATATGTTCATGCAGAGAATGAAGTTGATCTAGAAAGTAACGTCGTTTTATATCTTCATTTCAAATTATACAAAAATCAATATTGTCAATTTTTATTCACTTTTGCAGGTTTGCTTAAGTTCGTACAACATTAGTGATGTGATGTTTAATTTGTGTATTTACAATTAGTAGTTAGTTAATTGCTTTTGAAATGCAGTGCACAAAATCAATTTTACCAGTAAATTAAATAATTTTTAATCAAAGATATGACTGATTCCATAATATGGGCATATTATTATGTTTTTTTATCTAACAGTAAATATTCTGTAAAACTTAGCATAGCGGTTAGTAGTGTTCATTTTTATGTTTCATAAAATAAAAAGAATGCTTACTACAATAGTCAACATGATTGGACCTCTTAGAATCCAAAAATTGTTCAGATTTGAATATTGAACCCAACATCTAAAAGAAATGGAATTTAATAAAATTACAAGGATCACCAAAATTATATACTACAACATACAGACTGTTTTCATCTTTCAATCTGACGACTATCCATGGAACCATAATAATCATGGGTAAGCCCCATCCAAGAAGCACGTAAAGAATTACTCGAGTTTCGTGAAAGACAAATATATAAACAAAATTGTGCAGATACATTCCTTCCATTAGTTGCCAAAAATAGCTTGCAATCAACGAGTAATTCCACATTGTTATGATAGATTTGCATACCCAGTGCTAAACAAAATAAAAAATATTTAGCATTATCAAATAAATATAATTTTTAAATAAAAAAATGAAATTTTCATTTAAATCTTACAGAACCATTGTCAGCAAATTTTTCATTTCCATTTCCATCTATTGTGAGGTCACCATCGAAAAGGGTGGTTTTGCCATTTCTGAACAAACTGTATTGGAGCAAGCACATAAAAGCTCGTAACATGAATGCCAAGAATAAATTTAAATGAACCATGTTTCGAGAACAATGAAGGCGCCTAGAATTTCAATTGTGAGCATGTTTTCTTTCGTTTTGATAAGTTTGATTTTTACGAGAAATGAGTTTACAGCTATTTTAAGTTATTTATTCAGTAAAAATGCAATGAAACATTTCATAAAAAATTATTTTTTAGTTATAAACTATCTTTAAATTTTTTTTGATAAAATTATTGCTATCATAAAGTGCATACTTAAAATGTAGAAAAACTGCCGATGCCAATGACAATGAAACAAGTGACGCGCAGTATCCAATAACTCCAATGAGCTGTGCTATTCGTAACAACTGAAAATTTCAGCATTATTTTATGCCATAGCTATGAGAGAAAAGACAATATATGTATATATAAAATGGTCAAGTTACACTGGCTAAATCATTTGTGGCATCTTCAACGTTGTCAGTTTCATAGGCCGCTTCAAGGCAAGTTCCGTATACTGACAAAAATTCAGCTGCATCACTTGAATGATAAGTCCAGGTTGAATCATAATTGCAAAAAATGGAAACATTTTTATCTAATATGCAAATCATGTGATTGTTTCTTTTATTTCTAAGCCTGAAAATCTTTGCAAATACCTAGTGAAGTCAAACCATCTATATAACGGGGACAAGGCATCTCTGCGTGCATTCCAGCTGGAGTGGGTCTCCAGCATGTTGTTCTGTCAAAATAATACGGACAGTGGTTCTCTGCAAATTGTTTATAAAATGTGAATGCATAAGCAATTATGAAATAATGAAATAAATTATACCCGGAGGAGGATGAAATTCATTTAGATAATCACAGACGACTAGAATATTCTCAAGCACTTGAGAGGTTTCATTTTTGTCCGCTGGTTTGGTATTTTCCAATGCTGTCAATGTTTTCAAAAGCTGCTGAATTTTTACCAATTCAGCACGCTGCACGTGCGACGATAATTCAGTATTTTCTACATGAAGAAGTTCCAACGTATTTGTATTTTCGCTTTGGCTAATGACCATCTTAAATTGTTATCAAATTAAAAATTTCACTAATCATGACATCAGCAGCACAACAACAAAGCATCTTGCTAAAATTTTCTTTGATTTATTATTGCACACTTTTTGTTGGGTATTAATACTTTAATGCAATCAGTAAATAATAAAATTGCTATGTTTTTGGAAATCTTTTAATAACAATACGGATGCATGCAAATAATAGCATGTTATGGAAGTTGTTAATTTATTTGTTTAAATATTGCCAATTTGGTGAACTGCTAATTTCAATATTTTTAAACATACAAAACTGATTTGTATTGATGAGAAAAAGAAAAATTTTTATTTTTAGATTATATTTTTATTACTATTTTAAAAATATGCTTTAGAATGAAATTGCACCAACATTAAATATAAAAAAGAGTCAAATAAAACCAATTGGCTTTTGATAAAAAAGTAAAAAAAATTTTCAACAATTTTAAATGCAAATTAAGACATCTCAATAATCACAAAATTATTTACCATGTTCCATTAAAATTTAATTCGAATTTATTTACGATATGTTAATGTTTATGCAATATTTTTAATTTGAAATGGACCTCAATTGAAGATAAATTTTTTGAAGAAATTCATGATGATTCATGGCATGCAAAAATGTCAGGTCAGTAATATTTTCAAATATAGCATGTTTTAAAAAAACTTTTGAATTGAATAAAATGCTGTGTTCCGTTTAATCAAAATGACAAACTGTCACATCAAAGCAGTTTACAATTAAGTGGAATACTATGAAAAAATTATCATTACACAATGATAGAAAAAATCAAGAAATGTTCAGAATTTTGTTCATTTTTTTGCTTTTTAATAAATAAAAATTAAATTTTCTAAAGTATTCAACATTGAATGTATGATGAATAAATTGTCATTATTTTTTTTCTAGTCAAAAAGTATTGAAAAGTGTAAAATTTTAAGCATGAACTTACAAGAAATAATTGACCAAGTTGCAAAAGTATTGAAATTGCAGTAAAACCATTGGTGGTCATCAAAGATGAGGAAAAGAACAAGATGCTGTAATGTTCCTGTGAATGGTGGTGCAGGGAAGAGAAATAAGATTGTGGGAAAATTTTAAGTAGAACCGCTCGAATTATGTGACGCAATAATGAAACAGCTGATATTTATATTTCTGCCGCCCGCGAAGATTACAGCCGGAAATGTAGCGGCCGTTTTGGTGGCTGCTGTATCATTTTGGATGACGTTTTTTGTTGACCCTGGCAAGCATCCTATCGGTCCGGAGCATTTATACCGTTCGATAGGTTTATCATTGGCAAAAGTGAATGAAATTTGTCATATGTCAAAAGGAGGTTGCTTGAATGAGAAGAAATTAATCACCTGAATGGCCAGGCATCAGAAAGCAACAATCACATTTGCCCAGAATTCTTGGGAGAATTGAAAATATACACTGCCATTTGGAAAAACGAACAGCGTTTGTTAAATTTGTTTTATGAAAATTTGAAAGGAATGCACTTTTTTTGAATAATTTTTGCAATTCTCTTGTGCCATTTACATGATGCACTTTTAAATATTTCATTTATAATCTATCAGTCAGTTGCATCTTGCGGGAAAATGGAAAATTTACATTTCATAATTTGAACAACTTAAATTGGATAAAAAATGCGTTGCTCACTCAATATTAAAAATACAAAAATTTCCACCAACTTTTACAAAAAATCTTCCTCTGAAAATGTTTTGTTAGTACTATTTATTCAACAGATGCAGCAACTTGGCAGATAAACTGGCAAAAAGCATTATCTTCCTTTGACATTAAAGAAGATGATCAAAAATTAAGATTGCATTTAAGTTGAAGAATTCGGCAATAAATGCGTTCTGTGCTGAAATCAAACCTCTCTCTGTTGTAATTGACACCGAAGTCAATAAATCAATTAATTTATGTTGAAAATTTTGGAAAACTTCTCCAGCTGAAATTACTTTCATTAATTCCTATTTTGTTTCTGAAATCAACATTATATAAATCTTTTTTTTAAGTCTGAAATAAAATAAAATCTCGTCACTGTGTTAAATTTATTTCAGCACTCTACAAAACCTTGCTTTTTATTGAACATCACATTTCAAAAGCAAATTCTCTTCTTCCACAAATAAAAATATGCATATAAATATTCTTTCAATTATAAACTGTAATAATGCGGCTGCTGAAAATATTTCTAATATTGATCTGTACTGATATCCAGTACATACCATTAAGCCTGAAGGAAAATTTTATTGATCCAACCGTAGCTGCTGCTGCACATCATATTACTTAAATAGTAAAAAAAGTAAATTTTAATTTTAAATTGCATTTTTATGATACAAAACGCTTTACTTTATTGTAAAAATTTCATATTTTTTAAGCAGTTGTTTTACTGAATGAAAACTGCAAAACATGATTTAATTGATTGATAAAAATGCTACTTGAGAGCGGAGTAACTAATCTGCATGATTACACAGTTACTTCTTCAAATGAGAAACAGTAAGTGAATTAGGAAAGAGCACTCTAGAAAATCAATCATAATTCACCGTTTACACATAGCAGCAGCCCACTGTTGTTTTCTCTTTGCAAAATTCATTTCTAACTGTTGCATAATTCTTATTTCAAGAAAATATTTATTCAATAAAAATTTAAAGGAAAACATTCAAGATTATGTCGAAATGACTAATTAAGCTCACTACACTTTTATATGCGTGCTCATTTATACGTGCATGTATTTCTCTATGACAAAATATAAAGAATACGTCCATTTAGCAAGTATGATAATATATGAAGCAGTAATTTTGTTAAATTGCTTTTATTTTAAATTATGAGGTGGTAATGAAAATTTTAGTCCTGACTTTTAAGTTAGGAGGCATAATGATCTAAGTTAATATTTTAGTCAAGAAAGCAAGAAACATTAGAAAGATATGAATGAAATTTCATATCTTCATATCAAAATGAAAAGAACAACAATGATGTATTTTTTACACATATGTGCACATTCGCTGTGCTTAAAACAAAATTGTTTAACGATAGAAATGTGCATAATTCATAAGTAGAAATTACAAATACTATTCTAAATGTGAAGGATAATTTAACTACACAAAATGCATATTAATTTTAATTAACATATTAATTAAAAATTAATCACAAAGCGCACCTAAAATAAAAGTTTAAAAAATACCGTAATATCAGTATTCAATACTAAATCATAAGCATTAATTTTTATGGCCGGTGTTCAGCAACAAAATGTGCAAAGAAAAAAGTAAGAAGAATTTTCTTCTTATACATAAGCTTAATTTTGTTGATGTAACATTAAATATGACTTTTTCTGATGCTCATGCAAATGCAAATGCAAATTACGTTTTCGATGAAAAGTATTACATCTTCCTCAATGGCTATAAATGTAGCATTGAGTAAAAAACGTAAAATTGTCTTGCTTTTTCTGTAGACAAATAGACTCTAGAGTGAACAATTTTTGTCCGCTACATATAATATATTTTATGCATGGTATTTTCATACAGATAAATTTTATATTAGATTTTAAATAGCTGGTAACAGTGAAACTTTACGAGAACAAGAGCCTGTAACATTCTGAAGTGAATAAGTTGCTTCACTTAAAAAAGCTGCTTTTATGATACAACATACTTCAAGAAACTGTGTTGTGATTATGCACAAGAAAAATGATTATGCTAATCACCTTTAGCATATCTTTCTTTTAATATGACCTGTACAAGATTTTAAAGTTCAAATTATAAAAATGCATCATTTAAAAATATCTAAAACTTTTATTTATTTTTACTGATTTTCTATCAGCATTTCAAAATAGGAATTTTCTGCTTCTTTGATTATTGTAGTATAACAGTGCAACTGATGTCGGTAATTTAGAATTTGTCGTACTTTATGTTTGCTTTTCAAACAAAGTGGTCTTACATTCATCGGCCGATAGCTGTGTCAATATTTTACACTTCCATAAAGATAGAAAAAATGTGAAAGGTCCCTTTAGAAGACGACAGAAGTGACCGTTAATTACTGTTTTAGGCATCAATGTCAGCCAGTGCCTTTGCAGCAATTATGAGCTTCTAAGTTGCTTTTTGACTGACAGATGTGATTTTTCAGCTTGATCGCGTGACTTTTACAAATGACATAAAAATTTCCCAAAAGTGTGCATACTAATGCATAGTGCTGTGTATGATAACGCATAATACTTCACAAACTCTTTAAACCTTGATTTATTGCATGAAATAGCTTTATTAATGCAAAAATTAATAAACACGTAATAAAAATTGTTACAACAACTAACAAGAGAATATATAACAATTCATTCAAAAAAATTCATTAGCAAATCCTCCTTCATAAATTGTACAGAATATCTTGCTTCAATAAAAATCTTCAGTTACAACTTTCTGGTTAATGCAAAATATGTGCAACAGTCCATTTTTTGTAGATATTAAATTAAAATAACTCTTTTATATTTATAAATAACTTAACGATAATTAACCAATATTAGAGTCTTATATTATTCTTAAAGTTTATTGATCTAAAAGATTGCAAATGTAAAAATATGCATAACGTTACCTGAAAAGAAAAAAGAATCGCCTTTACTTTTTTGAAGTTGCTTTTCTCTAGCGTGTCAAATTAAAACTGCTACAAATTTTTGTTTCAAATAAAAAAATATGCAGAACTAAATCTTTTATACTTTTCGAAATCAGCTTGACGCAATATTGCATCATGTTGTATTTGCAAAAGGAGACAATAAATATTACAAATTTCATTTTTTATTATTATTTACGCCAAATTATACACTGTATTTTCTGAACAAATAGAATCCGCAATGACGATTTCTCTAAAAATACACAATTTGCTAATAGAAATGATTTTAATGCAGATAAATTCTAGAGTATTAATAAAATCCCTTAACTTTGTTACTGCTATTTGTAGGCAAATTTATTAATTTTTGCAAACTAGTCTGTTAAAAGTCGTGCAACTACATTTACGTTTTAACGGTGGATTGCATAAAATTTTCTGCTCAAATTTAAGATGAATAAATGAAACAGAGTATTTGCAAACTTTTCATTAACTCATCAAATATATACTAACTCTTTGGGTTACATATCAATGAACTGAAAAAAAATGAATTTCAAATTTTTTTCAAAAATTTAAATTAAAAATATATTTCATAAAATCGATTTTCTCTTATAATATGAATAACATGTATTAATAAAAAATTAGCAAATATGAAAGTTTGTAGATGAATTTATGCAGTCATAACATGCAGGAACATTCTTTTATTAATTTTCTTTACATCATATTTATGATGTATAATTTGCTAATTTAAGGAGAACAATGCTATTTGCGTAGGAATTTCATATTGTACTGTGGTACAATATGTTGTTTTTAAATAAAATAACAAATAAGAAATTTGCTTTTCATGACAATAGCCATTAAAAACAATACTTATCAAAGCAGTGCTGTATATATTTAGAACACTGCACATTCAATTTGCATAAAACATTTACCAAATAAACTTTAAAGGAATTAATGATGCATTTGAAAGAATAAACACAACAAATTACATCTCATATAAAGCAGTTAACAAACGGTTTGCTCTGTTTGCTTTGTTACGATTCTATTACCATAAATATTAAAGATAGCAGTAAAATATGGCACAAATAATTTCTAAAATTAAATGAAGTAAATCTGTCAAAAAATTATTATGGCATCTTAATAAAAAATATTTACAAGCTACAAATTAGCGATCGAAAGCATTGAGCAAAAGCAGCAAAAACTTTAATTTTATACTTTTTATTCATTTCTTCAGTATTATTCAAAATTACAAGATATTTCCAATACCAAGAATTATCTTGAAAAATGCCCCTCAAGAATAGTATAGACAATAAATGATGTAGTAAAATTTTTTGTTTTTCTAGGATAAAGTTCCAAAAATCTCATAGATCAAAATTTTTTAACTTCTAAGAGGAAATGTGTTGAGTATAAATAGAATATTTTGAAACGCATAGTAAAACTACCTGATTCACTTGAATATTATGTATTAACAATTATGATACATTATTTATATTAAGTACGTTTGAATATCTTTATTGCTAATAGGAATCTTGATACTAATCATCAGTGCACTAACTTTATCAAGGAAAGTATGTAGAAAAAAACTGATGCTTCAACTTAGAGCCATGCATTCAACCGTTCAACCGGCTATTCTAATTGCATTCTAGTTGGTTTCACAAATTTTTACAGAATACAGTGGAATTCTGATTATCTGAATACATTTTAGTTGGCTGGTTAAAATGCATTATTTATGATATTAAATTCAACCAGCATTTCACTAATACTGTAACATTCTGTTGTTTGCTAATTTTATGTCTAGTATGTCTACTCCTAGAAAGAGAAAGATCTTGAGTTTGAGCAAAAACTAAATAAAAATCAACCAAAAGCTTTAAATCATGTTAGGAAAGAGTGACCCCTCTTTGTTGCGCGAATGCTACAGGCAGCGATCATTCACAACTGTCAAAAAAATCAAAACGTCCACGAACTATGGTTAGTGCAGAAGTTGCCAGTGGTTTATGATTATCAGCCAAAAGCCTGGATGACAAGAGATTTTTTCCCGCTGGTATGGGATATTTATTCCTCACGTTAAAAAATACCAGCAAAAGACAAAAAATCAGGAAAGATGCTACTCATAAGTGACACTGCACCTTGTCATCCTAGTTGTGAATTGCTAGACCATGAAAATTGCTTTTCGAAGCTTATGTTTTTGCCACCGAATACATCAAACTGTTACTCAAAGTTTAAAAAAGCGATATAGGTAAGAACCCTTGCAAAGAATTGTCATTTCAGATGCTGACAGAGATGATATAGTGTCACAATTTTAGAACTTAAATTTAAAAGACTGCTGCTATATGATTGCGAAAGAATGAAAGTCGATTTCAGAATCTAATCATGGAATCTATGCCTATCATGGAATAAATTTCTTGGTTACAATGAAGAATGTGTAATCAATCCAATCAACAGACTGTGATAATGTCTGTCCAGCTGTAATAGAAATGTTCAAAAATCCTGAGTTATCGCAGGATGAAGTCAAAGAATTGCTAACTGTTGATGATGCCACATTACTTAAAGCATTAACTGATGATGAAAATATTCAAGGCTGTGGAAAAAGATAAAAATGAAGACGTCGATGTGACTGATAAGCCAAATGAGGACCTGAGCCATTCAAAAACCTATTATTGTTTCGAAGTCACTTTCAAATGGATGGAGCAGCCGAAAGAATTCAGCGCTACTCATCTGACACAAAAAATAAGTTAAATAGTGATTTTCATTTTTCACTAGCCAACAGCACTAACAACAACAGTAAAAAACAACAGTGAACGGCATTAACAAAGTGGAAACAATGAAAAAAGAAAAAACTAAATAATACAATACAATGAAATAAAAAACGAATATAAATAAGCGGTGGCCAGGAGCATTTTTATCTTCTTCCTTGTTTCTTCTTCGGTCTATTACCGATTTCCCTCCTGATATATAAATCTGCTCCCACTGTTTGTAAATTAATTTATTTCCTGTTGAAATTTATCAAGATTGGATGTCAACTTCCGGGTGTAATGTCAGAATACTGAATAATCTATTTGAAAAATCTGGAATGTTGTAGCAACACTTTTAATTTCCGGGTTACAAATGGCACTAATGCTAACGTTACGCGTTAGCTCGCAATTTCACTTAATTTTACGCTTGATTTCTCGCATATGCCTTTGTCAAATATTGTTCGCGTTTCTCGTCACATCACATTTGTTGGTAAAGGCGATTTTAATACAAAGAGAAAATGCACAATTGACAAATTGTTCACAGTTGCAGCTTCCCAGCTAAACCATGGAGTGACAACTACTAAATTGTTAGCATCTGATTAATTTCTTGATTTTACTGGGAGTGTTCTATTTAAATCTTTCTTATTTACAATCTAAGAATTTTACTTTAATATTTACAAAGTTTCCTTCATTACGAAACAAACATCCATATATATTTTTTTATACATGTCGATGAGGTTTGCTGTTTGTATGAAAAATCCTGTTTGACGTTCATACATTTCATATAAAATACAGACGAACTTCATTAAGTGCATAAGATTTTGGCCGAAAAAAATTCCCTTTATTTAATTAAACGGCAAAATAATGGTAAATTCTTTCGAAATTCCATGCTCACTTATAACCCAGTTCAAATGTAATTTGAAATGCAACATCAAACAGATCAGCTACATCATAAGCGCTGCTTTTGATGCGGAATGTTTAAATATTTCGTTACCAT
Source organism: Trichinella spiralis (assembly GCF_000181795.1). Taxonomy (NCBI): domain Eukaryota; kingdom Metazoa; phylum Nematoda; class Enoplea; order Trichinellida; family Trichinellidae; genus Trichinella; species Trichinella spiralis. Next base: position 5,492,692 of record NW_003526943.1, on the reverse strand, counting down.
TAAAATATATACACTGAAAGGTTGCAAATGGAAATGAGAATAGATGGCAATTTAAGTGTTCACCAAGTCGGTTTTGTTCAGATGTTGAAATAGAAAGTTTACAATTTACACGAAATATATAAATAAATTTGTTTTTTTGACTTGTAATTAATATTGCAGATTTTTAATTTTCTATTTAAATAAAATATACGACTTTAAACAATAACACTGATGAAAAAAGTCAAAACTTTCTGAAGTTGAAAATAAAATTCTTTGATTGCTAACAAGAAAGATTTTCATAGAACAGTCAAACGGGAATCAAAAATG
>NW_003526943.1:5399252-5492376 GCF_000181795.1 Trichinella spiralis | reverse complement strand
TGTGGTGGATTCTTACGTCATTATTGAAGAAATACAATTAAAATATAATATATAAGAATATGAGCAGTTTGTTTTTTATAGCTATTTATTTCATGAAATTTCATTATTCGGTTGTAATAACGTAAATTTGCTGAGAATGAAGTTTACGGAATAAAAATGTTCAAGTACTTGAATGTAAAATGTATAAAATTGTCTCATACTGTCATATTTGCGCAATATGTGCAAAACAAACCCTGCTTGGACGACAAATCCTATTAGTCCATTTTCAATACTTCAAACAAAACTGACCCCTAAGAAATGTATATAAGCAGCATTTTTCTGAAAAAATTTCATTTCGTTTTTTCGAGTTGTTGTGATCAGAGATCATTCACAATGTACATTAATGTTATTACGTACACTTTTCCGTCAATGTCGACGATGATATCCAGTTCCGCTGCGCAGAACCCGCCAGGATACCAAGTTCCACGACTGGACATGCATCAATATGGTTACATGGACGGCTTCCTGATTAAAATGCACAACGAGAGGAAACGATTGGCTCAAATTTCTTCCAACGTCTTGTCGGCTACTCCATCCTACCACATGCATTGTCAAAGGCACCATCAACAAACGACTCTCCCGAACAAGGTGGACTGTGGAAGCTACACTCCTGATGCTCGTTGCCCTATACTGTGAAAACCGATGAATAGCAGCATATTTTGAGACACTTTATTATCACTTGTATTGTTATGTATTGTTGTATGGACTCTTAATAAAAAAAACAGTGTTGTGAAAATGCGTTTTCAATGCCCATTAGTAAAACTATTTAAATTCTTAATAATTAAACGAAGTAATGTAAGCGTAAACTTTAAAATCCATCATATTTGTGCTCACGCTACGGGATTCATTCGCTGCAAGATGAACTGCATTCCTACATCACCATCCATTGGTGTTAAATTGTTAAGTCGATTCTATTGTTCTGTAATTTCTCAATTTCATAATTGTTTGCATCAAATTACATACTGATTTCATTTCTATAACTTATCAACAGTTGCATAAAACTTGTACCGCCGCTATTTGGATTGTGGACAACTGCTGCCCTGAAATTTAGACATTTTTCTTATTTTTGTTTTGCTGCTTCTGTATAATGTGCGCTTTTTTGTTTTATCGTTGACATGTTTTTCTTCATTTGCTTCTAAGCCTTTTCTTGAAAATCTTACTGAACTGGTATGACTTTTATTATTTTGTAAAATTGCTTTAATTGTTTTCTTTTGTCTTTTGATTCCATTTTTATTTGTGTTTATTATTAGTTATGATTCTTGGTTTCTTTAAATTATCGCACTGTGGTCGTTATAATGTTTTTCGTATTTTGAATTTTCATTATTTCCGTTGCTGTTTTATTTTCTTTGTATGCCATGAAAATGTATTTGCCATTTGTAGTCAGTTCTGTTTTTTTAGGTGGTTTATTTACTCATAGTGAATTCAACGCCCTTATATGTTTTTTTTCTATACAATTGATTTCATTATAGCTGAGATTTTTTTTATCTTTTTTACAGGGGTGGTTTTACTCGGTCCCGCTTTTCTCTCATTGGTCTTTGCCCACGCTATTTTATTAGACCGCCAAATCTTTGTCGTATTAGTTTTCATTTTATTTGGCCGTGAAGTCTTTGTCGTATTGGTTTTCCTTGTCTAATTGCTCAGTGAAGTCTTTGTCGCATTGGATTTTTTTGTATAATTGCTCATTAATTCAAACTCTTCAGTTGTGATTAAGATTTGACGGTCCAATAAAATAGCGTGGGTAATGACCAATGAGAGAAAAGCATCTTAGTATTAATGTTTTTTCACTGTGCGCATATTATTGCTGTTTTGTGTTTCCAATGATTGATTTTTCATATGGATGTTAATGGCGTCAACATAGATGTTCTGTAATTTTCTTTGTTTGTATCATGTTTTTTGTTTTTATCATTTGATGCGTGTTCCACTGCACGCATGCAAATTTTTTTTGTATCTGCTTCATCTATGGTTTAAGTTATAATAACATTTCTTTGTTTTATTTTCTGGTTCTGACGTATATGAATTGGCCTAGTTTAATCGTATTTTTTAATTAAACTGTTTCGAAGGAAATTTACAAAGTGTGCGAACCTAAAATTAATTAGTTTTTATTTTGCCAAAAAAACTTTTGTTGTGTTAAATGCAGAATTTGAATAGAGAAATTGTTAAATTCCGTTACGTATGGCCTGTGTGGAGCCGGCCTTAGGATTCCAAAAATACTGGCAGCTTGTACTCATCGCTACTGGCAAGTTTTTATTTCTCTGTCCTCACAGGTTGCAAACATCCCTATCTGCTACCGTAACCGATGTTGTTGTAGTGGTGACGTAATCGGCGAGTAATGGGCGAGCGTGAACGCGAGCGGAAGTGTGACCACGTGTTTGTGTGTGTGTTGTGCGATTCTTCCTGAATAAATTTTAGTTTCCATGTGTTTTTGTTCCCGAACTTAATTAACGCTGATAAGCCTGAGAGAGGGCCAGTGACCCGTTAGTGAAATTCAACTGTTCCGCACACAGTTGGATCGAACATTACATTGGAACCTCTCAGTTCGTTGTAGTGTTCTTACCTCTAAAATCCATTTCCTCCTGCTAATCAGCAAGACATTGGCCATCTGCCCATTTATGTTTCGTCATTTTTTTATTTTTAGCTTAATAATATGATTCATGTACAAAATCATTTGTTAATATTGTGGTATTTGGTAATCATTATATGAAAATATTTAATTCAATATTATGAGCTGATAAAACACGTTTATTTTAATTTATAAATTATATTATTGCTATTTTTATGAATTTTTATATTCAAATTACAGTACACAATTAATCTTATTTATCTTTTATTCTTACTGTATTATTGTCATTTATACTTGCAGATCAATTTCGGAATTAACAACTGTAGATTTGTTGGCAGTATTTCAGTAATTAGTGTATGGAAGTTACCGACTACTAACAGAATGGCTGTCGGAAAGAATAAGAGACTTTCAAAAGCCGGAAAAAAAGGTGGAAAAAAGAAAGTGTATGTTTTTTCATTCTGTTGTGCGATTTATGGTTGAATGTTGTTTGTTTCAGCGTTGATCCTTTCACGAGAAAAGAATGGTATAATGTAAAAGCTCCAGCTTTGTTTATGCATAGAGATATTGGACAAACATGTGTTAATCGTACACAAGGCACAAGTAATAAGCCTTTTATATAGTGTTGTACTTTTAGTTTAAGTTCATTAAAAGTTGGCTTTTCAATTGTTCTTTAGTTGTTTAATTTATCATTTATTTTTGGTGGTATGTATATGGAGATTTATAATTCATTTCTTTGTACTTTAAAATATTGTAATATTTGTTATAATTAGCTTTAGTATCCATATATGTATATATGTTAATATTATATGATTTCAGAAATTGCGTCTGAAGGTTTAAAGGGTAGAGTGTATGAAGTTTCACTTGGTGATTTGAACAACGATGAAGCGGATTTTCGTAAATTTCGACTGATTTGTGAATATGTACAAGGTGACACTTGCTTGACGAATTTCCATGGAATGAACTTCACGCGAGATAAATTGTGCTCTTTGGTTAAAAAATGGCAGGTATGAAGTTTAACATATTTTCACAGATCTGTAGTATGAAGTTCAAAGGTTACTCATGCATTTCTGTTTTAGACTCTTATTGAAGCTTTTGCTGACGTAAAAACTACCGATGGATATTTTCTACGATTATTTTGCATAGGTTTTACGAGACGTCAGCCAGAGCAACAAAAGAAGACTTGCTATGCGCAACATTCACAAGTATATTTTTTTTATTTTGTTTATTATTATTCTTATCACTAAAAGCTGAAATTTAGATTCGAGCTATTCATGTGAAAATGGTCGAAATTATGACTAAAGAAGTTTCAAATTCCGACTTGAAAGGTGTAGTGAAGAAACTGATACCTGATAGCATTGGTAAAGACATAGAAAAGGCATGCGAGAGAATTTATCCTCTTCACGACGTTTACATTCGTAAAGTGAAAGTGTTGAAAACCCCAAAGTTTGAAAGTAATATTTTCAAGAAAACTACAGCTAGTGTTTAAATAATTTAAGTAACTTTTCAGTGAGCCGTTTAATGGAGATGCACGGATTGTCAGGAAAAAAAGCTGATGAAGAAGAAGTTGGAACGTTTGTCGATCGTCCAGAAGGCTATGATCCACCAGTGCTAGACAGCGTTTGAAATAATCATTGAAGACATTTGTAATGAAGTGAAAATAAAATGGCAGTTCAGGATGTTTCTTTTTTAACATATTTAGCGGCACATAAATAAGAAAACAGTAATTTCATTTGATTTTGATTAATTTATGTGATTTTCAAAATGACTTTGTAATATGTTTACTGTTTTATTGTACATGAGGTATTTATTAATTTTGTATATAAAGCAGCATCTTAATGATATTTGACGTGCAGTACATGGTGGCAAATAAGGATTTATGAAAATTTGTAATGAAGAATAGATAAAATGCAAAAAATCATGTTTGCAGCTGTACAGCACAAGGCACATTTTTCGATTCAGCATTAATATCATCAAAAATAGATTATGTAATCAAACGTAGGACAGTCAAACTTAATCATATGTGATCAAGTTTTCAGACGTAGATGTGTTGATAAGTAGTACTGTAAATTCAGAAAATGAAGTACAGAAAATGAATTTGTCTAGTTACAGGTGAATTTGAAATTTATAAAATTACAGTAACTCACTAAATGGTATTAGTTATAAGTTATAATTGTATCGATTTATAATCTACAAATAAATTTATTTTGAAATTTTAGTATGAAAATCGAATCTAATTGGATTGTGATATTACAGATAAATGACAGTACTTTATGATAATGTGTTGAAAGGTTACGTAACACTTTTAATAATAAATAAATAAGTGATGTTAAATATTAAGATAATAATACAATAATTTGATAATGAGAAATAGATTAGTGTTCAAAATACTGCCCGGATTAAAATTTTTTAAACATAAACATATATTGACTAAATTGAATCTTTTTGGACGAGTTCGTTGAACAGTAATTTATAATTTTCTGAACTATCAAGAGACACCACAAGAAAGGACAAAGTAGAGGAACAGATTGAACCTGGAAATACGTGGTAACTTACGCCTAAAACTCACCATTCTCCAGCCAAATATCAGTGCCTTTGCTGCTACTCATCAAGCACACCCTTCTCATTAACGATGCCAAGTTTTCAAGTAAAAAATATCATAATAGTTAAATAAAAAATTATCAACCACCTTCAACATCATCATGAAGTTATTTACATCATTATTTACCTGAATACGGCTATTGTAGGAACAGATATACAAATTGAAGAAAGAATAATTGATCATAAAAGTAAAATGAATCTGTTCGAGAATCAGTAAAGGGAAAAAGGGTACCTTATAATAAAGAAATTTATTGTTAATAATATTCATTTTGCAAATTTGGAAGTCGATGAGGCATCAAGGAATCATATGGGGTCGATGTCATAAAAAGTTCGTTTAGCCCTGATTTAGAGTGATAACTGAATTAACCGAAGGGACTTGACGTAAGTCTATTATTGATCGACGGATTCGTGATTTTGTAGAAGGAATTTTAAATTTTCCGCGTAAAAGAATAAAGTCGCTGCCAACCTGACTATCGTCGATATCAACATCGAAATTCTTGATAACATTATGAAATGCAGTACAATAATCAAAAAATCAAATTAATGAATATAATAATACTAAATTTAGTTAATGTGTTTTGATTTAATATTAATACAGAATGTTTTATAATTTTGCTTCAGTAAAAACCTTACTATGTAAATTGTTTTTCATTTGAGAAGCTATTAAAGTTTATTTTATTGGTATTTAAAAGCAAAACGCTTTTATTTAGCATGAAGTTAATGCAAATAAAATACAACACACAACAAAGAAATGAAATTAAAAAGTTGGATATTATATTAACTCACAACTGCAAATGCATATTTAACGATTGAAAGGCTTTATTGAATTCACATATATTTTTATTTTATATAAATTTGTACATATAAAAGAAAATTGCATAAAATTTAAAGTAACAATATTTCACTGCTGCATCTGTTACATTCTTATTTACTCATTTGTTTTTTAAATAACAAAAGATGCGCTTTAAAAAGCCACTGACGATATTGTTACGAAATTGATTGTAAAAATAAACATTTAATAATAATGATGATAGTGCTTTTATTATTTAATTTTACTTTACAATGCTAGCTGAATAATGCCTGCCATATAAAGAGTGAAAAATTTTATTACTCAACAGTTCACGTACACATCAGGTGATGATGCTTTCAAATAGATTTTTGAAAAACAAACGTAAATTCATAAAATTCAAGAGTGGTGAAGTCATTGCATTTTATTTACAGTTATTTCAAAATTACAATAACTGGCAACTTCTCCCCATTTTTGGTAGCCGTATCTTCGGTGGAAAATAAAGAGACTGGTGAGACAAGCACTGTGCGGGCACTTTCACTTTTCACCGGCTGGTTAGGTTCAACAAACAATAATGTATTTAAATTAAATTTATGCAAAGAGGAATTGTTGAGCGAAAGTCTTGGCCTCTGATCAGCGATACTTAAAAGTCTTGCTTTCCAATCTGAAGTTCGATGTGCAAGCTTGAAGGCACCAGTTTTTGAAATATAATATCCAACGATGAGGAAAATTATAAACATGCAGCTAACTGTTAATGATATTGCAATAATCGCTATCTGAAACCAAAAAGTTTCACTTCCATTCTGTCGATCGTCGACTGTTGTATCGTCTTAAAAATATCATCATTTCAGGGATGAATCAAAATTTGTAAAAGGTTTAATTACAACAAAAAAACCATACCTGATTCAGAGAAAATACTATCCGACTGCAAATGTTGATTTTGGATATCCGAATAGCTGAAATAGTTGCACATATCTTCCTTGCAGCATCGAACCACCGCAGCAGTTGATAACTGTTCCAACAGTGCTGCAGCTTTTTCACCACTGGACAATGAACGATGACCATCAGTTGCACTCTTGCCGACAGTTTCTAGTGTAAATTCTGTTACACATTTGTACGGCTTTTCTGCTTTCAGTTCCAAGCAGCCACGCCAAACACCGTTTTGATTTGAGTTTTTCCACGATGACGGTTCAAAATCTTCAAAACAACCAATCTTCGATTTGCACATGTAAGCACTTTTGATGCATGATGGCAAATTGCAATAACATCGCAGTAACAATGATTCACCTGAATTCAAATGCAGCAAATAAGCAACATCAGCAACAAATGCATAATGCATAATATATTGCACTTAAACAAAACAGGCATGTTATTATTATTATTATTATTATTATTAATTATTGAATATGAGCTTGATTGGAAAAAATTTTACCAGAAAAAATTTCTCTCATGAAGCTTAAATATCTGGAAACTAATCGACAGACAGTTTTTCTAACGGGTCAGAGCATTCTGACCAAAAACTGAAAGAAAGACAACGCCGGAAATGACCCCACAGTCAGATGCACCTTCGACCTGATAAAAAAAATAGTTAATTACAGTGACCCACATGAAAACAAATTATATCATACTGTCGTGTGCTTGAGAAGAGTCGAAATTGTGAAATACAATCTACTGACATTATTATCCTTATGAAAATAAAAAAATTTTGTTCATGAAACATTTCAAAATTTTTTTAATAAAAATAAATAAATAATCATGAAATAATTTCGAAAAAAAGGTATTTTCACTTTAAAGCAGTTGGGCCATGTTTCAAAGAATGTGAAAGAATAGTGAAAATTTTTTCAAATATTTGCACAAGTTTAATTTGTTTGATTACTGATCAAGCGAGATTAGAATGCGCCTGATAGACATAAATCAGTTCCTGCGTCAATTTGAAGCTGTTAATAAAAACATCTGGCGCCACCAACTTCATGACAACACATTGTAATCATATCTTGGCATCGTCTGGTCTAGAACTGCAGATAAAAATAAACAAAACTATATATATATATATGCCTATGATCGAAAAATAGAAGAAAAATAGCCAAAAAAAAAGAAAACAAACTGCTTGTCAGATTATTGTCTAGACATCTAGTGGATCAATATCACCTTAGCAATGCTTTATCATGATTGTTAATCATTGATGTTAACTGAAAACCAGTCCTCTCAAGGCAAACCGCACCAGCTTTGCGGATAAGGCTAGGTCAAAAAATCATGGCAAATTTCCAAACACTGTTTATTCACAGACAATATAAATATATGTTATAAAATAATAAGAAGAAATGATTCTTACTCTCTTTTTTTGTAATAACTCGCTAAACAAACATAACCCAGTCGGATCAACAGGGTCAAGTGTAGCTTGTCTACATAAAAATAAACTGCTTGAACATGGCCGAGGCGGAATAAAGTTCACATCAAATGCCTCCACCTTTCTGAATTGTTATATACTGTAATGTCGGCTCATTGCTCAATAATATTCGATGAATTTAACAATAATACAATTAGTTCACAATGATGCTTATTGTTCATTTAAAAAACTTTCATCAAAGTTATCATTTGGTCATTCAACAGTGCAGTCTGTTGCGGTTGAACATATGCATTTGAAACAGCAAACATTTGCATATATTCACATCTTAACAAGAAAGGAAGATAAGAATTAAAAAATACTACAATAATACAGCATAAAAACTGCACCAGGGAAAATTTTCGAGTTTCTATGCAGCAATCACCACCACACACTCAATAAGGGTAGTACATAGGATAATTTAATACGAAATTGTTAATTATGATTGTTGTTTGAAAAAGAAAATTTTGTGAACTTACCAAAATGAATAGCAAAGATGAATGAAATAAACAATGAGCAGGTAAAATTATGACCGACGTTGGGCATGATGACTGTCAGCCGCAGAAAATAATAATCGCAATAAAAATGTTCCTCACGGCCCCTCGTTGCTTTGCCGTTTACTGATGACGACGACGACGACGAGGACTGCTGGGATTTTTTCTACCTCTCCAATGGAGCAACACGATTGATCAACGTGAATACTTATCGTCGGCGGCGGCGTCTGATTGGTCAGGTCGGGGAACAGTGTACAGAAGTGGCGCCGCCAAGCCGGCCCGCTGACAATGGCGCCATTAGCTGAAACACTTGTTCATTGTTTTTACGCAGACGGCACGCGGTTTGCCGGTCAGCTGTTGTGTGTGTTCTGCAACGGCCGACAATTAATTCCTCTTCTTTGTGCATCTTCCCATTTTCTACCTCAGCGGCTGCTCGTTGACCCGAGACGGGCGGCTGATGAATACAGTGAAATTGTATATCCCATCCAAATGGCTAATGATCATTGTCGACCACCCAACTTAATTACCACCACTCTGCCGTGTATGTTATTCGAGACACCACCTGCGTTCATTGTTCATTTCGGATTTTTTGATTGACAAGCACATTAAATATCACTTATAAATTCAACTATATTCTATTCCAATAAAATGACTAATGATATTTCTCAAAGATTATTAATCGAAACATAATATTATACATATTCATGTTTGTTTTTTTTCAAATTTAATATCCATCTATATTTCAATAAAACACATTTACACTGTTGTTTGCTATCATTTGCTTTTAAAATCGTTAAAAAAACATGAATTACTTGCCATTCACTTGTCAATGTCAAACAAATCAACAGCCACCATTTAATTAAGAATAATTTCCAAATACCCACGTATAATAATTCTTTTTAAAAATTTTCTTCAAATCATCATCTTATTTTTTTCAATTTTTTGTTTTATACGCTTAAACAGAAAAAGAAAACAATATATATATATACATATATATATATATATATAAACATAATACTGTATAATAACTTCTTTTTTCTTCAAATAAATTCACATGTATATAATGGTTTATTATTAATATAATATATAATCATGGTCATGCTTTCACATTCGATTTGTACTGTTGCCAAAAATGTCGACGCATCGGATCCATATCAAGAAGCATATCGCACATCTGTAAATAAATAATTACAACAAATGCTTGACAACAAGATCAACTTGCTTTGATTGCTTTATTTTTGAAATTCTCATCTTCAGTTTTTTGGAATTTGTCCAAATATGCCGTGTACAGAAATGCCAGCAGTTGTGGAGAGGTTTGTTTTTGTGAAAGCAGATATTCACAAAAGTTGACTACATTTTCAAACGAAGATGGACCTCGATCTTCCACAATACTGAAGCAATTTTGCACAGTTTATATTTAAAATAAAAAAAACATTAATCAATTATTCGATTACATAATTTTGAATTACTTGATAAAATTTTCTTTTTACAATATCATACTTTAATTTAATGATACATGAAGGATAATTTTAAATTTCTTACCCGTTCAGATAATTCCAAGCGCTTTCATTGTGTGGCAATTTTTTAATATTTTCCAGCGTCATTCTGAAATAAACAATGAAATGTAAAATAAAATGAATAAAACTTGCATACAAAGCTTTTGTAAATTGAAACATCAAATAAATTATATTTGAAAATTATTATGCAATATCGTACTGAATTTCGCGTTCGGTAACCTGCGCATCAAAACCAGTTGTAGAATTGATCACGAAATAACGATAATTCCAAGCGGAATTATTTCGAGCATCTTTTTTGATCATTTCTTCACTATACACCAATTCATTATCCCAAAGTTTAAAATGACTAATCAACCACTGTCTAAAATTATTTCAAACATACAGTTAACAACTACTTAAACAAAGATTACATATATTCAAACCGATGCTGCCAAGCATGATAATTTTTATAATCTTCCTGCAGCATTGATTGTGTGAATTCCAACTCGCCAGTTGGGTCGTTAAGAATTTCAATTAAAAGTCGTCGATGATGCCTTAAAAATATTATTTTTTTCATAAAGCATTAAACAACACATAAAATTTAGAAAAAAGAAAACAACTACCATATTTGATAATTTTTTGGAGTTTCATCTGTCATACGAGAGCAAAATTCTACTTCGTTTTTCAAATCTTTGTTCAATTCTTTCAGTATTTTTCGACGATAATACCTAATCGTAATTATTAATTAATTAATATTTCAATCATAAAGTTTTTTATTTTAATTTTACAACCACTTCTTACCATACTGTGTAATTCGCAGGATTCAAATTCGCTGCCTCTTCAGTGAGTTTCAATGCCCGTTCGCTGATTTCTTGTTTGTTAAACAGGGCACGAAAATATGCATAAACGTCTTCAACTGAAACTTGCAATAGTTCAAGTCAAAAACCCAATTATCATACTCTTTTTCTAATAAATATTTAAACTAATGAATTGTATTTGTCTAATTCAAAAAAAATGAATTCTTCAAATCTTCAAAATTTACAATAATTACACAATGATTAAAACATTTTCTGCTCATCTGCACGTAATGTTCATATAAAAAAGTGAAAAGTAACAAATGTAAATTTAACAAAATAAACAAAATTATGGATTACATTTTTTGCTACAACTAATGTTAATAACGCCGGATTCTTCTTCTGACAGATAAATCGGCTGCACGTCTTTAAATTCTGAAGAGTTGAACACGCACTGTGATTCAGCCATCGTGCAAATCTGAATTCTCGCTTAATCGACTTTTCTCTTAAATTTCAACAAAAGTGAAAATACACAATTTCAAAAACATAAATATTAAGAAGCATTAATGTTTAAAAATACAAATAAAATAATTCAACATCAACAGGTTTACAATTCAAATAAACTTAACAATCGTTATTCGCATTGCATTTTCTCATTTTAACAGCAAAATTTTACTGCACAATAGAAGTTCTACATTCAAGAAAAAAAGATTACACCAAAATCCATCTCAAAATTACATCTCAGATTTATAAAATATCTTTAAATTCTTCTTTGTCAAGATTAAGACAAACAGTTGAATAAGTAAAGTAAATAAAATAACGATATTTGGATAAAAAGAATTCAAATGAATGCAATTTGAAAGAAAAGCAATGTTTACAAAAATGATGTCAATTGGTGAAAGAATCAAAAGCACAACGAAGCACGCTATGCCACATATATTAGGACATATCTTTGAATTATAAAATAATATATAAAATTTCGATCTGTCCTTATCAGTATCGCGTAATTTCGAAATTCATTTAAAGTTGATGAATTCGATAGATTTAAAGAAATTCAAGATATTCAACACTTCAGTATACTGACAGGATCAAATTAAACAAAAGAAAAAAGAAAACTGCCACTATATTGAAGAATATTTTAAAAAAATTTTCTTATTTAATTTAAATTGCAGTCCGTATACATTTTTAATGAAAACGACAAAATCTTAAAAACATAAAACATTTTCAATTCAACCTTTCCATTTCATTCTAATTGTTTTTTTACAAAAAGTTCAGGAAGAATTTTGAAATTATTCAATTTTTCATTTAATAAATTTATGTAAATTTGAAGCAAATTTCGTCCTTTTATAAAATTAAGTTAATCTTCTTTTAAAATTATAATTAATTCTGTTTAGCGTAATTAAATAAAATAAATTCTCTATTTTAATTATGAAAAGTTCACGTTAATAGAAATTGCAATAATTAAAACATATCTTTATTATCAAAAAGCTTACTGTAATATCGCGAAGTTTTGTCAAACTTTTAATAAATCCAGTATTTGATTGAAACTTTTAATTTTTTTAATTTAAGTTATTGAATTTAGGTGCAATAAAAGTTTAAACTTACTTTCATTAGTTATTAATATGGAAATATGTAATAAAAGTGTAAAGTAGGGTGGTAGAAATGTTGGGAAAAACTATTGTTGACCTCATAAAAATGACAAAAGTGGCATTAAAAGTTATGTTTAAAAATACTTTCGTAAGTTATTTGAAATATTTAACCTATTTTAATTTATTTCATAAAGCTATCGATTATCAATTATCATTATATAGGAAATGGTCATCATGTATTTTGCTTTTCTTTTGGTAAATGTTTTTAGACTGAACTTTAAATTTTCTTAATTTTATCACTTTTATTATTTTTATTTTTAGAAACCCCAGACTGATAGTAAAGCGACAAATTGAGGACAATGGGTAAGAATTTGCTTGAACAGGCTTGATACTGTTTTACACTTGAAGCTATGATATAATTGTTGAAGTGAAAATTTGATATTAGTTATAATCTGTTTTAAAGAAATATTTAAATTTATTATATTTTTATCTGCACCAAAGATTAGGCTTTTAGTGTTCATGATGAAGTCAAATAATGAAGTTCAGTATCAGTTTGTATTTTTATAATACAGTTCAGTTGTTGCAGTGATTTTTAATTCAAACGTAAATGTCAGAGTTGGCAGAGTATATGAAAATGAATAAAATACAACAATTAAAAGCAGTTATTATTTTTGAAATTTGTTTTTTTCAGATTTTTCTCGTGGCAATTTCCGTGGCCGAGGTGGCCGTGGAAGAGGACGTCTAAGTTTTGGAGATAGAGAAGGAGGTCGTGGCGATGGCTTCGGAGATCGTGGAGGTCGCGGTGGTCGGAGAGGTTTCGGTGGGCGAGGTGGAAGTCGAAGTGCAGATCGAAGTAACGAGCAGTTATTTAAATTTTATTCCTTTCCTACGGTACTTTTCGAATAAGCACCTCAATTTCAAGATGATGGTGGTAATCGTCGTTTCTCTCGTGGTGATCGTGGTAGTAGAAGTGGTAGAGGAACTCCTCGTGGGAAAGGCGGATTTCGTGGCGGAAAAGTTGTTGTTATTGTGCCTCATCGTCACCAAGGTATTTTTTATTTTTTCTACTGATTTTTGGTTATTTTAATATTTATTTGTATTTCTGTAGGCATTTTCATGGCCAGAGGCAAAGAAGATGCTCTTGTTACTTTTAACTCAGTTCCTGGCGAATCAGTCTATGGCGAAAAGAGAATATCAGTTGAAGTACTGTTTTAAGAACAGTTTTTAAATGTGTTAAAATTTTGCATTGATCTTGCTTGGGTCAGTGTAATTAGTTTTCAGAAACAAAAAATGCAATCAGGAAAATGTATTATTTCTTTTACAACAATAATAATTACTACAGATGGTAAATTTTGTAATGTATTAAGAAAATAAGGACGAAGTTAAATCAAAATGAAAATTCTTATTTATTAATTAGCATTTTATTTTAAACAGAACACATCTGATTTTATTTGTAATGTTCATTATTTTGCAGGAAGGTGAAGAAAAGAAGGAATATCGTGTGTGGAATCCATTTCGAAGTAAACTTGCTGCTGCTGTTATGGGTGGACTGGATGACATTTTTATGAAGCCTGGCAGTCGCGTGTTATATTTAGGTGCCGCTAGCGGTACTACAGTTTCTCACGTTTCCGATATTATAGGACCGGTAATTTAAATAAATGTATGTATTTTGTATTTAATATAATGTAAAAAATTAAAATTTCAGGAAGGAATATGTTATGCGGTAGAATTCAGTCATCGTTCTGGCCGCGATCTTTTAAATGTAGCCAAGAAGCGTAACAACGTGGTTCCAATCATTGAAGATGCTAGGCATCCTCATAAATATCGAATGCTAATAGGTATAGTTTTAAAATAAAATTATAATAAGAAAGTAATGAAGAATACCAAAATGTAATGTTATTTAACAAGACTATTGTGAAGAAATACTTGTATATATGTAACATAAAATATAATGTCACAACTGTAGGAATGGTTGATACTATATTTGCTGATATTGCACAGCCAGATCAAGCTCGTATTGTAACGCTCAATGCTCATCACTTTTTGAGAAACGGCGGTCATATTGTAATGTCGATAAAAGTAAGCTGTTTTGTTATTGGTAAAACATGCAATACAATGTAATGGAAGTTGATGTATTTTTGAGCAGTTTCTTAAGAAAGTAATAAATTTTTTTCTTTATTAAAATTGTTAATATGTTTATTTTGTATTGTTTTGAAACAGCGATGAATTTATGTTTGTATCATGCAGTATTCTGTGGCTATATATGGAATGCTTTAAAGTAAAGCAGGTTTATAGAGTAGTGAGTAAAATTGATAATAATAATTTGAAATTCAGATTTGTTTATGCATATACATGTTACCATGTTTTGTTTTTATTAAAGTAGTATTTTAAAATTAAAAACAATGTAAGCATTTTTAATCTACACAATATATATTTTTTATTCATTTAATTTTTAATAGGTAATAAGAAACATTTGCAAAAGTTATATATATGATATTGATAATTCTGTGTATGATAAGAATGAAAATTTTAAAGGTAAAGCAATTTCATATTTCAATAATTTAAATGATGCCTACTTTCTTTTTTAACATTAATTGATGTTAGTGTATGAATGTTATGCTGTTTTTATGATATGACGTTTTATTATTTTAATTTTATTTTCAGGCGAACTGCATAGATTCCACTGCAGAGCCTGAAGTGGTGTTTGCGGGCGAAGTTAATAAACTGAAACAAGAGAAAGTCAGACCAATCGAGCAGATCACATTGGAGCCATATGAACGCGATCATGCAGTAGTAACTGGCGAGTATAGGTATGATTATGTTTTTTTTTCTAAATTATGAATAATACATTGATTTATGTTTCACTTTTTAGACCAACTGCAGTAAAGAAGCAGTCAACGTAAACATCAGAGATTTGTTTTATTGTGCTTCTTTTGATGATGCGTTTGACTATAAATAAACTATATATTTGAATGAACGTTTTATCAGTTAAGTAGTTTTCAGCAGTCATATTATTATTATAAAATTTGAAAGTTCTTTTACAACTGTTGGTTAAAGTAGTGAAAAACAAAATCTTAATACTTTTAGAAAATGTAAAAATGAAATCTTATAATTGAAAATAAGAAATTTTCATTTTTAAGATTAGAAAAAATTTTTTTCTTACATCAATGAATTTCATAGCCATTGATTGTACTGTATGAATTGTAATGTAAAAGTCATAATTTCATTACATGAATTTGAGAAAAAATGTTTAATACAATAAATAAAAGATTGAAAGCTGAAAACTTATTATGCTGTTTAAAGCAAATCAAAAACAGTTGACAAAAACAGAGTGAAACAGTTAATAAGTACAAACTGACGACAATTGTTGTGGCAGTTTTTGGTTGAATGTGAAAATTAATAATAAATTAAAATAGAAAGAGCAAAAGTATTCAAATTTGACGAGCTGGAATCATCGGGTGAGAGTTTTATGTATTTTTTATATTTTTTCTGTATTTACATAACGTTTGGCCACTAAGATGTGGTTGGTTTCAAGATAAGTAAAAAGAAGAGGGTAAAGAGGGGAGGGAGGGAGAAAAAGAAAGGGTATGGAAAATCAGGCTTGCAGGCGTGTGCGGTGTTTAAGAATTCATTCAGCATACCTGACATGCATAATTTAATCAGTGCAAAATGGATTATTATTATGGCACAATGGTTGCATGTAGATGTTTGATGAGCAGAAGACAGAGTTGGACAGAATTCTGCGACTTTGTACTGTTGATGTTGTTTCCTTTCGGACCAGGACCTTTCCTTGGTATTTTGTATGCAGAATCGGGCCGCGTTCTTCATTTCAAACTTGGTCCCTGCCTAACAGATGGACAAGTTTTAAGAAACAAACTAAACAAAAGTAAAATAGCCATCGGATTTACGTCTTTTGCCTTTGCCACGATTTGGATTTCCACCTTCAAACATGGCTTTGTTCGGATGCTGCCCCAACAGCCAACTTTTGAAATTCATTTCGGTCATTTTGATCGGCGATTGCATGACCATATTGGCGCCTTCGAACATCTCGATCGGCGACTTGCGGACCCTGTCGTTGAAGTTGTGCCACAAGGCAACGACAAGCTCTGTGGCCATGATATCACCGGCATGGGCGGAGATCATCCGCAGGCAGAAGACCCCGTCAAGACCAAGGTATTTGTGGACGAATTTTTTCACCGACTGGCGGTCAGTGACTAGCTCAGTAGCGTGAAGGTACTTTCTGATGAAGCGTACGCGCTGCGTGGGCGCGAGCGAAATGATGAGCCAATGGCACAATGAGCAGAGGGTTATCAACGAGACCATGAAGAACCAGAACCACAACAGTAAAAATATTTTCTCATTAAACATGTTGATCATCAGTACGCATTGGACAGTGTGATGGTGGACGTTGCCGAGAACTCGAACTTCGAAATCGCACATCGTCACTCGGGGAAAATTTCCCGACTCGTCCCATTCACGACCATTCAACAAGTCCAACAAAATGTGAAAACCATACAGTATGTTGCTAGTGCCGAGGAACGTGTTCAACAGAAATATCTGACCAAACACGTTGACCGTGTATAAAATTTTTATCAGCACGTACAAGCATGACACATAGCTGCCAAAACGACGACCAAAGCAGGAACCGCAAAAATCACGATCACTCACTTCCCTCTGTATTTCCAGAGCATCTTCCATGTGGCCAGCGATGGTGTGCACAGTCATCGACCTTGCCTCGTGATCCATCATTCGAGCATCACATGCCATCTGCGTCAATCCCTGAACGTCAATGCCTGAAATTATTATTATTACTATTGTGGAAAATTTTTATAATCATTTAAATTAAAAATCATTCAGTTTTGTTGATATTACTAAATAAATAATTAAACAGAGAAAATTTTGCTTTTAAAATTCAAATCAACTTCAGTTTGATCAAGCAGAAATTTAAATATCATCAACCATGGTCGTCCAATTAACAATCGATTGAAACGAACAATGTATCTTATAAATTTTGATATAGTTGGATAAAATTCCACTTGTAAATGTCTACTGTGATTAATAAATAATAATAATAAATCACTTAAATGCATTAGAATGCAAGAATTGCTTTTCTCAATTGAAGGACTAATTCAGTCACACTGCCAAACTAGCAGTTTACGACATAGCTAATGCACCACGTCATTGATAGCGTTGAAAAAAATCATTCTTTGAGCATACATAATCACAGTGCAGACTAAATAGAAAAAGATAATAAATCCAGCAAATTATAAATAAAAGTTAATCACAACAATATATTCAAAATAATCTAAATGCTATTCTGTTCTCAGCTTCAAAAATTATTTTATATACGAGTATATTATAAATTCAATGAAGCAATTTCATGTGAACAAAAAAAAATTATTACATGAATTTTTTATAAATTATTCAGAAGGATTCTGTTCTTTCTGAATGTGACACAAAATTGCAATCTGTTGAAATGTAGAAATGAAGCGCAAAAACAGAAACTAATAAATTTAATACACTGATCATTAGCAAATTACTCTGCATTGAAAAAATGCGTTCATTAAGAAGAATATATTTTAGTAAAAAAATTATTTGCTCAAAAAAAGGTAATAAAAATATCATTTGATGTCGATTGATTGATGTTTTGGTTTTTCAGAAAAAAAAATGAGAATACTGAAATTGAATTCTTTTTTCTTTCGCATGGTCAATTTCAATAGTAAAATGAATGAATAGAATTTTAAATAAAGTGGGATATAAATTTGACAAGGTGCACGGACGGAAGATTGAATTTTAAAATTGAACGCTGAAAACACTGTGAAGTATTGTTTGCTCACAGCGGACCGTGGTCAATAATGTTCAATAGCTCGCTTGTAATAAACACGGCTATATACAACGCCTGTGCAATGGTCCAGCTTTTGCCACTGGACATATGTCTACAATAAAAGAGGATTTCGTTTGTCAAACGGGACAAACAATGGCTCATTGATCAAAAATCAATTTCTACAATTCAAACACTGGATACACAAATCCGACTGCTTGTTAAATAATAATAATAATAATATCCTGGGTTACAATCAATTTGGAAAAGTTTCGCAATTGGACTATTGAAAAGTTGCACCGTTGTCAGATGTTGAACTTATTATAATCAGAAAAGCTTTCGAGTGGATAGATTTTGTTTGCAAAGTCGAGTCCATATTTTGCCAAGCAATTCTGCAAAAGAGTTATTTCAATTACGCTACCCCTGTTGGAGATGTATAACATGCCCGTTGGGATCGACCAGCCGGCTGACGTGGAGCCCAGTGGCAAATTTATCCAGGCAATCGCTCAACGCTAGCTGGACAAATTCCCCAAGCAGTCGGTTTAAACGAGCCCAATTTTCAATTACACATGTTCTCCATGGCATAGCGAACACATACGGGCGCTGGACAAAGCTCATTTTAAAATGGCCATTCGAAGGGACATTTTGCGAAGCGATCCTTCCGTCGGATTTGTGCCTTACTAACATACTTAGTTGACAATTCAACAAACAAATTGTCAACATGAAAAAATTCAACTTGACCAGCTTATATTTTTTCAAAATGCTTATCACTTCAATAAATATAGAACTTTCTTCAACGTATAAGCAAGCTTTCTTCTTTTGCTGAGGGCAATTCGAGCAACCAAATCGATCACGTACTTCATTTAAATTAAGTTATCATTCATTCATTTACTAATCACACTGTACAGTCGATTACTTTTCCCACATAAACACTACTTTAAACGATCGTATAATCGTATAAATAATCAACTAATATCATTATATTAATAAGATTTTAAACTATTTATTAATAATAAAATAATATGTTTTCATCAGAACCGCTGACAAATGAAATTCGATTTAAACTTTTATTATCATAACATAATAATTATGAACATCGAAGTGGAATTTTCGTCAAGGTGGGATTAGAAATTTCAAAATTCAAAACGCAAATTATTTAATGGATGTTTATTGAAGCTTATTTAAGAAAAGAAAATACTTTGCAGACGGCAATAATTGTAAAGTTGAAACGAATTGACAAACAATCAATAATATTAGAGCAGACTAGAAGCACCTGAAGAAAATTGTTCGAACAAATTATCCACTGATTTGATATTTCACAGAGTATTTTATTCATAACATTTTCGTAACAAAATGTTTAATTGAATTAATAATTGATGAAAACATTATCAGCTCTTTGGTGGTGATTTATTTGCTTTTTTGATTATAACGAAATGAAATTTCGAATCGTTTATAAACGACATAGTCAATGTTAATTAGCATGAAAGCCATTCGTGTGTAAATAATTTAAAAGTTTAAATGACAGTATTGCTTTAATTATTAAACAATTGCGTAGTTGAATTGAAAAATTAGAACCAGAACTAATTTTCAACTGAAAATAGAAAAAAGAAATGTTTGAGCAGGAAAAGCTTTTTAAAGTCAAAAAAAAGAAAATTATGAATGCACAAAAGAGCGGACGTTGAAAATTCCCTGAACAGTTTTTAAAATTATTCCCAAAAAGAGAAACTCTCCACGATTGCGCAGCTGCTTTTACGACAGCATCAATTTGAACATGTTGTTGTGCACAGTTGCACAAAAAACGGCAATAAATTATTCAGAAAAATCAAATAATCTGCTTATCCTTAAATAATCAACGCATTAATTTATGATTCAACAGCTTGAAAACACAAGGCGAAATATGTATACATCAAATTCATGCAGGTATAATAAACTGAATATACAGAATATTGCTAAAGGCTGCACCAATTGGATTAAATTAAATTAACTATTAATAATAAATTTGCTTTTTGTAATGGAATAATTCATCACGTGAAATTTGACTTCAATTTATTTTACAACTGACAAGGGTCACATTTTGCGGAAGAAGAAGAAGTAAAATATTAAGATTGCTAGAATTTTTACAGTGAAATTTACAATTTAATAAAATCTTTTTTCAATTTTAAGATTTGACTTCCGTTTACAAAATCAAGCAGCATACGAATATATGATTAATACAATAAATGTTCGACACACACAGGAAGAGAGGGTACTTAGAAAAACGTTTTATCCATTTTTAAATTAATTGATTCATTTATATTTATCAAAACTGCTGAAAAAATAATCATCACAAAAAAGAAAGATTATTACAAAAAAATTATATTAATTTTTAATAATAAAAAAGTAATCAAAAATTGGTCTTGGAAAAATTTAATTAATTTTTCCTTCTTTTAACCTACTTATGAAAAATATTTTAATAAGCAAAATGCTATTTCAACAAGAAAGTAACACAGATAAAAAATTGAAATAAATGCAATTATTCGAATTACGTCAGTTTAGGTAAGTGATTTTTCTTAAATGTTCCGCTTGGCGATCAAAGTAAAACTTTAATCAGATTTTGTCCAGCATTTCATCGCTAGAGTACAATTAAATTTCAATACGATTAACAAGTGCTAATGTCAGCAACATTATTAATTTCCTTCGGGCATGCCGCATGTTGCATAGAAAAAAGTAATAAATGTCACAATTAAAAATGTAAAAATTTTCAATTCTAACTGTTGCCCCCCCCCCACCCCAACCATCAATACAATATTAATACTTCAGTGGTGTGTGAGAATGTGATTTTCTGTTGGTGCCGTTTTCAGAAGAAAAGCTTGTTGGATTTTCTCATTGGCTTCTGTGGCAACAACAACAGAATAGAATGTGAAATGCACGCTTGACCAATTTTCATGAAGCAATATCTGATATATTTACACTTAACTGTCAAAATAACGCGCTTTCATCGAAAATTCTCACACGAGTAAACAATAAATTTTGCCTTTGGGCAATGAATTGCACTCAAGTTTGCAAACAACATCAGCTGCAGAAGCTTAAAAGTTGGGAAAATTTTTAAAATAGCCAAACAACTATTTGCCTTGAAGCAAGTGCTTTCAAATTGTTCTTCATTCACAAACATGACAACCGAAATATATTTGACGTAGATGAATTTAATGGACCGCAGAAGTGATGATGCCTTACGACTTTTATGGACGCGTCGATAAATTTACGCTACATGTCCGAAGCTTATTGATGATTTGTTAAGAAATTCTTCTAAGAATATAAGTTGCAATACAAACAGTGCAATTTACTGTTTTCGTTCAAAAAATTTGTTGTCGTATTCCATTAGAGAAAAGCATGCAAATAATATACCTGACTTTGTAATTTCTAAACTTTTCAACTTTAATTTTCATTCATATTAATAAAGTGAATTAGAAATCATTTATACAATAAATTGCATAAACTTGCTTACCAGAATGCCAGTGAAGAAGGCCACGCCATAGTATACAAGGAATGTAGAACATTAGTGCCTCAAGCGCTAGTACAAACGGCACCCATTGGTAATAACTAATTTGCCGAGATCTCCGTTCACCGTAGTCCTGAGGAATTGCGTGGTGCATCGGCAAATAATACGTATTCTCCACCCAACAAAAATTTTCAGTGTACTGCTCCCAAGCATCGGTAAACTGGGCTGGTACCCAACACTGAATCGGGTAACCAACGTATTGTTTTGCGCTGACGATGATGGCAAACGCAAAAATAATCGCACTCGTATAATGGTAATTTAATTTGTCCACAAAATCATCATCCACTCTTGGATGCAAGCCCTTGAAAATGGCAGCCAAATAATAAAGCAGCATGTTTTGTCGACTTGTTCAGTCCATTCAAGGCACTGGATGGAAAAGGTTGTCGAATATCATGTAGTAGAACAAATGAACGTCATTCGGTGAAAATCTAAAGAATAAAGAATTTGAAAAGCATATTGCACATCCATCTGAAAGGATAAATTCATGCATTTATCCTGAGACACACGTTCAAAGGAAAACCTTAACACGTTTATAAGTTAAAAGTTTTTTGTATGACTAATTAATGTCATTTCTCTATTGGAGATTCGAGTAATTGATTGCACATTTTCCACATGGGATTCTGGACAAACGGAAATCTTGCTGTTGCTATAGTTTTACGTTGAACAGAGGATGCAGTTGCTAAATGCACTGTCGTCAGATGCTTTAACTTAGTCGGCTGCTTATTGCTTATATAAAGGCAAAAACAACAATTTTCATGGACGTCATATACGATCAATCTTCTCAGCTTACTCGACAAATTCAAACTGATGGCGTTCATGGCGGCCATTCACTTACAGGCGCTGTATATATCAAGCGCTTCGAAAATCGATTATTGGCTAGAAAGCGCGGAAGAAGCAGCTGAGGTAAAAACCGTCACGCATGCGGTCTGTTACCACTGTTGCTATGGTAAAACACGGCAAACCTGCGGAAACATTATCAGAAGACAATGACAATAGAAATACCGAAATTTTCTCTCTTCTTCTTCGCGTGGTTTAGTTTTTTATTTTTAGTCTTAATTTTTTGCTTGCATTTCAACATCTTTTTTTTTGTTGAAACTAAATCGCCCATCACACGAAATCATTACTCAGTCACCTTGTGAACAACTAAATAATCCGCTAATTAGCAAAATAAAGTTTATCCGTTTATTTGATGCTTTGCAATTGATTTGCACTCGAACAAATTTCAAAATACACTAACGAAGAAATCAGATGCATCAGAAGAAAAGAGAGGAGGGGGTAAGAGTTGTTTGTGCAGTGGAATTGTTGTCACGTTTTTTCATTTGCTCAGCAAGGGAACTGAGCAATTTTGCTCTTTCATCTGACTTCACTGATCATAATGAAAAGGCAATTTGAAAAACCCACTTGTCAACTTTAACCTTAACTGCGGCTTTATTTCAATGCGCTTGTTTTCTACTAATGTTCTGAAAGAAAGAAAAAATGTCAAACTGTTCGGGCATTATTAAAATACGGAAAAACAATAACTTTTCCAACTATTGCATACTAAATTTAGTCGACTGCGTGTAAATTTATTTCTGCCGGGAAATGTTGAACATTATTTAGCAATTGTGAAAGCATAATCAAAGAATGGCCGAACAAATCAGTGCGTAATGAAATGCACACAAACCCTTCGTAGTCCACCTCTCCCCCTTTGCATTTCTCAAAAAAGGACTGAATTATTTAAACTATATCTTAATTTCTATTAATTTCTAAAATAATCTTCGTTCTGATAAAAGAAAATGATAACAATTTCAATCATCTTGAATAATAATTTCAAGAATGACACTAATAAGAATATTTAAGAATTGCTTCATATATTAATCAGCTCTAGATATATGCATTCATTTGCATAAGGAGAAGCAAAATTTATGACTTCATTACTTGTGCAAAAAATTTGTTTTAAAATACATTCTTCAAATCTTTTAATGCTTAAAACATGAAAACTAACTTTTTATTCAATTCAGGTTTAATAAGTTAATCACATCAATGCTGATCTCTTTAATGCTTATATTAAAATGCTTCAGATAACTGATTGCTATTTTTTAAATTAACTATAAAGTTACAGGTACTATTGCAATCATGTTGTGAAAAAACATTTTTTGCAAAATATAAAGAAGTATCAGCAAGTGATTATCAGTTCTTTTCAAAAGATTTTTGCTGCATGATTTCTGAAATTTGGAATTATAGATGAAAAGATAGTGAATATTTCTTTTATTAAAATGATATAAAAATTAATTTATCAAAAGTGCCATATGCAGTTATTTTGACACTAATTTTATAAAAGGAAAAAGAAAAATAATTTCAATTGTATTCAAGAAAGTTTAAGTATAATAGTAGTTTATTCAAAAATGAAATAATAATAAAATAATAATAATAAGTGCATCGTTGAACTTGAACGTTCAACAAAGAACGTGAACTATTTAAAAAGTGAAATATTATTAATTTTTACTGACCACATAACCTTATTGGAAAAGAAATTCAAAAGCAATTTGACAATGCTTAATGGTAGATTTAGATGCTAAAAGAAAAAATAATCATTTGTTGTACAATAAAAAACTCTAAATGAAAAACTTTTCATCCAGACAATAACAATAAATAAGCTTGATCGACAGAACAAGTTTAGATTAAAAGCTTTGAAAAAACGAATTATTTTGTTCAGTGGTGATAAGTGAATGCGAGTGCTTTCAAATATTCTATTACTTTAAAAGTTATTAATTCATCTATATAAAATATTGGAATTTCAAAAAAAAAGGAATTACAAAATAACAATAAAAATATAAATACCGGAATGTGTATAGATGTGGACGATATGTTGATAAGGAATAGCTGAAAAAAAGTGTTAGTTGCTTGTTCATGAGAAACAGAGGATAAACAGAAAGACAGTTGTTCAAAATGAGAAAAATTAGAATCTTTTTTTAATAAATATATAATAAAGCTTGCGATATTTGCTTGCTACGTTTAATTGGACAAGATGCTTAGATGACATAAGAAACTGAACCTCAATGAAATTGCAGTTGAAGGGAAAAGTTGAAAAGAACAAAAGTGTACTCTGAAAGCATCATGATCAATATTATTGCTCTGCTCAGTTGATTGCTTCGACGATAATGGTTTTTCGGTTGACTGCTTACAGAAATAGCAATCAGTTATAAAGCTTCACACATTAAAGTAGCAAAAAATAAGAAAAAACACCTGTCACTTAGAGGAATGTTACTTGAGAACGTCGGTCTTGACGGATTTTTGACATTAATAATATTATCATGTTGCCAATGGCATCGGAATAATCATAATCATAATCATAATAATAGAGAGAAAAATGAAAAAATTTTGACAATGCATTCGTTTCTTTCGGTGGAGCATTTTACGCGTCAAGAACGTCAAACGTTGAATCATGGTGAAAGAATTATTTAATCTGTTCTTTCGAGCGGAAAAGATGTTGTAAAGTGGAATAAAAAATTGTCGAGATTTTTTCCGGCTGAGAAAGGATGAAAACGAGATATCTTAAAAAAAATATTTTTTTAATGATCCGATTAAAATCATCTTATCAGGAGAAAAAGCAAAAACCCAACGTTATTGAAAGACGGCTGCTGTTTGTCGTGTATTCAAAAATTGTTTCAAATCTGTCAAATTAAGGAATCATGTCAAAAATAAATTAAAAATTTCATATTCACTTATTTTTATTTATTCAAGTTTATTTTTGATTTAAAGAAAAAAGAAAATAATAATGATAATAAAATAAAGAGTATAAATTGTAAAAGAAAACAAGAAAATGGAGTTAAATTGGGCTTTCAAAGCAGATTCTCTAATGTAGAAAGAAAGAAGCTTAGATAATTTTCCATTGTCATTGAAAACCAGACTAATTAGCGGAAGATGAATAAATACAATTGTGAAAAAGAGAAAACTGAATTAAAATCTATTTACAATAAAATCAGTAATAAAAAAAAGAAAAAATGGCTTTTTCCAGTTTACAGTCATTCCAATTTCGGCAGAACAAGAAGAAAAGCATACTGTGTGCATTTGCGTCAAACATATCAGAGCTTGATGCTGCTGTTGTTGTTGTTGTTATTGTTGTTGTTGTGCTAAAAGTTTACCTGTTGGATTAAATAGAAACAGCTGTTCAGTATCAAGATGGCCAATTGAGAACAGCTGATGCAGTTTTGAAGTGAAAAATTATGCTTAATAAAGACGTCCAATAATTTATATCCCAAATTATCATCCATCACTATCAGCCTTCTTTCACGCAATTTATTATTTAAAATTTCAATTCAATTTGATAAGCAATTTGATAAGCGTAAAATTGTTTTTTTGTTATGCGTGTGCAAAAGAAAATAAATTGCATTAAAACAAAAAATAAAAAGTTTCAAGAAGCAAAAACTATGAAGATTTGCATATTTTCATGCTAATAAATTCATTGATGTTTTGTATTATATGTAATCATATTTTTGGCATTGGAAACTACTCAGAAAAACCAACTTGCTTTGTGATGTAATCTTTGCTGTAAAGTTGATTTTTTGAGCAAGTCAACTTATTATTAAAAGCTAATGCAATAAGCATAATAATAATAATGCGTTATGCATATTTTCCATATTGATTTACTTTTGGTTTTGTAACATTTTTAAATCTTAGTGAACGATTTATTAATAAAATTAAATGCATTTCAATGAGTACAAGTTGAAAAGCATGATATTGATGCAGAGCAAGCAAATATTTGCAACAACAAAATTGGCACAACACACCCCATCCACAAATATATATGTATATACACTTATATTGATATAAAATAATAAAAATTTCAATTTTAAATTAAAAAGCAACATTCTATAATGAAGTTTAATGTAAAAATTCAGTACAAAGGATGATGCTACTCAGATTTCTATACTTTAAAGTTTGTTGCTAAGCAACTGTATTGATGATGAAAATTGTCAAATTACAAACGATGAAGTGAAGAAACACATCATATTATGGCTCAACGTTGCCGTTACAGATGGAAAGATGCTTTTCCCTCGGTGGCAAAACTTTCAACAATTCTGCTTGTAATTTCAATTTTTGTAAGCTTAACTTTGTGCAATGATCAATTTGATCAACTCGAACATGGACCATTTTTTTCACTGATCGAGTGTTCCATTAATGATACCGCCTTGCAAATTGACAAAAGCTCTTGGATAACTATTGGTAAGCATTGTGTTTTAGGGGAAAAACAGTTTATCAAAGTAAAATATCAAAGTCTCAAAGCTAAAGTAAATCAGTATTGATAGCTGTTTATGTATTCGATAGTTACATTTTCTGAAAGATTTATTCTCGTACATCAGGTCATAAAGTAAATCAATTTGTCCTCTATTAGAAGTTAAGCAAAGTAAACTTATTAGCAATATGTGAAATAAAAAATAAAGAAAAAGAAAATAATAATCGATTGCAGCAAACTAGCGTGCTTAATGCGTCGAAAACATAAAGCATTCTTGATGCGAATGAGAAGAAAAGCAATTATATGCATGTATGTGAAAGCTGTTTTGATGTAAGAAAGAATTTTGTCCTTTTTATTGTCTCATATAGATGCAATAGATCAAGATTTGAAATATAAATTCATAAAAAATTAAACAATACTCTGTTCAAGAAAAACGCATACAGTTTGTACATATTGTGATGCATTACTTTCAGATTCACAAATGTAGCATTCAATATACGCACACACACACGTACAATATGGTATTAATAAATAAATGGTTCAAATACAATTAGTACAAATAGAAGAAAGTGTGGGTTTCCATTGTATTAATTCAATTTAAATCAAATCATATTAAATCACATGTTCCTTTCATTGAATTAAAATAAATTTAATTTGTACCTTAGTTAAATGCTGTGAAAAAATGTTTGACTATTATGCTATTATTTAATTTTATTTGAACAGAAAATTGCGAGATACATGCAAGACATTCAAGCGAAATAAGCATAAATTATGTGCATAAATTCAAAACCAACTAACTATCCAAAGGTATTTCACACTGTACAGATGTCATTGTATTTATTCACTTAGTCCTATTGGAACAAGAGAATTTTGAATAGGATTCTTCTAAATTTCAGCAATAAGGCTAGAAAAAAATGTTCTCATACCTCAGATGTGCGCAGAATTGAATATTGATTTCGCTCAAGGCTAGTTGTACAACGTCAAAATCAACTAACTGCTTATACTTTGTTTGAACTCTGACACATCTATTCACAGTATAACTATCATTAAATTTTAATATCAAATTGCAAATAACATGATAATAGAAAAGCTTTTCAATATAATAATAATAACTATTTATTTAATAAAATTATTTTACTTGAAAATACCTTATTCATTTTATATAGTGATAATTATTTCTAGCATTATTTATGATTGATTGTAATATATT
Source organism: Trichinella spiralis (assembly GCF_000181795.1). Taxonomy (NCBI): domain Eukaryota; kingdom Metazoa; phylum Nematoda; class Enoplea; order Trichinellida; family Trichinellidae; genus Trichinella; species Trichinella spiralis. The sequence continues at coordinate 5,463,852 of NW_003526943.1, read as the reverse complement.
TTATGCCATGTATGTAATAATTTTTCTTGTTTAGTTTTTAATTTAATGAAGATAAAAAAATTATTGAAGCATATAATAATAATGATGATGATAATAGAAACAATTTGAAACAAGATGAAATATATGTTTTAAAGTAAGTAGCAATAGTTGTTGTTGCATTAAGTGAAAAATAATACATTTGTTAAACTTTATATAAAAACATTGAATATTATGCAGAATATTTTTTATCTTGATGTAGATCAATTTTAAAATAAAAAATAATAATAATTAAGTAACGGTCGGTTGGTTGTTAATAGAAAAATGCTTTTCATTGTTTCATTATGGAAAAGCTTACTGAATACTGAACAACAAGCCAACTGGTAAAATGTGAAACTTTGACATTTCATCCATTTAATAAGAGAGCGGTTAATAATTTTCTCTGAGACGTTTATTGTTTTTCAATAGAGAACGTAAATTTTCAGACCAGTTGCTTGTGAATGCTGCGAAATCGCTCAATTTCATTATCATACTAACGTCTGCTAACAACTTGTTACACCATGAAATTACACTACCGACAATTAGCAACCTGCTTGAAAATGATTGCTGAACAACAACAACAACACAACATACGGACAACGTCATCAATAATCGCAATATATCCATGCAATTTACCTTGCTTTTTATTGAAACGTTCAATTAATTCAATTAAATCTTCGATCATTTATTTATTTATTTATAATGAAAAAAAGAAATCCACAAGATTTCATTTATCCAACTATAACATTATACTTCAACTGTACAATTAGCTCATTGTCATCAAGAAAAAGATCAATAAATATGAAATTAAAAAAATTGAAAAGAAAGTAAGAGGGAAGAAAAAATTTAGCTTATTGATTTCTCAAAATTTTACTTTTCTTTCTTATCACTTACGAATTGTTGTTGTATTCAATAAAACAACAAATATTAATAATTCAACTCTGTTCATAATTTTAAGATTATTTGTTAATAAAAATTTGCAAAAAATATAACAACTTATATCTCATACCCTTCAATTCATTCAAATATATGAATAAGCTACTGCTCTTATAAATGTACACGTGTATATTATACATATTGAACAATTGTGAAAGCACATCATCATTCACTGATACTTATTGATTAAATCGATTTTTGAAATTTTTGTCCAGTAATAAAATAATATCGATGGTTAAAGTGGAAATCAAAAAAACATTTATTTTTCTTATGCCTCTCGCAGTGACCTTACAAAAAGTTACTAATGCAGAAATTGAATATAATCTGTCAACATGAAAAAGCATGAAAATAGCAAAAATCAATAATTTCACCCCGAAACTTCAATCTCAATTTCTGAATGCATGCACTCAGTAGCGCCTTTCAGTTCTGATCTTTCTTTTTTTTTCTTCTTATTCTATTCTTTGAATTTGTGAAAATGAAAAGTGAAACGACGTTTGAAACCAAACAACGGCTTCATCAATAATTATCCCCTTTTATAATATTACAAAAAAATAATTTTTTTCAAAATTCTCTCATGCGTTGTATAATGAATAAATAATATTTCAAAATTTAAACTAATTCTAAGCTCGGAAAAAGTAGGAAATCATTTTCATATTTCCACATTTTCACTTGGAACAACAATTTTCACTTTCTTCTTATTAAATTTTTCACACCAGCAGAAATGTACTTTTATAAGTTGACCAACACGACAAAAATGAAAATATTATGAATAAATTTACATTTCCTATATTCAAATTATTCATTTCAAATAATAATACTAATAATTTGATGCATAATTGGAATGATGGAATTTCTTAATAATATATTTCAACAATAGGAGATGAAATTAAAATAATAATAATTTCCATTTGAGCAGAAAGCATTTTTTCAAAAATATTTCACCACTAGTAAATGTTTTGACACAAACACATATGTAAAATTTTAAAATAAATAATTTTGAATTTTTCAAATTAATGAAATTCATATTGAATGAACAGAATAAATTATTTTAAACCAATGTCGCGTTTCATATTTGATTGTCGTTTTATCATCAAGAAATTACAAATAACTTGATAAAATTCGTAATTTCAATAAACGGGACATCTATTTTAGCATATCGCGTATGTAAATTTTATGAATTGTCCAACAGAATAATAAGAAAAATTAAAATAAAAAAAATACACAAACTGCTTTAACATTTGATTATTATAAATACACGGAAAATAAAGCAAGCAACTTTTGCCAATATGGAATATTTTCATGAATAACTAAATTCAATTGCATGTCTATTTCAATACTGAAAAATATCACAATACATAATTTTTCTAGTAATAAAACAGTTCGACAAAGTATTTTATGCAAATAATTTTCAATACAGTTGTTCATAAATTTCTTGCATTGTTGTCAAATTTATAAAAAAAATTAATAAGAGCATTGAAAAATGAGCAACTCATTTTACAATGGAATGATAATAAAATTATGTTTAAAAAAAATATTTTTTTAAACGCATTAATCAAAAAATTTTTAACACTGCTCAAGTTGATGTCAACTGAATGAGCTGAATAAATCAGTTGCTTTGCTACACTGAAGCTGCTGTCCGGCGGAGCAAAACAACTTTAGCCGACCTTTTCAATTGAAGCTTTGTTGTTGTTGTTGTTGTTGTTATTTTTCTTCTCTGCTTATATATATATTTATATATATATATGCATTTAAAGCCAGGTAAATATGAAAATATTCAAACAAAACTTGACGGATATCAACTTTACAATTTACGGGAAAAAATTTTAATGAAAATTATGTGAAGATGAAATAAAAGTTTGACAATGATGAACGCGTTGAAATTTTCAAATGCAAATCCAATTTTTTTTAATAAAATTCTTTTTAAATGATAAAAAGATTTCAATCCTGGAGAATATTTTTTAAAAATGTCAGGATTTGCTTGGAAGCATTCGAATGATTTATAGAACAAGAAGAGAATGTTTAGTCAATGTCAGGTTGTTGGACAATTAATTTACTTTAAACATGCTTATTGAGGAAAATTGAAAAGCATAAATAAAACAAAGCATGCATTATTTTATCTTTGCTTTCATTTTTTGAAACATGAAAGATAAAAAAAGCAGAAAATAAGCCACGCCCTTGTTGTTAATTTTAAATATTATTTTTATTGTTTATTACCTCAGTTGATGAATTGAATTTCAGTGCTTCAAGTTCCAAAATGGTTAGTGGTCGACGAAGAAGCTTTGTACAATCAATTAGTGGCAAAAATCCAACTATTGTTTGTCCAGCTTATCAACCGAAGATTCGACTACTGGTACCGAATTGCTTCCGATCAATCTGCCATTTCTATCAACTATACAGATTTGAAATTAATCAACATTAAGGTAAATAACAATTCATAATACCTGGCTGTAATACTAATAATAATTATAATAATAAAAGGGGGAAAATTCCCTTTTCCACAAATATAAATAAATAAATAAATAAATAAATATCGTAAACACAACAAACAACAAAAATATGCAAAGATCTATTTGATGGATCAATCTAGCAAGAATGAGAGAAATTGGAAACAAACCTAGTGGGCAAAAGTTGTGGCCAGGTTGAACAGCTGATGCAAAAGTCTACTTAAGCGTTAGTTTCGCACAAGCTTCACTGGCGAGCATCACGAATGACGTAGCAACTTTCTCCCAGTGTTATCCTTTATTCAATAGATATTTTCATGTTTTCACACTTTCAGAACATGATTTTTTGTTTTTTTTAAATTTAAATTTAAATTTTTCTCTTAATTCGAACAGAATTGTTAATATTCAAATATATTCAGTAAAATTATCACGTACCATAATTGATAATGGTTAAATAGAGTAGATGAAAAATTTTCCATTTTTTTCCACATTAAATTGTCAAGAAGGAATAATGAAAAAAAGTAATAAATTGGAGATTTTTTTAAAAAATATCTTCCTTTCCTGAACAATTTAGCCGTTTGCCCCCTTGGCAAGTTAGTGCCCAACTGTACTTGAATTTGTTGTGTTTGATATTGCTTTTTCGAATATCTATCTGGTTGCTTGTGTCGGTTGCCAAATCAATTATTTATTCGTCAACTAGACGAACTGAAAGCTTGCTGAAGAGGAGCGACACTAATTCCATCGTCGACACGATCCACCAGAAATAATCATTTCGACATTTTAAGCTTCGGAGAAAAATATCGATTCCATCTGGTTAAATGTCGAGCATGCAGGGTCCAGAAAATTATTCATTTTCTCCACTTTTCACTTTTTCTTATTCTAATTTTTTTTGAAAATTTTCCAACTCTTTGACAAAATTTTTCTCGTCTTTTGTTTTTAATACTTGCGCATCACAGAACCTCTTTTCATTGACACTCTACCATAGTAAATTTGCAGTCTTTTACAAGTAATTTTTACAATTCGATTATACTATATCACTGTAGCAAAAAACAAACAAACAAACAAACAACAACATTAGCCAACAGAGCTTATGCTTTATTCTTGATTCTTTTTTTTTGGATTCTGAGCATTTCATGTGCAGATACATAAATTCCTCTTCAAATCCATTCATCAACACACTTTTGCTTATTTTAATTATAAATTTGAATAATTTTATTTTCTTATCATTATCAAATGGTGTTCGCAATTACTTAATTGTCAGCTCAATTGAATAATGCAACAACGTGTAATTGAATTTTAGCTTTGTGCTGCTTGTAAATTCAACCCCAAACCGAACCAATCAATTCAATCCCACTTGTAAACAAACAACCGAAATAAACCAACAAATTTGTCACTAACTAACTTGTAGTAGAAATAATTTCAGAACAAAAAATATCATGTGGTTGATAAAAGAGTTACTCATGGAAATTTGCATATTTAGCTATCATAATTTAATTTGCTGTGGACATGTATCATCTCAGAATTTGTAATAAAACTGTCAACTTTGTAATGCAAATGCACAATAGAGCAGCTTTTCCTTTTGCAGCGAAAACTTTAAATTTTATAAGAACAGCTCATTTCATTCTACAAAACAATTGGAAGATGTTAAAGTTTAGAATAAATTTAATGAAAAAAAATTAAATTAACATTATTTATTTATTAATTTAGTGGAAAAATAATTTACTTAGCTTTAAAATGTTTGTTTTTCTTTTGTATATGCTTTAATCCTATTATGATGAAGTGAACATCATTATTATCATAAATTGGAAAAAATTTTTTAAAGTTCAAAATTTTCAGGTGTTATTTATTTTATTTTCATATTTTGCATTGAAAATGAAAATCATGAGCAATGCATTTTTACAATTTTTTCAGTAAAAACAGCTATTAGACAGGTACTGTTGAAGAGTAGAATCATGATATAAGAATCTGATGAATATAATTACGAATAATGTATGCATTGTAATTATAAATTTTAAAAAGAAATTAAAAATATACAATTTTATCAAGCATTGATTTCATTTTTTTCTTTATGTCATTTTGATCCGCTTTTAATGTTAGGTCATGAACTGGACAATGAATAAAGAAGAGGAACTGAAAATTGACGTTGTTGTCTTTTATCGTTGTTCGACGCTTTCAGCAAAATCACTAGTTCAAGATGTCACTTTGATGACAAAAACTGAACTTCATGCCTTAATTGGTTTCTCCATTTTAACTATTGAAAGTATGTGATCAAATAATATCTACTACAACAACAATCATCGATAAATGTAAAATCATAAAAATGATCATCGGAATTAATTAGGAAATAAATAATCTTTTCCTTTTTTCCATACGCATATCGAATATACAATTCGCACGCATCTGAGCATCAAAACTATCTAAGCAAAATCCTCTGATTTTAATATTTTGTTAAAATTTCTTTTCTTTAATCATACAAATAAATATATGAATACTTCTTTTAAAAAAAATATTAAAGTTATTCGAATAATAAATTTGAAGATGAGTTAAATATTTTAGCATATTCAGAAATCTCAAAAGATGCAAATGTCAAAAGCTGGATATTGATCATTTCCTTGTCGTCAATCTTCAGCATTCTTTTCCTTGGATGGTTCATTTTATTTGCCTATTATAATACATGCGCCTGTATGGTGTTGAGAAAATTGCCGGATAACACTCATTCAGCAGTAGCAATGGCAAAAAAATCGAAATTTCCAAAATTGAAAACATCAAGCGGCAGTAATGATGTCGACCAACAAATAATACCACACTCTGCTGAAAATTCGGATAATGATAAGTAAGTTTAATAAGTTTGCACTGAATTTCATTTGCCAAACTGACATTTGCCTTTTTATTAAGAACATTCACTTACGAATTAAAATAATTCTTATGTTATTTACACTAATCCAATTTACTTTATTATCAATAAATTTACACTTTGTATTGTCATCATAATATTTAACATTAATAACTTTATATTGTTTGGCTTAATTTGTTTTACATTTCATTTGCATATATGGGAAATTTTATTTTCTATTCATATTTAACAGTCTAGAATTATTGTGCAAATATTTCAGAAAATTGGAAGTGGAAGCTGACGATGCTGCTCAGAATCCAAACAAGTATTAAAGTTGTCGATGAAAATTATTTCTCAAAATTCTCCCCTAATTTTGACTTTGTTATAGTCAAAAACAACATTATCATATTGTTTTTGAAACTGTTTTCAAACAAATTTTTATTGAAAGTATCTTTGAAAAATTGAATTCATTTTGTTCAATTGAAACAATGCAATTATATACACTGGTAAAATGAAGAAAAAATATTCATTATAAAAGAAATACAACTCTGACGTTTAATATGTAAAAATTCCATAATACATTTATTCAAATAAATGAATAAATAAACGTACATTGGTGTTTTATTTTTGCACTTAACAAATTTTTTAACGTTTCAAAATTGAATTTTGAAATCAAAATGTATATATCTTCAAAAACAAAATAATTCATCATAAAATGCTACGAAAACTTCTTTTACTTATATTACAGTCGTTTAAAACATTATATTGAACCTTTAAACCATTTAATATTAATAAATAAAATTCATTTGTGATTATTTCATTTATAAAACCAGTGCAGTTTAAAATGTCCATTACTGCAAACTGTACGTAAATGAACTAAAATTAAAGTGAATACTAATTACAAATTAAAGATTCTTTATAGAGCTATTAATTGGTTTATTATCATTTAAATTAATTTTAAATAATGTCGGTTATTTATGCAATAATTCAATATTATATAATTATACTTGATTGCGCTTACAGTAAACTGAATATTTGAAAGTTATCAAGGCAATTTAGTGATAAACTTTTTTGTGAAAATTTATTTTAAAAACTGTCATGAGGTTAATTATTTGAGTGTTTTGGATGTAAATTTATATTATTATCATCTATCAGTATCATTTATTTTTCTTTATTAGCAGTTATATGCATTATTAAGTTTGATTATCTTTTTTGACAGTTTCTTGTCTTATTTTTATTTTTTGTCAATTCTCTGGTTGTTATATTTATAATTTGATCTATTTTATTGATGGATATGCTTTTTATTGGTCATTTTATGTTTTTGTTGTCAATTAAATTTCTAATGATACAATTATACTTTTTATCCTATCAATATAATTCATATAAGTAAAAGAAGTCTCGAAATATGTCATTTTCTAATATTGATTGACTCTATTTAAAGTAATTTCCATTGATTTGAAATGAATTTTTATTGTTGAAGGATGGATTGGAGCAAGAACAAGATTGTAATTAGTGATAATTTGCCAAATTTTGTCGGAAAACATTGCACTCTGGGAGTGGACGAAGCCGGACGTGGTCCAGTGTTGGGTAAGTTGAAAGTGGAATTTTTTAACAATAAATATTTTATTTTGTTTTTGATAAGGTCCAATGGTTTATGCGTGTGGCGTATGTGTTACTGATAATCTTGAACAGTTGTCCACTTTGAAGGCGAAGGATTCGAAAACTTTGACTGAAGATGAACGTTCGACTATTTTCAAAAATATGCAATCAGAAAAGAATTCCCATCTATTTGCTTATACTATGAAATTACTTTCGCCTGTTTATATTTCAAAATCAATGCTTGGAAGGTGACTTTTGCTTGTTATCGTTTTCAATGTATTTTTACATGATTATTATGAATTAATTGAATTTAATGTGAAATGTAACAAAATAATGCTTTTTTCTTAATTTTTTTAAAATATTACTTAACGTGAAGAAAACGGTATTTTAAGGTTATAATTTGTATAGTTTAGATCGAAATATAATTTGAACGAAATTTCTCACGATACTGCAATGGAACTTATTCAAATTGTCTGCGATGCTGGAGTTGTTGTGGATAAAGTAAGTATTGTTTGTCTTTTGATATAATAATCACCGTTTAGACAATACGATAGATGCAATGCAACAGCAACAGTTTAATTTAAAAAATAATACATTTAGGTTATATTGGATACTGTAGGGCCGACAGAAAAATATGAAGCCAAGTTGAGAAGTCGATTTCCAAAAATTGACATTTTAGTTTCAAAAAAAGCAGATTCATTGCATACAATAGTCAGTGCTGCGAGCATTTGCGCGAAAGTTACTCGCGACAATCACCTTTCACAATGGTCTGAATCATCATCATCATCATCTGGTCAACAGTTCGGATCCGGATATCCATCCGGTATTGAGAGGTAGATTTGAAAATCAAAAATCACTTCAAAATGTTTAAGATCCAAATACAGTCGCATTTTTGAACAATTCAGTGGATAAAATTTTCGGCTTTCATTCGGTAGTTCGATTCAGTTGGTCAACTGCCAAACAGCTATTGGATACGAAATGTGTACCAGTTGTGTGGTGATTTATTTTCTGTTATGGTGATCATCATGGTTCGTGTTTACACTGTTTATTCTTTTTTTGAAAATTTTCAGGGAAGATAATGAAAAAAGTGATGAAGTGAAACCATCAAAGCTTGGCAAGAGATTGACGAGTTATTTTCAATCGAATAAAGCAGACAATGTTCTTATGCAAAGGCACGCATTTTTTGAAGAACGATGCATCAGCTCAGTAGAAGAAATTTAAACAACTGTATTTCAAAATTTAAATATTCTTTACTGGTGACATAATAAAATTAATGTTGCAAATGAAACTGTTACTATTAAATCATATTATACGTGTTTAAAATATTATTATTAGGTGTTGATATTGTCCATTTGCAGGTCATATGAGTCTCAAGATGAAATGAATTTCTGGAATTTGTTCGAAAAAAAAATTATACACTGTGGAATCTATTTTATTTGCCAAACGACGTGTAATCAGAAACAAATGGGAACGGACTTTGAATGGAATGGTAATCTTGGAATCAGAAAAAAGGGGAAAAAATTATTACGAATATTCGGCGAAGTTGTTGTGAATAATTTTAAAAAATTGAAACTTACAACTCAACTAAAGCAACTCTTTCACACATATGGCACACATCTGGCGGCTAGTAACAGCTTAAAATGGAAAAGAATAAACAATAATGAATGCTAATGTGAGATTTTTGATCAGAAATTTATAAAATCAACTTTCGGACGGACTGAAAATCATCATATACACATGTATGTGATAGATAAATAGATGGAAAGTATGATTTTCATTTCAATGGCGCGGCAACCATTCCACCAGGTCCAGCCAGAGAAGTTTTTCCCATCAAGAAAACATCAATCTCACGTGCTGCTTGACGTCCTTCGTGTATAGCCCATACAACCAACGACTGACCCCTACGGCAGTCTGTACAAACAAATAAATAAAGATATGAAATATATTTCCATATCTGAGAAATTTGTTTCCACATTACCTCCTGCTGCGAACACTTTCGACAACGATGTCGAATATTTTCCATCCGCTGTTTGGATATTGCTCCTCGCATCTTGTTCGAGCTTCAACTGATCAATAACAGTCGATTCGGGTCCCAAAAAGCCCATCGCCAACAGAACCATATCGGCGTGGAATATTTTCTCACTATTTTCAATTTCTTCCAAAAATGCTCGCCCATCTTCGGTTCGATTCCATTTCACTTGTACAGTTCTGACTCCGCTAACATGCCCACTTTCGTCGCCAACAAAGTCCTGCAATAATTTTTAACGCATTTCGATTTTGTTCACAATTCGAAAAATGAACACCCACACCCACATACTTTTGTCGAAATACAGTATATTCTCGGATCCGAGTCGTATTTCACTTTGTATTCTTCGTGACCATATTCAACGCGAAATATCAAAGGCCATTCAGGCCAAGGATTATTCGATGCTCTGCTATTTGGCGGTCGAGGCATTATTTCAAACATAACAACTGATTTCGCTCCCTTGAAAACACGAATAAAAAAAAGAAGAATAATATCATTTTTCATAATCAAAACAATTTGTATTAATAATCAGCGAAGAAGTCATCCAATAATGCATCAACGAAACTCATCAAAAATTACTTGTCTTAAGCAAGTGCCCAAACAATCGGTAGCTGTATCGCCGCCACCAATGATGATTACATTTCTGTTCTGGGCATGCAGTGGCTTGTAATCGACTTCAAAGCCACGCTGATGAGACTGCCAAGTGGATAAAAATTCCATCGCAAAATGAATTCCTTTTAAATTTCGACCTAAATTCGTCATGAATTATTTGCCAAATAAACAATTCTGAAGAAAAAAAAATATTTTTTCTTCTTCATTATTAGAAAATAGAAGCATCCTTCCCTACCTGGAATGGTCAAATCTCTTGGTTTGGTCGCACCGACGGCGACAAGCACTACATCATTTTCCATCAGTAGCAATTTTGCAGGAACATCTTTACCAACTTCGATATTTTTTACAAATTTTATTCCTTCAGCTTCCATAAGTCGAATTCGACGATCAATAATCTAAAGGAGTCGATTGAAAACAGAATACAATTATGCATATTTAATAAATAAATAAATATATAATATATATGTGGGATAACAACCTGCTTGCTGAGCTTCATCGTCGGAATCCCGAATTCAAGAAGACCACCAACATTGCTGCTGCGTTCGTAAACAATGACAGTGTGACCAACTTTGTTCAACTGCGCTGCCGCTGCCAGACCTGCCGGTCCACTTCCAACAATGGCAATTCGCTTGCCTGTTCGAAAAGCCGGCGGTTCCGGCTTAACCCAACCTTTCTCAAAAGCGAATTCAATAATCGAACATTCGATATTCTTTATCGTCACTGCCGGCTCGCTGATTGCCAAACAACACGCACCCTGGAAAAGATATTAAACAATTGTTTATTCTCAATTTTATTTATATTCCTGCTATTTTAAAGTTTCCATTCTGGTCGACTAACTTCACAAGGTGCCGGACAAACGCGACCGGTAAATTCTGGAAAATTGTTCGTCTGAAGTAATTGAATCAATGCTTCTTTCCAATTGTTTCTAAAAACCAGATCATTCCATTTAGGAATGATGTTCCCAAGCGGACATCCGGTGTTGCCTTGGCAAAATGGAACCCCGCAATCCATGCAACGCGCTGCCTGCGTTCTAAGATTCGCTCGTATCTCTTTGAAATCGAACACTTCGTTCCAATCGTCCAATCGCTCTTTTGCAGGCCGGTAAATCACCGTCTGCCTCGGATATTTGATAAATCCCCTAAATCAAATTATATCAATCAAATTATGCAAAATCAGAATCACCACAATATAACATCAACACAACACAACAAAGAATCACTTGACTATGATGATGCTTTCAAATAAAACTTGCATAAATAAATTATTCCAATTCTCTTCACATACCTAGTTTTATCCAACGCCGGCTTGCTTACTTTCTTCGGCATGGGAGTGACAAGTATATTTTCTATATCCATTGTTTCTGCCAAAAGAGCGTCAAGAACTTTTTCCTGTACACCGCTGAACATTTCGTCATTAGAATTTTCACACGAACTGCTTGAACTCTCCACTGGTTGAACTGAATTCTGTATTGTTCAAAGAAAAATTGAGATGAATTTTTTTTAATTATGTAAATAAAATAATTTTTAAAAAAGTTTCACAAATTTATCCCATAAGAAAAATATCACTCACTTTTTCAGGTGAAACGGTTCTCTGACTGGACACTTCACGCATAACCTACAAAGAGAAGAATGCTAATACTATCAGTATATGCAAAAAATTCCACTGTGTACATACTAATTTGATCTTATTTAGAAAATTTAAAAAATAACGATAAGCATTAAATTGTCTTGAATAGAAAAACACTGACTTGCAGCATTGTACTGGATGGTAGTTCTTGAAGAATATCTTCTTTGTAATCGGACTGTCCATCGACTTGGTAATTTTCTTCTTTTTTCACAGCCGCAGCTTCTTCAAGCACGCGTTTGAATTCCTTCGGGAATACCTGAACAAAAAATACTGATCATAATAAAACCAAAAAAAAAAGAAATTCAAGTGAATGGCAAAAATTTCACTTTGACAAAACGCTTGACAGATTTGGACCATTTTGTGATTATCTTTTCTGCAACTCTGCTGCCAGTTTTTTCGTGAAATTCAACAATCAATGCTTTCAACGTTTTCGCGTCTTCTTCAGTTTGAACAGGATCCAGATCAACACTGCCGACGTTGCACTTGTTCAGAAAGCTGTGCGATCTGAAATTTCAATAAAATAAATAAAAATTAATGCAAATAATAAATGATGAGAAATTTAAAATTTCCACAGTCTCACTTGTCGTAAACAAATGCAACTCCGCCAGACATGCCTGCCGCAAAGTTTCGCCCTACTGGGCCCAAAATCACCACAATACCTGCAGTCATGTATTCACAACCGTGATCGCCAACGCCCTGCAAAAACCAATTCCATTATCGTGGAAATAATTCAAAAAACATTATAATAAATTTATAACAAACCTCAACAACAGCTGTCGCGCCAGAATTTCGAACACAAAAACGTTCGGCGGTGATGCCACGTATGAACGCTCGCCCGGATGTGGCGCCGTATAATACAGCATTTCCGACAATAATATTTTCTTCAGATTTGAATGATTCGTGACAATTTCGAGGCGGGTAAATTATAATTTCACCACCAGAAAGGCCCTGAAATTTCACAATCGCATACAATTATGAAAATGAATCATTACAAAATACAAATGGCAGACACTGCGCACTAGGCAATGCATCGAGAAAGTTGTAAAAGTAATATTCATTAAACAAACATTAAATTATTCAAAGAAAAAACCACACTCTACCTTTCCAACGTAATCATTAGAATCACCTTCCAATTCGACCAACAAGCCCTTGGCCAGAAATGCGCAAAAACTTTGACCAGCAGAGCCAGTTAATTTCAGATGAATATTACCAGGCAGACCTTGTTCACCAAAACTGCTAAAATGGAAATCAAATCAAATAGTATACACACATTAAATGTGATAATGAAATTTATTTAAAAATCCTCAGAAAAAGAGAAAAAAGGCAACTTACCGTGAAATGTGATAGCTGAGCGTAACACCGAAAGCTCGATCAATGTTGCTAATTTTATACGAGAGATTCAAGGTTGTTTTTTCTCCATTCAAAACATTGCTGGCAGCTTCGATGATTTTATTGTCCTGAACAAAAAAGCAAATAAAATTGAATAAAATAAAATATAAATATAAAATAAACATACCAAGCGTGAACTTAAATCAAATTCTTGCTTTACAACAGAAGCTCGAGTATCGACATGCGGGTACTGGTGAGAAACATTTTGCAAAATAGGGCCAAATTCCAACAGACGTGCTTTTTTGTTCTTGAAGTCCGGCCGAGGATAAAGCAAATCAGTGCGGCCTATAGCTTCGCTGAGGGACCGCAAACCCAAATGGCTCAAAATCTGCCGCACCTCTTCGGCGAGCAGAAACATGTAATTGATCACGTGTTCAGGTTTCCCTTCGAATTTGGCCCTCAAAATTGGATCCTGCGTCGCAATGCCAACTGGACATGTATTCAAATGACATTTTCTCATCATTGTACAGCCGAGGGCAATTAGTGGAGCTGTAGACATGCCAAACTCATCGGCGCCAAGCAAAGCACCAATTACAATATCACGACCTGAGAGAATTGCAAACCATATTAATTGAAAAATTATAAATCACATACACACACACACACACACACACACATATATATATATATATACCTGTTCTCAGCTGACCATCTACTTGGAGCGTTACTCTTGAACGTAAATTGTTCATAACCAAAACTTGGTGAGTTTCAGTCAAACCCAACTCCCATGGCACTCCGGAATGTTTAATGCCTGTCCAACTGCTCGCACCAGTGCCACCATCATGCCCTGATATCGTGATGTGTTCAGCTTTGCACTGCAAACATGCAACAGATCAACCAAAATAATAAGTAAATCAAAAATTTTCAGCACAATAAATTACCTTCACAACACCAGCTGCAATTATTCCAACTCCTGCTTCTGAAACTAATTTCACACTTATCCTGGCTATAGGATTTGCGCATTTCAAATCGTAAATTAGCTTAAAAGTACAAAACCCTTCAATGAGATGTCAAATAAATTTACACAATATAGAAAAATACCTGCGCCAAATCTTCTATAGAATAAATATCATGATGCGGTGGTGGACTAATCAAACCAACACCAGGGGTAGATTTCCTAGTTGCTGCAATTTCTTTCGTTACCTTGAAAGAAAAAGATGGAATTATACGGAAAATTGTTTATTCCAACTTGAATTTTCTTTTTCACAAATGAATGGGGTCGAGGTGAAAATTACCTTATAGCCGGGCAGTTCGCCACCTTCGCCAGGTTTTGCCCCTTGAGCCAATTTGATCTGCAATTCATCAGCATTTGCCAAATAAGCACTCGTGACACCAAATCGACCAGAAGCAACCTAGAATTTCAAACAAAGATACAAATAATTTATATGCATAAAATTGATATAAATGTTCGAAATTTGATAACAAACTTGTTTAATTTTTGAACGAGCACTGTTGCTTGAATCTTTCTCTAAATAACGTTCAGGATTTTCACCCCCTTCGCCAGTGTTGGATTTCGCTCCGATACGATTCATCGCCAGAGCCAAGGTTGTGTGCGTTTCGTAAGAAATGCTACCAAAACTCATAGCACCTAAAAATGAATAATTAAATAAATAATTCCGCTTTTAAAATTTAATAAACTTTTTTCCCATTACCTGTGGCAAAACGTCTGACGATAAATTTCGCTTCTTCGACAGAATCAATTGGAATCGGCTTCGGCGCATATTTCAATTCCAACTGACCGCGGATAGTGCAGTGGCGATTGGCCGCATCTGAAGATTTGGAAAATTGCATATAGCTTTCCCAATCGTTGCGTCTAGCGGCTGCTTGCAGCTTGGCTATGCCGACCGGCTCGTTCAAATGCTTCTCGCCACCTTCACGCCAATAATAGACCCCCTCGCTGACCAAAGCGACGTTGTCGCCTTCGCGATGCGTGTAGGCGTAGAAGTGACGCTTCAGCATCTCTTCGGCCAGAATTTCAAAATTCACTCCACCCAAACGTGACACTGTATTGGTGAAGCACTTTTCCACAACATCCTGCCCAAGACCGACCGCTTCGAAAATCTGCGCTCCCTAGCACAATCAAAAGCAAAACAAAGAACAAATCATTTGCATATTTGAACAGATCAAAATTTAAATAGACCACAAGTCACAAAATCCAACCATTCTATACTTTGTAACTGTGCAATGTTGAGATGCCCATTTTGGCCATAACTTTGCAAATTCCCCTGTAACAAGCGTCGCGAAAATTCATATAAATCTGCTCGTCAGTGAACGGTGGTGTCAAAAGACCCATTCGACGTAGACGATAAAGCGTCTCGTAGACGAGATACGGGCATATAGCGTCGGCACCGAACCCAAGAAGTACACAAAAATGATGAATTTCACTGGAAAAGAAAACAAATTTTCAACACAATTTCCCTTGAACAACATCAATACTGTACCGTGCTTCGCCTGATTCTACAATAAGTCCAATTTTCATGCGCAACTTTTCTCGAATCAAATACTGATGCACAGCTCCCACGGCCAACAATGTACTATTAGAAGAAATTCAAAAAGGCAATTAAATATTGATTTGGATAGAAAAAAAAGAACAATTTTACCTTATTGGAACATAATCACGATTCGCTGCACGATCGGATATCACTATCAATTGATAATCATCCAATGCTGCGATGCAAGCATCGGCGCAAATTTTATCCAACGCAGGCAGCAAACCTCTCACGCCGTGGCGTTTTGGATAAACAGCATCAATTACTCGAGTCTAAATACACTCGCAATATTTTAACAATATATAAATTTCAATTGTTGAAAATCAAATCAAATTTTTAACAAAGCTGCTGAGATGTTGGTTTCCAAATTAAGTTTTAATACTAATTTCAAAAAAAAAACATATTATCCTCACTTTCCAACCACGGTAATTGTTCTTTTTCAATACTTCCATTTCGATTAATGATAGGATGGGTTGCTCGAGAAATAAACGTCTGCATTGTTCGGCCGAAGCGCTGAGGATGTTCGCTTCGGGTCCTATTGGGCAAGCCAGCGACATGACAATCTGCTCTCGAAACGGATCAATCGGTGGATTTGTAACCTGAGCAAACATTTGCTGAAAATAACTGTAAAGAGACGGACCATACTGAGACAAACATGCCAACGCTGTATCATTGCCCATTGAACCAAGCGCTTCTTTCCTGTATTATAAAAATGGAAAATTACTACTCAATTATGTGAAATGATAATGATGATAATTTATTACTTATCTCTGATCATCGGTACTACCAAAATTCCAAACGTATCATGAGTGTAAGCGAATAAAGTTAGACGACGATCGTCGTGTAAACTTTCGCCTTCTTGGGGAATTTGTGTAAGTTCACGAGAGATTAAATATTCGTATGTAAGTAAGCCATGTTTCACCTAAAATCAAGAATCATTTTTTAAAAAGATAAACGATGACGAATGAATGAATGAAATACAAGAAGAAAAAGCAAACCTGATAATCACGCAAAATATGATCAAGATCTATAACTTCTGTACGCAGCCATTTTCGAACTGGACGCAATCGAGCAATTTCAAGTTTCAATTCTTCATCTCGAGCTAAGCACTTCTTCAAGGTATCGACTAAAAGCATGCGCCCCGGTCTCAAACGACCCTAATAAAAACGGAAATTATTTCAAAATGATGATGCAATTCATTGATCAATAAATACCTTTCGGACAACACATTCAGGAGCAAGTACATTAGTTCCCACTTCGCTTGCCATGTAAATAATATTTTCATCAGTAATAACGTAGCGAGCTGGCCGTAAGCCATTTCTGTCCAAAATTGCACCTATGTATCTTCCGTCGCAGAAAACAATCAATGCTAAAATGAGAGTGAATTTAATTTTCTCAAAACCACCATTTACAAATTTGCACCAAAATACCAGGTCCATCCCAAGGTTCCATGGCCATTGCACTCCAGTTGTAGAATGCTTTCTTTTCAATATTCATCCGTTGATCCTTTTCCCATGCTTCCGGTATCACTGTCATGGCTACCTGAAAAAATTAAACACCAATGAGATATAGAAACACACACACACAAAATAAACAAAATTTTTAAATACT
This sequence comes from Trichinella spiralis, assembly GCF_000181795.1. Classification (NCBI taxonomy): domain Eukaryota; kingdom Metazoa; phylum Nematoda; class Enoplea; order Trichinellida; family Trichinellidae; genus Trichinella; species Trichinella spiralis. Next base: position 5,446,275 of record NW_003526943.1, on the reverse strand, counting down.
TCAGGAAGAGATCGTTCACCAGCACGGAACAAGAATTCTACCGTGCAATCCAACACTGCAGAATCGGACGGATTGTCATCTTCAATTACAGGAAACAATTTTTTCAAATCACTGCCATACTGTAGACTGGACATCAATCCTTCTCGAGCTTTCATCAAATTGATATTTCCACGAAGTGTATTCACTTCACCATTGTGAGATAATATGCTTAAAAATTATGCTTATTTAATAAATTTATTATTTCTAATAAAATCAAATAAAATTATTCATTCAATAATTCTAAAAAAAAGCAAATCTAACCGAAAAGGTTGGGCTCGTTCCCAGCTTGGCATTGTATTAGTTGAAAAGCGTGCATGCACCATGGCAATATGTGTTTCGAAATCTGGATTGACCAAATCTTTGTAATATAGCCAAACTTGGAATGCCGTAAATTGTCCCTGAAATATATAATTGTAACAAAATTTATGCCTTGTGAAATTTACATATTCAAATGATACCTTGTAGACAATTGTCTCTGAAGATAAACTGCACAAGTAGCAATAAATGCCTTGTCTAGGTATGGAATGTGAAGCTTGTTTTCGCATGAGAAATAGCTAAATCGAAAAATGTTCAAAATTTTGTATTTAAATTTAATCATTGTTGTACTTTTCTTTGAAATTCCGCAGTGGAGATATTTTCATAAGTTACAAAAATCTGCCGGATCAATGGTTCGGTTTGTCTGGCCAATTTTCCAAGTGCAGTCGAATCTACAGGAACATTGCGCCAACACAACACTTTCAAACCACAACCAGCAGCAATATCGTTTACGAATTCTTTTCCTTTTTTATAAGTTTCACGGTCGAAAAATATCAAACCTGTAGCATATTCCCCTTCGGGTGGAAGTGTCACTCTCAATTTACTATTAATAAATAAAAATACATCATATTTTAATTTTCATATTTGACAAAGTTAAAACTGTTGAAAAAAATTTTTTACTGCAGTTCGGTTTTAAAAAATCGATGAGGAATGCCAGTCATCACTCCTGCTCCATCACCTGAATCATTATCGCACGAACAAGCGCCACGATGCTGCATACGTTCCAACATTGTTCTAGCTTCGCTCAAGATCTACAACAATTTCACAAAATAAATTACACCTTGTCATGTAAATTGCTTATCGTCCTTTTTAAAATAATAATAATCAATTTATTAATAAATTTAATAAAACAATCATCTATTATTATTTTTACATATTAGATTGGTTTCGATATAAAAATCTACATGGTACTGTTTGTTTATCTTTTAAATATCATAACTCAATGTACACAGTATATAGATTTTTACATTTTTTTCAATCAACTTCTACCATAACAGCAAACATATATCAAAAATAACAAATCGATCAATGAAAATCTGTTTTTTTAGATATTTTTTTAAGAATTAACAATTTCTCATATTTAAAATTCCATTATATTTTTATCTTTATAGATGTATTTGTAAATTTAAAAATTATTTATGAAAATATTGAATTTTCTTTTCCTTCCGATTACGCAACAACTAACCAAATGCGTCTTTTCTTTTACCCTTTCATTTGACATTTCTATCGTTTTTTTTCTAAATGTACTTTTGCATAAACACGGATAATTATTTATTAAAACTCTGACGACACAAACACTTGTGCATAAACAAATTTCAATCAAATTCTCCACACTGTGCCAGTCATGCAGAAACCTTTAAAATAATTATTCACAATGCAATATTGATCTACAATTTGAGTAGTTCAAAGCACCAAACAACGGTTAACTTGTACATTTCAGTCTCACAAAACAAATGTCATGTTTATTATCAACTGTAGAAAAGCATTAAAAGTTACGCACGTAAACTCAAAAAATGTACAATTTTATAATGCATATACAGTTTAGGACTATTTTATTAATTAAAATTTTTTCATTGAATATCTGTAACACCATTATTATACTTGTTAGCACAAAAAACAGATTATAAGTTTAAGTTTAGTATTTCTGATTTCAATAAGTTAAAACAGCTATAGATATATTTTTTAAATAAGATCTAAGGTTTTATTAATTTTTTTCTTATTAAGGGTCATTTCTTAAACAAAATTCTCTCTTAAATTAAAACAAACCTTGTGAGACTTTACAGCATTTATACTGGCTACAAAACCAACGCCACATGAACCTTTTTCCAATTCAGGAACGTACAATCCCATCGGACATAATCTTTTATTCGGATTCATAATTTTTCTCTCTTCAACCAATGTTGAGTTTCAGATTAATTAATATTCTATAAACAGATATTTTGGATACTATAAATGCAGATATTGACTTTACAATACAGAAAACACTGAAAATGTGTATGCATATACTTGAAATGACAGCTCATCTCGATATCACAATTGTATAAATATTTATAATATACGTTTATCATATAAAGAACATCAATATATTATAAGAAGCTGTAAATAAACAGTCAAACATGCCACAGGATACGTGGAGAAAATACACTTTGAACATATTTAATAAACAAGCACGAAGCAATTAATCATCTCATGCAAAGAATGCATTATGTCATTAATCAATATATACGGTAAGGTAATTAAGTAACAATATATTGTGTGTGAAATTATAAAATGCTATTAAAATAACTTATAGAAATTATGATAAAGAAAAAATTATTCGAAATAATATTATTAATAAATTTATTGTCTTAAGAAATGCTGAAGAGACGAAAAATGTATCTGAACGATTACAAACAGTACAGTTGCAAGTATAAAATCATAGTATAAAAATCACTTAAAGAAATTATGGTTACCAATCCCATAACAAGAAAGAAGCGAAGTATCACTTTTCTACAACTGGAAAACAATGAGAATCAAGTTTCATGAGGTACTGTAAAAAATGCAACATGCAAGTTAGTAATATTAAAATTACCTTCTGAAAAATTTATTTGTGAACTATTGTCGCTCTTGTTATCAAAAATAAAATACAACTAACATCAAGGTATTTCATTTTTTTATTTGAAATGGATTCTAATGCTGAACTTAACTAAAATATTTTGCATTTTACTACTATATAAAATTTTATACCGAGGTGATTTTATTGATAATTAGATATTATAAGTGAATAACATACATAAATTTAACAAATCAAAAGTGAAGTAACTTTGCAGTTAAACTGAAATAAACTTATATGTAGTTATTCATACAAGGCAGTGAAACTTGATAATACCAAAGAGACGTGGCCAACCAAATTTTATCTTAAATGGTCATGTAGTGAATCTGTAATTTACATGATAAAAGATCGAAATTAAAGTTTAAACCTAGTGGCGTCTATAGTGAAATGCATGAAGTGCAAGTAATAGAAAAAACAAACTAAACCATAAACTGTCATTTATCGAGAAAAGCATGTTCAGCTTGTTTTCAACTTCATGCAAATGACCTGTTTGTGAAATTTTATAATGAATACATTTAAGGATGGTTAATAATTTATGCATTTAAGTTCAAACTACACAAAAAATAAAGTTCATTGTTTTTGAATTATTAAACAATTTTGGATTATACATCATACTGATAATACTGAATGTCCATATTGGCATTTTATAAGGTTAATCATGGTAGAGAGAATGGGTAGTGGATTGATTATGACTTAATATGCATCATTTAAAGAATCACAGTAATATTATTTTCTTACGTGTTCTTCATGCATATTCAAATAAACCAAATCTATTATTCCACCACCGCCTTTTCACATAGTAGTTTACATTTAAGATATAAACAGTTTCATTTCATGTTATCCATTTCTCCTAATGTTTATTCCATTAGTCTTTTAATTATTTATTCGTCTTATTTATTTGGCATCATGCCAATGCATACGCAGAAGTGCGTGTAAGCATAAAGGCACAAAAGAATCGACATTTCTTCTATCTGATTAAATAAAATCGAAATAGCTTATGTAATTTGTGGGAGTTAGAGCTGATATTATGCCACCTAACATTAAGAGAAAACATTAACCTTATTGAATTATGAAAATTATTCATAAGTTATCTCGTATTTTAAATTCCTAAAATTTATTTGTATTACTAATCTACTTAAATGACTTGATTTTTTTAATTTTTAAATATTTTTTAATTTCATTTATGCAATTTCAAAATCCTGACCACTACAGTATGCTGACTTACAGTAATATTGCAGCAATATTTAAATAAGGGTTGAAACTATTGCAAACGCTTTACCAGGGATTTGATTTGAGCACTCTGACTGACTGCTTAGTGGTGACCTCAACTTTAAAATTATTTTATCTTCGTCATCCCGCTTTTATGCCTGTGTAACGGTTCGTTGAAGTTCGTTGTTCACGGAAGCCTAGATTTGATTCTGCCTGCTTTTCCTCTCTCATTATCGACTTTCATTGATTGCCTAAAAATAGCCCATTTGAAAATTTTCTTATTTTATTGGTTAAATTCTTTTTTCTTTTCACTGGTCAAAATTATTTTAGTTTTTCATGAATGTTCTGAGGTGTTTTATGAACAACTTTTGTTTTTCTTAGAAATTTCATTTAAACATGTTTTAAACATGTTTCTTATGCATTTTAAATCCATTTGATAATATGTAATACAAAGAATAATAGTATTTTTGTTAAGAAGAAGAAACTGCTTTTTTATCATTAAATATTTTTATGTTGTTTGTTTGTGCTTATATGTTGAAGTAATTTACTGCAGGTATTTTATCCCCTTCTCAATTTATAAATTACAAATGAAAAACTAACACACACAAAACATTACGTGACAACAAATATGACTTTATTTAGCGCAGCGTACTTGCTTTGTGTTCAATCTAGTTAAGATCAAATGATTAATATAAATATGCACAGTTAGTTGGCAGCTGTGCCTTATTATTTGTGTTACATTAGTACGACTTGCTGAAATTCTTCAACTTCGTAATGTTGTTAACTGTGATGTTCACCGAAATGCTAATTCCCCCAACATGAAATATTTGTGATGGTATAGTTATTTATACGTTGCTTTAAGAAATTTTGACGATTTAGAATCAACACTTTAAATTGAAATCCGTGTTACATTAATGATAGTTAATAGTGAACGAAACGTCTGTCACTTTTGAGACAGTAAAGATAAACAGTTAAATTTTTTTGTTGGAATAAGTTTTAGATTTTATATCTTATGCACACTGACCAATTATTAACATAAAGTTTCAAATTTCAGCGTTGAACTCAATGAAAACTGTTATTTCTGCGATAATGTTAGCATCATTTTCCTTTAAATTATAGAGGCTTTGCAGTAAAGATGGTAAATTTATACCAGAGCAAGAATCTGAAGTGGAATAGGATCACTCGAAAAAGCTGTAGTAATTTTTTTGTACATGTTCAGTATTCGAGGTGTCTGTGCAATAAATATCCATCTGAATCGAAAACTTCTTTGGAAGTCAAGAGAGCTTTTGGATTCAGTAGGCGAATGATCTGTTGAAAAGCATTGCAATAAATGTATTGTGAATCATAACTTTTGACAAAGAAGGCTGTCATTATTTATGGTGGCAGCTCATAATTGTTTTTTTGGTGCCTCAAATCAATAAGCCAAATCTATTTGTTTGCGAAGCAAATTCTTAATGGAAAACTTTAAAAACCTTGCTGGCTGTGACGTTTCTTTTAGAGACGGATAACGAATTCAGAATGGAATGATTTTATTCCAGCTTTCAGTATGGCTGCTTTTCCAAAGCGCACAATTTGCTCATTCTTATTTATTCTTTTACTATTATGTTTAACTATGTTTGCATTTTAAGCATTTAAAATTTGCATATTCACTGAAACAGTATTGATCATTATGGAACTGAATTACCCATTATGCTTTTAATATGAACAGTTATTAATGGAAACCCAAGAAACAGCAGGAAATTTTTGAATTAGATTGAAAAAGAAATTTTAGATCCAGTTTGCAAATGATAATGACATAGTGGTGAATTTCTTACAAATCAAAACTGCTTTAGCCTTCATAAATTTAATTCCTTTTTTTGAAAAATATGGGCCCGCTCTAATTATAATTATAAATAAAAAGAAGATTATTTTTATCTGGATTTTTCACCATTATCATAGTTTTCAATGCTTTTTCGTTAAATTGAGAATTTACTTGAATTAACTTTGTTTCTGAAAACCAGTTTTAGATATGTGTTTCAAAAACAAGCTAAGCAATTTCTATGCCTTGATAGCAATGAAGGTGCATATAAACAAAACGCTGAACGCAATTGTGTTGTAAATCACTTTACATTGTATTCATTTCAGTAATATTTTTTGGTATGATGGGCACTGAAACAGACATTATTTAAAAAATCAAACAAACTTTGGAGTATTATATGTAGTGCTAATTAAATATTAGCATGAATGTAACTGACTGATTTTACTAGCTATTCTATGAAATGCTTTTATCATGATCTCAACATCTGGGATTCGCTTCTTGGACACATGAAGCAATGCTACGGTATTAAGAATAGAATAAAAAGCATGATGTGGTTGTTTTATTTTGCTGAACTGCCTGTTTGTCTTGAATAAATAACGAAACAGATTTCAGAAATAAGCTGTTTTACAATAACAGATGACAGTATAGTTTCAATACATTGTGTATAATGAAAATAAAATGTTCATCCATTATATTTCGATCAACATTTTTTTATTTCAACTGTTTTATTCATACAGATTAGAAAACTGTTTTGCATTTTATTTATATTTTTATATTATACTTCAATCAGCGTAAAATTAAATTAATATACTCACGCATGAGCAAACGCTAGATGGCGTAATGTTTAAGCCAGGGCAATATAGAAAAGTAGGCGTTACCATCGAATAGGAAATAAACCAATCAAAAAGTGGAATCAAAAGCAGCCGTTCATTCCTAGCAACTATTTATAAGCTTCCAATAACAATAACTGGGTCAATTCATAAATTAATATTAATCAGTATTCATAAATAAATGTAGATCTAAGACTTTTTTCTATAAAATGTGTATTAAGCAATAGTAATTTTTATTTTCCAAAATATATCAAAAATTATTTGAATTCTTTCTGATTTCTTTATTTCTAAAATTGTACTTGCCTATCACTTATTTCTTCTCTGTCTATTGTAAATAGCAGTCAATGCTGCTTTTGTCGAAGTCTTGGAATCTGTGACATTTTTATCTGTATCGCAATGTCTGTAAGTAATTGTTACTACATTTTTAATTCATATGATATATTTATTTTAATTTATTTACCTATCTTTTTCCAGCTTGATGTATTGCTTTATGCTATAACGTTCATTTACGAATTCATTTAATATTTGTTATTTCATTGACAGTTGTCAATGCATTTTGTATTTCTTCTATTTTTGTACTTTATTGAATTTAAAATTTAGATGTGTTAAAATTGCGATGCGATGCATCAGCTTTTACATCAATATGTCATTGTTTACTCGATCAATAGTAGTTTATTTTGTAGTATAACCGTCACATAGTATAATTAGGTTAACTTTTATTTAAATATTTTTAACGGAAAACAGTGTCAATTTTTTCTGATAAAAAATGTATTTATAAAATGCGTTGTTTTTGACATAAACATTGAACTGATTTTGTTTTTTAATGTGTTTGAGGTTAAAATGTGGTTTTCCTTCTTTCTCAGCTCTGATGACAGAAATTGTTTTGGTTAATTTGAAGCTTTCATTTTCAGTTATTTTGTTTTTTTTTATTTATATAAATGATATTTGATTTTTGAAATCGTGACAATTGAAAGAATTTCAAATTTAACGAAAAACTTATTGACTAATGAAGTTGAAAGCTGTAAACTTTATTAAACATTCAAATCAAGGTTACTTTAAACTTTGTCAGTTATAGGAAATGCATGAGAAAAACAGTTATTATTCGAAGAATGTTTGTTTTAATTACGTAGCTGCGATGTATTTTTATTATTATTTTGAATAGTTTTTTACAATTTAGTAACTAATTTAAAAAATTTTCTTATTGGCGAATTTCATGAAGATTTGGGTTGATTTAGTTTGTATGAATTGCAGTTAGGAGTGATTTGAAATTCGTTAATTGGAATAAATTATTTTATTAAATGTGCATCTGTTATCATTGTTTGACAGTTTTGAATTCTTAAAATATGTCTAGAGTTTTAAATTCTTAAAATATAAGTTTTAAAATTAACAGGAAATCAACGAATCCGTTGACACTTGCAGCAGAATTCAGCTTTTTCAAGTGCCTTTTTCAAAATTTCCAAACATTTGAAAATTTTAGTTTTATTTACTTATTTCAGTTATTTGTTAGTTAATAAATTTGTTTATTTTCATGATTGATTATGTGCATTGTTTATATATTTTTTAAAAAAATGCATTTTCTGTTTTTAGTATTTGGGAAATTATCCTTCTGGTTACAGCGGCGCTTATGGTGGTAAGCTTTTTTGAATGAATTGAGCAAATATTTACGTATTGTTTTAGAATTTTTCAACACTGGCGAAAGTATAGATGAATTCAATCCAAGAACATTGTAAGTTTTAACTAAGCATGTTCTCAAGCATTCAATTTGGCTATATTTATTATAAGGACTTTTGTATAAGTAACAATAATAAATGTGTATTATTGTATGAGTAACACGATGTATAAATAAAGGTTTATACGATTTTTTTTATTTTATTCATATTTAAATATAGGATATAATTTATAATTTTTCAATTCATAATCCCATAGGAGGTAGAGAATGTGAATTTTATTTTATTTATTACGTGTACAAATAGGGGTTATTCCATTTGAATAATGCTTACATTTCAGATACGTTGGAAACTTAGACGCAACAATTTCAGAAGAATTTCTGTTGTCTTTGTTTAGTCATATTGGAGGCGTCAGCAAATGTAAGATTATACACGAGGTAATTAATTGTTCTACTTGCTTTTTACAAATGTTCCATCCAATGTTGCATACTGTACTGTCATGTTCGAGTTTACATTTTGTTTTTATTTCATAAGAAGAGAATTGGGAATGTTTCACGCAAAGCTTATCATTGAAGAAAGCTTACTCATGTTGTGTATATATATGTTTATGTATATATATACTTAGTGTTAGAATTTTTATTTAGTAGATAATAAAGTATTTTTTTACTTGCACTGTCTCTTGGTAGGAGAGACTTTTGTTGTCAGCTTTGTGATTTTATTTTAATGTTTTCATCGTGAAAATATCCATTCCATTGAATATTTTGTCTAGGGTATTACCGAAGGCTGGAAAAACACAGCAAACGACTTTCTGACTCGCCTAGTCTGTTCTGCGACATTCTATTAAGTACCCTTTCATTCATTATATCTGTTTTGTACAATTTTGAGCCCCTCTTTAAGTTTTAAGAGAAACATATGAAACAAAAAAATATATATATATGTATCTATATTTGCATAAGTTTGCTTTGTTCTTTGCAGTGATTTGCAATCGGAACCATTTTTTGCACCAGACAAAAAATTGACAATAAGGTCCAGTCGTATTTATTATATTTTATACTGAGTTTTCATGAATTTTTATTCTTTTTCATTATTTGGTGTTCATGTTTATTTGGTTTTGAATTTTTCATATCTTATATAGACTGCCAGTGATCCGTACGCTTTTGTTGAATTTGTGGATCATGCTTCCGCCGTCCAAGCGTTGACTGCGATGAACAAGCGTCTTTTATTGGGAAAAGTAAGTGATTGTTACAATTTCAAACCACCGTTGTGAAAAGTTTAAAATTTAAATTAAAAATTTTTCATTCCATCCATTGACAATGAAGAACATTCAGTAAATGTATGTAATAATATTATTTTTCAGTTCAGTATTTCTTGTTGTGGAAAATATTTAATATTTTTGGTTTGTGCTTGTATATATGGAGGGGGTATAGGTGTGAATAGTTTGAAGAAGAGATATGCAAAATTAAAGAGTTGAGGTCAGTGTAAAATTTGAGGAATATTTGAAAATTTAATCTTCATATGAATACTATACTACCGCATAATTGTTGCATGTGGTGCGCTCAACAGAATTCTATCTGCTCAAAGCTGAACAAACACAGTTGCGTTTGTCGTTCTACGAATAATACATGGTGACAGATGTAGAGAAAAAGAGAGAGAGAGAGAATGGCAAAAGGAAGTTTCATGGTGAATTGAACTGGCAATTCGTCATTTTAATTTTCACATGTTTAACATTTGAAGAAATAAACAATAGTGCATATTTAAATTAACAGAAAAATACAGTATTCTTTTTTTTTACTTTTTCGTATCAATTCTGAGAATGTTTTTTTCAAAAAAAGATATATTTTAATGTTGCATTATGTTTCAATTTTTATTTATTATGAAATGTAAAAAAAGACTGGTAGAAATTTGTTTTGCTCGAAGCGGTTTTTCTGAAATGAATTTCAGTGAATAAATTTCTGCATAAAATTGTATGCGTGTAAGGTTTGTTTGAAAATTATACGTTGTATGAATTTTGCTTTTTTCTTTTGATTTGATTTGTATTTAAACATTGATGAGTAAAGATAACAATGCGGTTGTGATAGAAAAGGAAAAGTGGTGTAGATTTGAAATAATAATTTAAATTACTTGTGTTTGATATGTTGAGAAAAAATTTTTATATTAAGCTTTCGTGTACTCGCGTGCGTGCGTGTGTGTGTGTGTGTGTGTGTATTTGTATTTGTATTTGTATAACGGATATGCATATGTATAGTTGAATAATTTTTGGGGGGGGGGGTCAACGAATCAGTCGGCTCGGTGGTCGGCAGCTGTATTGACAAAGCGTACTGCTTACGTAGAAGGAGTGAGATAGAGATCAGAGCTGCAGGAGAAAAGCTACTGCGCAAAGCACATGCAAAAAGCACAGCAGTTCGCAATTTAATCAAATCGAATCTGTGTCTGTGTTGTTGTTTATCTCTCAATTCTCTCGTCTCGTTACATCGACAACAGCAGCTTCTTACTGTAATATACTTTTGTATTATTCTTGCTATAGCTTTTTTTTGTTCTCTTTTCTCGATTTTTATTTGTTTGTTTGTTTTCATTTGTTCTTAATTTGCATATCTTTTGTTGTTTTTTTTTGTTGCTACTCTTCTTTTCAACAGCACAAGTGTATTGTTGAAAAGTTTTGCTTCCTTCCTTCCTTACTACAGTGAAGGAAAAAAAAGTCAGCAGCTGCTTGTTGTTGTTGTTGCAATTTTTTATTTTCTTTATTTTTTTGTTCTTTTTATTTTCTTTCATTGTTGACAAAAATATGATCGTTTTGCCCGTGCCTCATTTGCATACATCTGCCGTTCAACAGCAACATTCCACCACCGTTTTCGCTCAGTCTTCTTTGAACAGTAGTAGCGGCGTTGCCGTCTCTTCGGACGCTTCGCCTCTGACGATGACGAATAATTATTCGGCAGTTTACGAGGGTTTGCCCATATTTCTTCTACCAAACACCAAGGCAGTGTTGTCACCGTTGAAGTTGCAGGTATATTTCTCTCTACTGCTACTACTGTAATCAAGGACAATATTTTTGCTTTTTTTTTTTGACAATCTCACTTTTTCCTCAAAAATAGCAATTGCTGCTGTAGAATAAATATTCTCCCACGGTGGGCAGTTAATATTGTTGTTGTTGTGTTGTTTTTTAGATGTAAAAAGTATTTTTTACTTGTATACATCTGTATATATATATGTATGTATGTATGTATGTATGTATTGTATTCTGATTGTTCTTTTCAAGGAAATGCGCGTCAACTGGGCCACGTCACCGGGAACGCAGGCTAAAGTCGACACGAGCAGTAAGTTATTTGCTTATTCAATTGTTCTGATTATTATGATTAGTTTAATTTTTTCTTTTTGAATTAATTTTTTTCTATATTGCAATTTAGAACATTTTCATGTATTTGTCGGCGATTTGAGTCCTGAAATTGACAATAAAATGCTCAGAGAAGCATTTGCTCCTTATGGAGAAATTTCGTAAGCGACCACCACTGCATCAGATTGTTCGTGCTGATTCACTTTTGTTCATTTCTAGTGATGTAAAAGTGATTCGAGATTTGCAGACGTTGAAATCGAAAGGTTATGGCTTTGTTTCATACGTATCGCACGATGTAAGCGAATTATTGTTCTCTCTTTTCCGTATTTTTGTATATATCTATATATATTTTTTTGTTGTCCATTCTAGGATGCAGAACGTGCTATTGAACAAATGAATGGTCAATGGCTTGGCCGACGTACGATTCGCACAAATTGGGCAACACGTAAACCTGGATTGCCGGGTAGAATTTGATTTATTTAAATTTACTCATTTGCACAATCCATATTGATCCAGCCCAAAATTTAGGACAGTTAACTTTTGACGATGTCATGGCACAGTCCAGTCCGCAGAACACAACTGTTTACGTTGGTAGTGTAGCCGCTAATACTACAGGTACGCGTATGATGATTGACAATATATTTATTTATATTTCTCTAATATACCACATATATATTTATTTATATTGTAGATGATGACTTGCGCCGCATTTTTGCCAGATTTGGTTCGATTTTAGAAGTGCGTGTTTTTAAACAGCAAGGGTATGCATTTGTTCGCTTTGACAACAAAGAATCGGCCGCCCATGCTATTTTAAATATTACTGGAACTGAAATCAATGGATCGAGTGTTCGTTGTTCTTGGGGAAAAGAGGGAGGATTGGCGGTAAGTTAACAATCTGTTGAAATTATTGATTTCGAAAATTATCATTCCATTATTAGTCGATCGTTTTTCCAATTTCATTTCATTAATTATACTTGTTATGAAATTTTTGCATATGAATAGAATAATTCAGTGATGCTCTCGAACAAACGAAGAAAATTTACTTTGCCGATGGCATTCGGTGCTACTTATTCACTTATTGACTAGTTGATTGTTTATTTTGTTTAGGCGTCGAATAACACAGCACCAAATTATGGATATGGTTATAATTTTAATAGTTTTTCAAATCCACCCGTAGCGTCCCATTCAGCTCCAGCAAATCCCAACTTTTGGAATCAGTATTACACAAGTTATATGCCACCACACGGTCAACCTGGCCCCAATCCAACACCGGCTGTGTACCCTCAGCAGTGGCAGCCTAAGTATAAGCACTGATTTGTTAATATTTTTCTTTTTCTGCAATTTTTTTGTGCACAATTTTTTTAGCTATTGGCCACCTCAAGGACAGCAGCAATGAAAACATCGATTGGGCCTAGTGATAAATCAATCAATCAATCAATCAGTTGATTAATGAATTAAAAAGTATACAAGTTATTTCTAATGCAGATTTCTGTCTTTTTCAAATAAATATTTCATTTGTTGTTTATTTTTATTTGTGTTATGAAAAGTTTCTTTATAATTTCATATTTATAGTTTATGCAAAGTATTTTTGTTTTACTTCAATGTAAATATGCCTGATGTATATATATATATATACACAACTTAGATTAATGGAGGAGCTCCAAGGCAAGGAAGGGGGTATTGTTGAAATGATTTTTCGCTGTGGAGAAATTCTTCGTCAGAGAAAACTTACGAAAAGACAATGAACTCTTGACACTTTCAGCACCAAGAAACCTAGGCTTGAGGTACCAAAGGGCGGTCATTCATCACAGCCATAATTATGATAAACTATGTAATCATTTTTTATAAATATTTCAAATAAATTTTATTATATTTATTCTGACTTCTGACATTAAAATCGATGTACTTAAACTAAAAACGCACGTTATCACGATTCCGTTTAATGCTGTTTCAGGAATGCATCATGACCGTTAAGCCAGGTATTACTGTATTTATTTGCAAGGAGAACACGATTAAGCAATTTCAAATTTCATGCGCAGAATTTCATTTCCCAAAGTGCATTCAATCACATCACCTCTTTTTACGGTGGACACTCCGGATGGGGTTCCAGTTAGCAGCAGATCTCCCTCTTCCATTGTGACGTCTTCAGTGACTGCGGCCAGCAGTTGTGGAATTGTGAATATCATTTGCTTGGTATTTCCCCGCTGCTTTACCTGTCCATTCACTGAGCATAGCAATTCAATTGAAGATGGATTTTCAATTTGCATCTTATCAATAAATTTCGACACCGGACAGCTGGTATCGAAACCTTTGGATATGAACCAAGGTTGACCATTGGCTTTGGCATGCTCCTATTACAGCAACAACAATAACAATAAATCAAATAAAACGTTGCTAAATCTTGTAATTTAGAATTAATTCAATTTCATGAACGTGCTTTACTTGCAAATCTCGAGCTGTCATATCCAAAGCCAAACAATATCCGGCTACGAAATCCATCGCATTTGCATTTGTGATCTGTTTCGCTGTTTTTCCAATCACCACTCCCAGTTCAACTTCGTGTTGCATTTTTTGACACCATTTCGGAATCTGGAACAAATTGCTCACAAAATTAGTTGATTGTAATGATGATAATCGACAACTCTGGAAATATGATCATGAATATTATTATTATTCAAAATAACACTACACAAATTGGCAAGCCTTCTGTCACATAAGCTGTGGACGGTTTGATGAAGAATATCGGCTTTTCAGGTATGCCTTGTCCCATTTCCTTCGCATGTTCTCTACAGAATCAAAGATGTAAAGTTTAATATGTTTTCCCTTTTTTCTTTTTTCCCAATCTTTCAAACAGACCTATAATTTCTGACCACTGCGACAATTTTTCGGCCGTATTTGTAAAATTGTTTAATTTTATCCGAAGTCATTATTTATTTTAAAAAACTGAAAAATAAAAATAAATTTTTTTAAATAAAATATTTCAATTCCTGCAAGAAGTATTTTCACCAAGTATATACCAACTGATAGGTTGAATTCAAAAAGAAATAAGCAGCAGAAAGTAGATTTTATTTGTTGAAGCTGAAAATGAGACGAGCAAAAAAAAAGAGTAATTTGAAGCACAAGGCTTGATTGTTTAATCAATGAACAAAAAAATGAATAGAAGAGTGATTTTTGAAAATTCAGTTGACGAATGTTGAAATTTCATATCGGTTGAAGATCAGCCAAGCGACAGCAAAGCCCATCGCCGAGCCGCCAACAACGTCGGTGACGTGATGCCAGCAATCTGTCACTCGACTGACACATACGAACACGCACCACAGCGCGTACAGGGACAAGGAGATGCGGTCGAAATTATTCAAATTCACCGACTTTCTGGTCCTCAAGCTCAGGAGATAGAAAAGCAAAAATGTGACCGAATAGATGGCCGCGGAGGCGTGGCCGGACGGGAAGCTGTGACGGGCGCTGAGCAGGGCGTGCACGTTGGTCTGGGTGCAATTTTGCAAACTCAACGCCACACCCTCGCACCGGTGCCAATCGATGTCCGGCTTGCAGACGGCCAGAAAGTGCGGTCTCAGCACACCGAACCAAGACTTGCCCACCAGCATCAGTACAATTGTCAGCAGGAAGCCGAACAAATATTTCACAACAATTCTGGTAAAATTGATGCACACCTTCCTCAGCCCTTCGGAACTGATCATCCTCCACTGCAAGCGATTAGCATTTTCCAGCTTTGAAAAAGCCACCAGCTCGTGCAACAAGCACAACATCAACGGCAGTCCGATGCTAACGCAGAGTAGCATTTTCACGCTGACCGTATTTTCCATGAACGGTTTGGAAATTGAAGCATCTTCGCAGTAGAATGTCCGTTCTCGGGTTGGAATTAAACCGTTGAAAAATTTATAGCACAAATAGCCAACTTAAAATGAAAATTCAAAATTTCTTAACGATAACATTCATTCTTGAAACAATTGCTATTAATCAAAAATTTATCCACTACAAACTGTATTACTTGAAAAACAAGCTGATGCATTCAATTCAAACTTTTCACGCTTAATGGAAATGAATTTCACGAAAGTAATACGAAAGTTGTTTTAAACAATTAAAAAACATGACAAAAACAATGCAATAAAATTAATTTCATACAAAATAACAAAAAATTCATTCAGATTATATGAAAATAAGAGGGAAATTTTTGATAAAAATTATTATCAAATTCATCATGACTCATGCAATTAAAATAGAAAAAAATAAAACAAATAAACTCAAATGAATATTTCTTTTTGTTTTATTCGTAACAAAATTAATTAATTTAATTAAAATACAAATTATTGAAACAGTTCAACTTAATTACATACTCAATTAAAAATAATTCAACTGCCCAAAATGAAATGTCTCTTCGATCATGAACACATTCACAGCAGCAAACATTCTTGGCATGAAAAAATTAAAATTTTCACAATAATATAATAAAATTTATTGTTATGATAAACATAAAAAATCGCACGAATGGAATAAAAACAAATAAAAACCTCATGTACCTGTAGCACTGAAGCCAATATCAAAAATGGCATATAGGATGCAAACCCAGTTTGAGGAATTCAAATGAGAGGGACGTAAAAGAAGAGCCATTTTTAACAAAAAAGTCTCAAATTATAAAATTTATGCCGAAAAGTTAATTTCAATGAGATCTTTTAATGACAAACGTACCTTCAAACTACAGTATATAATTATGATTGTCACGTTAACTTGATACATTTTCATCTGATTTCATGAAGAGGATCAACATTTAATTATTATATGCAATGTTGACACTTTGTAAAATATTCAAAAAACGGATCATTTATGATCAAATGCATTATATTTCAGTATTAAGATAATGTCACGAAACTTCAAAATTGAACAGTCACAAAAAATGCCAGTTACTACATTGAATGTAGCAAATATGCATCAGGTCCAAGTGAAATTATTTTATTATGAAGTATTAATAAAAAATTATCCTACAGCACACGCTTTCATATATATAAACTTTAATATTGAATGTAACATTTGAATCATTTCAAACTATAAAAGTGACTTCGAATTGCAGGTCTTTACTTACTATAGTTGAATAATAAAACTTATTATAATCGTAAAAGTGAAAAATAAATTCTAAAATTTTTTGCTTTTTGCAAATTAATTTTTAATTTCAGTTTTTTCTGAAAATCTGGAACAATTACTTTGTCTGGAATGCAAAGTCACTCATATTATTACTGTTATTAACAATTTCATGTTAAACAAAAATTCACTCTTTAAAACTTTATTTCCAAATTTTCAGTTGTAACAACAATTATCTTTCATTGTACGTTTATCTTTTTCAAGTGCTTTTAACTGTTATAGCATCATCTTCAGTATGAAATGGAATTCCATTTTTCATTTCATCAATTTCCATTGATTCCATTGAATTCCTGGATTTCTTTTTCTTCTTCTTCGTTTCTCCTGCGGAATTATTCGCTTTAAAATAATGCACATTTATTAACAGTCACAATCAAACAATACATTATCTATTATTATTAAAAAAATATATTTAAAAATACACAAACTAATTTACATCAAATATTCACCTGAAACATCAATCTGTTCGAAGTTTGCGTCTTCCAAAAAGTCGTTTTCCATACTGATCGAATCTTGCTATAAAAGAATTTTTTCAATTCAACTTAAAAACAAATTCAAATATTCGAATAAAAAATTAAACTTATTATTATTAACATTTAAAGCAACGTAAAATTAAACAAATTGTTTATAAAGACAAAAAAATTTCATACAGTTCCATTGTTAAAGCTTTCTTCACAGCTAGCAATGATAGCAGCTTTTGCCTTCTTCTCTGCTTTCAACTGTTTCTTCAAATGTTTCAATGCGGTATGCTATTTTTAATTGAAAAAAATCATAATAATAAAATAAATTACGTCATAATAATAACAACATCGGTTTACTTCTTGCAACTTTGCTTCAGACACGGCTTCATGCATAACCTCAATGTTTTTACGAGGAATTTCTCCACTGTCAAATAATTTCAAACGTTCTTCGATCTAATAATCAAAGCAATATTTATAATTATTGATATATTTAAATAAATTCTCAAAATATACCTGTGATTTCAAATAATTTCCAAATGTATTAACAGGAATGTCGGAAAAATAGTCCAATCTTGATGCAATAGCACACTTGTTAGCCAAAAATCGACTAATTTTTCCTTTATTTTTCGACGATGCACGACTTATGAATGGTGAATGAAAAAGAAGACCGTATTTCGGTGTGTTACCTTCAATAAATATAATTAAATTATGAATAAAATATTTCACAGAATGCTTTCACACCTTTTTTCTTCAACGCTCGAAACAACGCTTTTTCAGCGCCAAGTATTTGAATTGTGGATGCTGGATATTTAGCAAGGTTGCTCAAACTGCCTGCCTGAGATATCAGCCTAGCGCCGATCTAAAATTAAATTAAATTTAAATATAAAAAAGTAAAAAAAAAGAAAAACCCATTTCCTACCTGATCACCGACTACGACGGCCAAATTTGGAGCACAGCATTCCATGCGGTCGTTCAAATAGTTCTGCATCTGTTTTCGATAATCCAGCATGTTGATAACACAGTCGCAGAAATGATTAATGTTCATCAAATCCATCGCACTGATTTCCATTCCCATCGATGATCGAGAAGTGTTCAAAATTTCAACAGCTTTTTCTTCATCGCCAACAATTTCTGAAAATTCATTATTAAAAAATAAAAACTGCCGTAACATAACAACTGAATGCAAAAATATTTTTAAAAAATAATATTACCAGTTAAATCATGCAGCATTTCTTCAGTTAGATTGTTGCGATCACCGATGTACTTCACACAGCGGCAGTAAGCATATTGATCTGGCACAATTTTAATTAGCTCAGGGAAGTGACACGAATACCTTCAAAAAACAATTCTAATATACAAAACAAAAAACACAAATTAATCAGTTAATTAATACCATTCTCGAATTCGCATTACAAATTTGTTGCAATCCTTTTCCAACTGATCAATCAAACCGACAGCTTGAATAATCATGTTGTCCACACGATTTACGTTGAACTGAACCTTAAATGGAAAATAATTGTAAAAATGTTGATAAAATTAAACGTACCTTTCCGCGAGAAAAACTATGAGCAAGACCAAGCTGAGTGATAAATTCATTTTGTTGAGACATTTTTTTAAAATAGCTTGTAAAATGATAACGAATGCCACGCAATATTTCTGGCACAGCGTCCGTTTGCAAGCACTTCACGTTTGGAAACTGTTCGCAAATCGCTTGGCCCAACCTTGAATCTCCAACGCCCAATTTTTCACGTGATTCACTTCCTCCTGGTAAACTGTTTGCCAGAAAATTGAGCAAATCTTTGTGCATCAAACCTAAATGTGAGATAAATTTTAATCAAGCTTATTGATAATATTTTAAAATTAATAAATAAAAATAAAACTCAAAAATAAATAAATGTTGACAAAATTAACAAATTAAACTATTTAAAATTTACAACAAATGCTTAATTAAATATAAATTACGTCTTTAAAATGTTTGCAAATTCGTACAAAACATGATAAAAGCAGTTCACCTTCGCTAATAGCATTGCAATTGTTCAACGCTTCGGCCGCATCAGTAAATTCTTCATAAGCATATAATTGTACAAGAGTGGAGAATTTGCCAAAATCAAGAATACTTCCTTCGACCTAAACATCTTCCATACTAAAAAGGCAATTACACAATACAAATTGTACCTGTGGTAAAAACTTGCCCACATCTTCAAACTGCTTTGTACTGAACAACGCATATCCACTGGCGTGTTCATAGAGTAGAAACAAAGTATGCATTGCAGACAGAATACCTAAACAATTTATATAAAAAGCATTATAAATGCAAACGTTTAAGAAAAAACAAAAAGCTCCAGTTGCATAGCACACTTTCAAAGCAAAAGACATTGGAACACCACCGCTTTTTATTTAAAAAAATAAATTAAAAAAACATGTTAAAAAATATTAAAAATTCATAAATGTAAATTATTCAAATTAATTTTAATAAATGATCAAAGATCAGCGTTGCCGTGAAGATTGCTTTATTAACTTTTTACAAATCAAGTTCAATAAGTAGGTCGTTCAGAAAAAGACAAAAAATATTTTATATGGCTATTTATCTTCAATAATTCAATTATTAGGAATAAACTGTCTAAAAGATTCTTTTATGATTTATATAAATTAATCATAATATGCTAAATTCTATTATACCATAAATTAAACAACAAAACAATCAAACAATTTGCTCATGAAATGCTAGTAAATAAAGAAGCAGTTGTTAAATATTAAAAATTTATTCCATAAAAATAATAAATCTCGTATTCTAATAATTAGAAAAACTATTCAGAATGAAACAAAAGTTTCATAAATGCTTATGTAAACCGTAATATGACTTACAAGTACAATAGCTTTGTATATACTGTATCTCGAGAATGTTGAAAATAAAAATTAATTTTAACATATAAGTTACAAATTATTAATTTTACAGAAGTATAAACTTTACTCCTAATTTAATGAAACTGGTATTAAACTTCACAACTATGTCTATTATTTGAAACAAAGAAATGAATAAAATTCCTCTTATAGAATAATGCGAGCAAATAAATGAAAGAGTTATTTCAAGTATTCTGTGAATAAGCAGTTGAGGTCAAAATTCTCTTTTACGTTTCCTTCAACTGAATTTAACTTGTCTATTTACATACAGTATGTACCTATCTATTTTTAGATTTACTGTAAATAAAGTTTATTTATTTTATAGTCAGTTTATCCAAGTTTGTGATATTTCACATGATGAATTAAGTAGAACTATATTATTCACTATGGGACCGTCATTCGTAACATATATCATGTCATATCATAATTCTTTTATATTATTTAGGGATGTCTGTTCAAGCTTCTCAGAAAACATCCAGGTACATTCGAAGGTTTTTCTCTTTTTTTAACAGCGTGATTTTTCAAAACAGTGATGTTCGTGAACATAGGAACCCAACTATGACAACTGATCCAAAGTCATTGCGATTAATATGGATAGATTGTGAAGTATTTAAGTTTAAAATAAACCATTTAGTTGAACTTTGAAATATTTATCATTTAAACAGATGACTGGGCTTGACATCGATAATGATCGGTTGATGGAAATTGCATGTATGGTAACTGAAGGAGATGAAAATTTGACTATCGTAGCCGAGGCAAGATTTCAACATTTTAAATTTTCAATTACTTTATGTTCAATTCTTTTTTTAAGGGTCCAAATATTATCATACATCAAGATGATGCATTATTGGCCAACATGAATGAATGGTGCAAAACGCAGCATGGGAAGGTGATATTGAAATCCATTTTTTCAGAATAATTGTACATTTTAATTATGGGTATTTGGGGGGATGATTTTTATATTGAATTTCAATTTTAGACAGGTCTTACTGAAGCAGTTCAACAAAGTACTGTTACAGAGAAAGTAGCTGAAAAGCAGATGCTTGAATTTCTTAGTTTGCACACATCTCCTGGATTGTGTCCTTTAGCTGGCAATTCTATTGGCCGAGATCGTCAGTTTATTGAAAAGTACATGCCTGATTTGGCGAAGCATATTCACTATAGAAATGTGGATGTCACTACTATAGCTGAACTGTGCAAGTAAATCATTTTTTTATCATAAATGAAGTTTTTAATAATTCAGATTTGAAGAGTGACATTGTTCGTTTACTATGTATTGACTGTTTTAAAACGTGTAGCTGTTTTTGTAATGCAGTTGTCCCTCAACATTCGTGGTATGTGAGTTCCGATGTACCGCGAATACTTGTCGCTTCTATTCACACGCTCCGCTGATGTCTTATTGTCTTACGCAGTTCCCTAAAAACTGCATGGGATATCACAGAGCGTCTACTGATTTGCATGTTAAATATTTATTCCATATTTATAATGTTTATTCGGTCGATTGAGTGCATAACAGTCCACATTGTGGGTGTGCGTTCATGCGTGCAAACTCGCCAGAAGTGGATGGACTATCCTATTTTAAAAAGTATCGTTATCGCTGCATTCGGGTTTTTCGATCCCATGTTGTTCCCAACGAGACCATTTGTTAATGATAACCGGATACGTTGGATAAAAACTGCAGTTTTCATTTATTTTGCCTCTTCCAATAATATCAGTCAGTTATCACAAATCCGCGAATGTCGAGGGACGACTGTATGTTCAACATTGTGTAATGTTCAATTATTGTTATCATTAGACGTTGGTTACCAGATGTCACTGCTAACACCCCTGAGAAAAAAGAAATGCACAGGTACAACTATTTGTTTAATGAAGATTTTTTAATACATTAGTTGGTTAATTCAAATTAGATTCATTTAGAGCATTGGATGATATACGCGAAAGTCGATTGCAGCTTTTGTACTATTACAATAGTATTTTCAAACGAAATCAGTGAAATTGCTTCAGTTGGAAGAAATTTGGAAATTATTTTTCATTTTACTAAAATAAATTACTCGTGGCAATCAGTTCTTTTTTTATTTCAAGAAATTAAATGCAAAAATTTCAATACTAGTATTTCTTTTGATACAAAATTATATGAAAAAAAAGTATAATTTGAACAAAAAGAAGGCACAAAATGCGATGTTGATCTTTATTTCAAATAATATTTCATGCAAAAAGCGAGTAACTTGTGTCTGAGCAAAAATGCAAATTTATATAACATTTCCTCGTAAAAAAGGATAACACTGTTTTCTGCCATATATACACATTAAAAAGAAACGAAAAATGATAACAATGTGCAAAATTTTTGGAAATAGAGCAACGGACAAAAAAAAGCGCTGAGCAACGATGTTCTGCAAACGACGGGATGAATCAATTGAGTGAAATAATAATAATAATAAAATAAATGAAATGACGATCAATTGGAGGAGGATTCTTGTTCTGTTTCCTGCTTCAGTTGCTTGTCGACGTTGGACCTGCCCAACTGTGACATCGGATTGCTCGTCTTCTGGTAACTTTCTCACGACGCCACCGGCATACGGTTGTCAGTCGATGTAAGCTAGATGTACGTGAAGCGAAAAAATTCGACGATGTTGATGGCAGGTCGGTCCATGTTTCGGGCATTTCTCTTCGCCGTATACTTTGACGTAAAATTCTGCAATGTACAAGTTTTGAAAAAAGCAATGAAATTTTTCTTCATTATTAATCATATCCGCATAATTTGCACAAATCTAACATACTGCAGTGCTTCAGTATATGTTGGAGGTGGTTGCATATTAAAAAAAGATGAGCTTTCATGGTCAATATCTTCCGTGCTAATCGGTTCGAAACTTTTGTCTTCCTAAAAGTTTTCGTAAAATGAATAAAAATATTACATATAAAAATTACTTATGAATGTTAATTTAGCTAACATCTTCGATGACTGTACTTGGAATAGGCGCATCCAAAGCCATGCTGTAAGAAGGAAGAACTGGACAAGTTCCATCAACACTTTGACTAGAATTTGTCGAAAACTAAAACCAAAAAAGTCCAAAAAATTATGCAATTAATTAATTAAAAGGAAAACACAATTATACAAAATTAAATGGCTCAGGATTGAACATTTTGTAAAGCCGGGTAATGGCTTTCATTAGCACCAAAACTCCGCAGATAACAAAAATTGGTCCTACAATCCAAACTTGCGGCGAGGTCCCTGCAGAACAGAAAAAAAATTATGCTCAAAATGTTATTCCAAACCACGAGATGAACTCACCACGACGATCGTATGTTATAACTAAAGCTTCACTTTTCGAAGTAAGTACTGAAATTAAAATACCGACGCTAATCATTAACAAAGAAATCACACCGTAGCAAATGCTTGTCGAATCCATCCACCACCATCTGCGGCGCCATGGTTCTGTAAATAATATTTTTTTATTAAATGAATATATTTTTGGAAAAAAAAAGAAAGCAACAATTGCCATATAAATTAATAATACAATTAAATTAATACTGAATATATGAATGAATTGAAGACTGTTTCGCTGCAAGAATTTCCTCTTGAACCATACTAAGCAATGAAAATTTTAACTTTTCATTTCAATTAAATTAAACCAAGAAATGTAAAACAATCATTTACTGGATTAAAAATACTCAAAAATGAAGTCTTGTAATTCGATTTTCTAATATTTCAATTTAATTTAAATTTATTTAACAAAATGTATTCAAGTACTTGAAAACAAAAACAATCTTACTGTGGATTTCCGCACAAACTAAAACGCAAACAAGTAACTTCTTTCAAAATTTGAATGCATTTCCATGAATATTATTTTTATATAACGACACAACTGCTATTTTTCAACTACATCATAAGCAGAATTAATCTTTCATCAATGGAGTAATGAAAAATCCGACTCGATGAATTATTCACATCACATGAATGCAAATATAAACTAAACTACCAAACGAAAAAATTGTAGAAAGATGTTTTCAAAATGGCTAATAAGAAATCTTTCACTTTACACATTAAAAAAGTACTTTTGATTTGTTTTTTCTAAATGTAAAAGATGATCTCTTAAAAGTTAATTGAAAAAAGTGTAATTAATTTTTCAAAAAAAGTTAATGTATAAAAAAGTGGAGTGTGAAGGGGAAATTTTATACACATAAATGAATAGGAATAAATAGGAACAATATTATGTGGTCAAATTGCGAAAGTAATGAAAAAAATGGACTAATATTTGTTTTCCCGTCAAAGATATGCGTCAAATACGGGGATATGTGGTGGAAAGTTAAAATTATCGCACTAATACAATGTTCAAATGACTATTTAAAAGCTGATCAAATAATGAAAATGCTAAAGCAACTGTTGAATAAGATTTACTTACAAATGCATGCGATCATATCATGCGTGTAATCAGCACAAAAACAAGAGAAAACATAACTTCAAATTAAAAAAAAACTTTTCATAAATATGGCTTCCTCGTTTAATAATTACATCCTAATATTTCGTGGGTTGAAGTATTTAAATTTTAAAATATTTTCAAATTATAAACAAAAAACAAAAGTTACGTCGACTGAAACGTCGTCGCAATTGTCGAACAAGATTCTGAGAATCATTACAACTTCCTTCTGATGAACTGATGGCACCGGGCGGGGGAAGGTTGCAGGCCATTCTTAAATCTTCGCACACCGGCGCGGAAGTTTCAGCTGGTTCATCTTCATCATTCATATTTTGTGCGGCATTACTGTAACAAAAAAAATAAAAGAAAAAAAACGATCAGCTTTATAGAGAGAAGAAATCGCCCAAAGGGACCTGTCAGAATCATCCAATCGGCTAACAGTGCTTTCTTTGCCCATCAATTAGACGCGACTGCTTTACTGGTGCACGCAACGATTTGTTTAAACAACAGGTAAAACGTTTCGAATGGAAACACTGACGGTGTTATGTAGAAAATCCTCAACTGGAAGTGATTCTTCGACAAATAAATCTTTGGATGTTTAAAAAAAGTGCAAGTTCGATTTGAAAATTTAAAACGGGCTATTTCAGAAATTGCACAACGAGCAAATTACGCGTCAATAAATAATAATGAAAGCACAGTTGAAAAGAAAACACTACCATAAGATGGATGCGAAGAGTAAATAGGTAATCACGTCTCTTAAGGGCTCAATTTATCACAAATTTTAAAAATTAACACTTTTATTTAAGTATTATTTTAAAATTCATCGTATAACTATAAACTGTAGAGAGTTAGTTCAAAATAATTGACGATTAGGATATTTAATGATGCCATTTATCGGATTTGCGATCATGTTGCTTTAAATTCCAGAAAAGGTACAGTATGGATGTACAGTATAAGGTTCTGAACTTTCAAAGTTCGAATGTTTGATATGCAAAATTTAGCAGAATTGTATACTGATAGTATGTATTGTATTTTAAATAATCAAAAAAAACAATTAACAAATACGCACAGACTGATTCACGTTCTAGTTGATAAGTTGATAAATCATGAACCATTTCAACGTAATCTTTTTTTAATTAGAAGATTTTCACGTAATTATAACAATGAATTGCGTATAACGTTATTGAAAATTGCGAATGTATATTTTTTTTTCTAATTTACGAGAGACGAAATTGATGACGAAGTTTATTGAAATTAGCATCATCGATGACGGGAACTTTTTCTCCAGTTGTCTGAATTTGATTTGAATAAAATTTATGTGAATGAAAAAAAAACAGGGACCATTTTTATCAAGGCGAATATTCTCATTGCTAATGTTGTAATTGTTCAATACTGCTATTGTAAAATTGCAACTTAACGCAAAAGTTAACTTCAGTGTTGCATAATTTTGTTGTTGTTGTTGTTGTTGATTGCTCTCATCTTCAATATTACTGTAATTTTCTTTCAGAAAAGCAAAAGAAAAAAAAAGCATATAATAATAAAGCAACAGATTTTCATTACCGAATTCAAGAATGCACCGAGCCAACCCGTTTGGCGAAGGTGAAAATGGTGAAAAGTGGAATAACAATAATTTTGAGTGAAAGTTGTGGGACAACTTGAGACCGGCCAAGCAGAATGCAGACAATGAATAGCCGGGATGCATAATAGACCAGCCGGTAGCAAAGGTCTTTGAGACTTTTGCTGCAGCAGTTGAAAACTCTTAAACTTTGGAAAAATGCAATTGCCATTGTTTACTGATCCAATTCTGTGAAACAATGTTGCAAATATTCAGTGGAAAAAATGAAAATAGAAAAAAGTAACACTTTCATTGAAAATGCAAATTCATTTTATAAATAGTAGCATCAATTTCCACATTGGACACACTGCTCGTTGAAAATCAATACATACGATGAACTGATAGCACAGTTTATCATCATCTCAGATTACACATTCAAATTCATTGTAAATGTTCTCAATTTGATGATCAACATTTTCCACATTAAATAAATGCGACATTTCTTCTACACATACATATGAAGAGCATTGCATTTATTGCAAAGCAACTCTTATTCTTTTCTCCGTCTACTTTATCTAGTGCTGGTTTATTTGAAACATATTACAACTTTTATCCAAAAAATTACAAGCAACATGAAATTGATTGAAATTTGAATTTTTCAAATAAATTCAAATGTTTATTACAATGCATGCAAAATAAAAATGCTTCTACTGACAGATTAAATACCATTGTGTCTGTGTGTGTATGTGCGTTTAAGAAACTTGATGATAAAGCTCAGGCATAATAAATGAATACATTGGTAAATTTACATATAATAACATCATTAACATTTTCAAGGACATTTCTTTTCAACAATTCCACGTCCAGTTTCTTCATATTCTTGTTTGCTGATCCACATCTGTTGAAAATTAGCCTGAAATATGATCACTTTTCTTATAACCTTCCAAATAACTAATTAATTAAAAGGTATTTTTTGCTTACTAATGAAGCTAAAATTGATCCTCCAATCCATGCTCCAAATCGACGCTCTGATGCCGTCACGGCACTGTGAATTTTCACTTTTGCATTCTATAATTCAACATACAGACAGATATACGTACACATAAATGACGACCGAATGAAGGAAAAAGTTGAAAATTACTGATGAACTTCTCGTATTAACTTCATGTATAAATCGATCGACAAACCCGGACAGTAATGAATTACCGCCAGTAACAACGACAGAGTTGTACAAAGCCTGAAAATGAAATTATCTCATCTTTTTCCAATGGACACATGAAAGCAAAGCTTACAGTTCTGTAATCACTGTCACATATATTGACACTAGTGTGTACAGCACTGCTCACGGATAATGCAGGCTGAATGTTTTCTCCCTGAAAAAGCTGACAATAATTTAGCAAAATATGGTTCAAAAAAATAAAATTATATACTTTTAAGTAAGACAAGTCAAACAATGCTTCTCCAACTTCAAAACGCTCACGACCAAAATCTACACTGAATCCGTTTGGAAATTCAAAATTCACTCTGGGAAACTTGTCCACAATGCTAAAAAAAATGCTTTTGTACAAATTTAAACAAGAAATCAATTCTAATCAAGGGATTTTTATTATTACATTGGATCCAAAGCAGCATCTGAAACTTGACAAACCGATGCTTTGAAATCTTCCAATACTTCCTGATAGAGAATAGAAAAATCATATTAGAAAAATTTTCTCATCGAATAAATAAAAACAGATTACCTTGATACCAAAGTCATGAAAAGATGACGTTACTTCGGGAAGATTTTTCTTTTTCTTCCATCTAGGTGGGTGACCCTCGGAAACGGGCTGTTTGGATTTTACCATGTATTTCGGAATTACTTCAATTCCAATTTCTTGGAATAATTTTTTGATATGATTATTTAAGGCAATGCCACCGAGCGAGGTTTTCACAATTGCTTCAAATTGATAACACAATTTTAGAACATCTGCAACAAACAATCAAAGTTGAATAAAGAAAAAATATTACCATTGGTCATGCAAAATCCATCGTAAACGGGAGAAGCAGTTGTATGCGTTGCCCCACTGTCGAGCACTATGGCCGTCTGCCTTCCGTTCGCAAAACTGTAAAGCAGACTTTTTCAAATTTATCAACAAGAATAATAATTCAATCATACGCGGCTAAAACGGAGTTTTTCGCAACATAAAATGCAGGTATGCCAAATTTTTCGAACATAACTTCTGTTAATCGTTCTCGTTTAGTTCTTGTATTCCACTAAAGAACAAAACTTATAACAATCAAAACTACGAACTTATTTTTGCATACTTACTGAAGCTTCAGAAAATAGAATTGGATAATTGCAAGTATTTTCCATGAAAAAAATATTAAAAGCGTGCATTAAGACATTTTCAAACATATCCCAATCATTAACTAAAATTTTCACATATAAAACTGCATTCATAAATACATTTCTAACTTACTTAGTCCATCCTGCAAAAAGGATCCATATTCAACTTCAGCTCTGGGAACATGTATAGCGTTTGTACCAATGAAGTATTTGCGAAATTTATTATTCGACGCATATCCACCACCTTGCAGCAAATCACCATCAGCAGTGTCATCTCCGCTGACCAGCGTGTCGTCAATGTAGCCATAAACACCTGGCAAGTCAAGCTGAAAGCAGCTCTGCATTTTAGTTGACGAAATAAACACAATTTAATAAACCATCAGTTTCTCGCACCAAATTTTACAAGCGTGAAGATGCAAAAACGATAGCTAAAAATATACCTTCGGATTATCATCTCCTGCGTATCCAATTCTGAAAGAATGATGACCTGGATCAAGCACCAACGCGCCGAGATCATCTAAAACAAAACGTACTGATCAGAAATCATCAAACATCTTTAACAACTGCACTAATAAGCATATCAGTGCCAAACTCTACGAAATATTAAAACATTACATGAACAACATGATTGATTACCTGCACTATTAAATCCAGTCATGGTGCTGGCCGCAACGAATGCAAATTTGTACTTCTAAAAAATGGCTGCAATTCGAAAAATTATATACATTATTTATGAATCAGTAATCTTATTTTTTGCATAACATAAAGTTTCTATTATACAGAATATTCATTTTGAAAATGCAATCATAAAAATGCTCCAATTTTACCACAAAAATAACTAAAACAAAAATGAAATACAGTATTTTCAATTAGTTGAAAATCAAGTTCAAATTTTCAAATGCAATAGGCTTCATAAATAGAGAAATCAAATAGACCATATTTTTGTTTTTAATACAAAAATGTTGAAAAATTAAATTATTTTCATTAAAGCATTTAGAATATGATTTTATTATCTATACTGCACGAGGCATTTGACAATGTTTTAGCTGAGCTTATTGTGCAGTCACGGTTATGCTGAAGCTTAAAATGAGCTTAAACTTTTTTGCGAAATTAAATTTATGTTTTTCATTTTTTGGCACTCAATTCTTTAAGGCAGACTTTTGAAGCATTTGAAATTGCTTTCGCTAATGCATGAAATAAAAAGTAGGGCTGTTAATCCATAAATCACATATTCTAAGTGTACAGCATCCAAATAAATATTGAACTCGACATGTTATTATTAATCAAAGCCAATTGTTATTAGTATTTTTATTTAAACAATGCTAATCACGTTTAGTATTCAGTTTGAATTCAACCATCTTTCTCCAAATGAACGAAACGAATAAAATTGGCGTTGTATAAACAATTGAATTTCTAAATATATAAATATATAGAAGTTTAATGTTTTTTCGTACGAATTAACACGACAAAATAACAAACAGTAACAAAAAATAATAATCATCTAACGTGAAAAAAGAAGCACTTCGTAAAATTATTATAATGTAAAATTCGATGATGTCATTATTATTGAAGACGTTGTACTGGAAATTCTTTTGGACATTCGCGGCCAGTAACATTTTTCGGTTTGAAAGATTTTAAATTTTCTTCCACAAATTGAAATAAATCGTCAACTTTCACAAATGGTCCATGAAAACAACCTGGCGGAGGCAAAACGCTAAGAACTTTGGCAACTTCAGCAGGTGGAGGAAATATACCGCCAGCAACGTAATGGAAAAATCCTAAAAAATGACAATTATTTTGGATTTATTTGAAGATTTCATCCTTTGATTCAAATAAACAATATTATCGACAACACATTCTTACCTTTCGGACACTCTCTTGGCTTATAAGGTAATAAACCAGAAATATCTGGATAAGTGGAGCATTGTGTACGTGTCAATGACAAAGTTTCACTTTTCAAAGCGGATGATTCCTAGAAATCAATTTGTAAAATTGTGCTCGTCTTGTACAGTACAGAAACCGTACCATGTAGCCTAACAAATCCAGCTCTTGTTTTTTACATGGCAGCAAATTCATAAATTTATAACGATCCACCAGCATTGCTGTGGGATTTTCTTGAAAACGTTTTGTCAATGCATGCTGCCGACGTTGATTTACCTTTGTAATTGTTGCCAAATCTCCAACAAGACTTTCAAATTCGACATACAAATTCCACACTTCTCTGAAACAATTTTCACACACGATCAGGGGATTTTTTTTTAATATCAGGGAAAAGTTTATTTTATTTGAATTAAATTCATTATATTTTCTTAAATCATCGAGGAAAAAATTTAAAATTACACTGCACTTTGTTCATTAAGCATTCCAGAAGACAGAATTCGTTCGAACAAAACACGCGTATTGGAATCTTCTGAAATAACAGCAAATATTCAAATAAAAATAAAAATAAAATTTTCAAATAATTGTTCACCGTTCAAACCCATCACAAATTTCAAATATGAACATGCAAACTTTGAATCGTTCTTGTATCTTTTCAATCCCAATTCATATATTCGAACAGAGATTGTCGGATCCTGAATAATTGCAAAACAAATAGATATTTTCAATATCAATATTTATTAATATTTCAATTGCACACTTTTTTCCAACGGTATTCCATCTCAGCAGCGGCAATGTACATTTCACATTTGGTCCTTTCGTCTTCTCTCGCCGATTTGAAAATTGTTCTAGCCGAAGCCAAACTGCCAGTTCTATTAGCAAACTGCATCAAGTGAATGTAAGCCTTAAAATAAATCCTCGGTTGTCATTAAACAATTTCAAAATAAATTTTCAAAAAATGTTTTCAATAATAGATATTATTTTTTATATATTCAAAATGCTCTCAAAATTATTATTACAACAGATCACAATTAAACTACGTGCATAATTGAAAAAAATAAATATTGTCAATCCTAATAGATGTCGAAAACTTACTAAAGTCGGATCAACATTTGGAATTTGAATAAAACTTTGTAAAACCTCTTTCACTTCTGAGTAACGCTTTTGATTTTCTAAAAATTGACTATAAACAAAATAAATCAAATATTCATCTTTCATTCCAGCATCCATAGCACGTTCAAAGGTTCTTGAAACTTCTTCGCTCAACTTTTCCGACAAATCAACTTCCTTAATAAAAAAAAGCATTTAAATAATATTATTTACAAGCAAATAATCATACAATTTAGAATCTGGTACTGTTTTCTTACATTTTAATATTTTCATAATTCTACTTACATCGATATCCCATATTATTCAAGAGAATATGAATAAATGAAGAATCAACTTGAAAATTAATTATTAATTTCTTTTAATTCAAAAAAAATCAAATAAGTTTACAGTAATAAAATATAAAGTTGAAAATTAAATTTAAAAAATCGTACATTGCGACTGTTGGCCGTTTCAATTGACTGTTCCATAAAGGAAATGAGATCGCACCAAAGCGCAAGACAATCGCTGAAGCACATTAACACCTGTTCATAAGCGTAAATTACTAAAAACATAAAATAAAAACAAAAATACATAAAAATTAAAAAACAAACAAAGAAAAAATCTACCTCTTCTTACTAGTAAGTCAAAGCATTGCGTTGCTAAAGGATTCGATTTTTCATAATCAATGTAAGCATACCAACGGGATAACTGATTCCTTTCAGAGACTGTATTTTGAAGAGGTACAGAAATACGTTTCGTATTTATTCCCACAAGCAGTTTTTCCAAACATTTTGCAACCTCACTAGTTTTCAAATATACCTTTCTGGCAGTATCTATACGGTTCTGAGCAGTCAAACCACCATATTTCTTCAATGAGAGTAAAAACCAATTAAAATATTTTCTTTCAATAAAATCACATTCACTTTTTCAAACTGTTCGTAATCATTCCAAAGAGCAGCAATGTTTTCAATCGGACAACTAATACCTCTTAAAAACACTCGCCTTATTTCATCTACATTAGTATCTGCTCCTTCAGATTCCTTCCTTGCACCGCTTTCAGATTCAGGTAACCTAAATTTCATGAAATAAATAACAAACATTTAAATTTATTGCATGCATACAAAAATGAAAAAAATACTTACATTTGTAAAAGCCACTTTATAAATTCATCATACACTGAATATGAATAAAAATCTAAACCAATTTTGTCAAGTGCAAATTCATATGCTTCTTTTATAGACTTCCTAGATAAAAGCTGGTTTAATTTAAAATCTTGAATAATAAGTAAATAAAATATAACACTAAATAATTTGAAAATTAAAAAATGCATTTGAATTATGTTTGATTTCATTTAAAATTTATTCAAGATGCAACTTCTTTTAAAGTAAAGTTGGTATTAAAATAATTTAATACTTGAATCCAGTGACACATGATTTTGTATCACGAACATAAGCAAGGTAAATTTTCCAAACATCGATGTGCAGCACTTTGAGCAAGCAACGACGAAACAACTAAAATTTCAACTACGGTTTAATAAACATAAATAAATTTTGTTATAAAACAAAGATGATGCTCACCGCTTCTACTTGAACGAATGCCGAATTGCTTAACTGAAAACAAGTACATCAGTCTGATTTAATTACATAACAGAATAATAACACTGATGCAAGAAACCATTGCTTTTCTTATGAAAATACAAAAATATTTCAATACAGCAATATGAGAAAATTAATTTCATGAAATACTGAGAATAAGTTTATTCTTTACTTTAAATATGCATGTAGATATAACAAACCTCAAATCGAATAAATGATGTCCAATACTGAGGACTAGAAGGAAATGTCTCAATTAGTTTATTGTACATAAGTCGCGCTTCCTCTATGGGAATTTCCTTTAAAAACATTGAAATTAGATTTTAAGAAACATTTGAAAAAACACTCTTACTTCGACTGATTCCAAGAAATCCGACCAAGCTTCAACATTTAATGGATTTGTAAGAATTTTTTCTTTAATATCATTGACTGAAATGGCAGCCATACTTCATACCAAGGCAACACAACTTAAAAAAATAAGATTAAAAAATTTATAATTATACCTATTCATTTACTGTTCTACAGCATTTTAAAACTATAAATACAATACTCTCTGTGAATCAGTCTTCATAACCTGCTCAGCAATAAGTATTAGCTCATCAACATACATGAAAGTTGTTAACCAACCTATGAGTTATATTAACGCTAACTCACCACATATAATAATATAATTAATACTATGATACTCATACTGAATCAATTTAAAATGACTTGAAGTAATAATCAGCTTAATAAGATAAAGAGAGATTTTGCAAAATATTTGTAAAAGATATTCATTTATCATTCACATATAAAACAAAAGTCTTGTTCAACCGCATGTACAAACATTTGAAACAATGAAAAAAATACACAGTAAGCTAAACCTTTATGTAGAAAAACAAAACATTTAAAAAATGCATAATTTTCAATTCAAAATAAGTAGTTTTAAGTAGTAGACTTAAAACTTTCCCGAAATAAAAAATATTAACAAAAAACGCTATTTTTGAAAAAACCAATCTTTTAAATAAAAAAACTTTATAAATGTATTTGCATGTTGTATAACTCATACAGTAATTAGAAAAATTTTCAAGTTTAGGTACAGTAGTTTGCTGTTTTGTAAACTGTAAATTTTGATAAAATGTTTTATTCATTTTATACATATGAAAATTTTTGATAATTTTGTTTTATACATATATATTTGAAATACACATATGAATTTTTAATTGTGAATAAGAATTATGATGAATATATTTTTTCAAATATTTTTTACTTCCACAGCGTACTTAGTTTTGTGAAATCTTTTTAAATTTGCTGTAATTTTATGCAATATAACAATATTTTTATTTTTTTTTATAACGCAAATAAAATATTTAGAATTTCACATGGATGAGCTGCAAAGTGATGAAGTTGAAGTTGCGAAATGGATTTCTTCTATAAAAGATGGAAAGCAGCATATTTCGGATTTTTTTTCGACATTTCAGTACATATTGTTTACAAATAACTTCAATAATTTCGGGTTATTTTTGCTGTTTAGAGATTCTTTCAATAGCTCGAGTTTATCTTGCCGTTTGTCGTCATTTAAAATGCTTGCTGAAATTGTCGAAAAGTTATCACCTGACTTTATTTTTGAAGCTGAAGGTATTAAGAAAACGTGGTTTATTTCAAATAATTTTTTACTAGTTTAGCATCTAAATTGATAACATACCTCATTGAAGTATTGAAAGAAGATCATCATCTTGCTGAAACCATTCTGAGCATTTTGGATAGTTTGGTATTTATTTATTTATTTATTTTGTTGATTTCAATGAATTGCAATATTGTTTTATAGTTATGTTTGAGAATGTCTGATGATGCTGAACGTGTTATTACAACAGTTTTTTCACTTCGGCATGTTCAAAGTTATGTTCAGAAAGGGCGTCTTAGCGTTTTTCGTATTGCTCATACTTATGTAAGCTCTATCAATAAAGGTATCTGATGGTTGAAGATTTTCATGTTTGAACTGAAGATACTATGAAAGCGAAATTACACTGAATATTGTTTTTATTATTTAACTAAAATTGAACTAATTTGATGAAATTGAAAAAAATTAGGATTAATTTAACATTATCAATTAAAGTGTAGATTTTTTGGAATTTGATTTAGTGAAAGGTAACATTTAAAAAATTTAATAATTTCATTTATTTTGATTAAATTAAGCAGATGGTATTAAGTTCTTGCTTTATGAAAGAGAATATTAATTTATGTTACTTAATTTGTTTAAAACTTAGAGAAGAAGTTTTTGAACATAATTTTATTTAATCGATTATTCTATTTTAGGTGCAGGTTGTTCATCATTCTTGGAACAGTATTATTTAGCTATTCAAGGAGAGCATGATCCTGAATGTATGATGGAAATTTTTACTAGTTTCCCAGTTTTTGTGAAGAAATTTGATATAGGTTGATGTTTTTTAACATATTAATTTTTACACAAAAAATGTTATATGATTTTAGAATCCCCTTTATTGGAAAATTATTTCTCGTATTTTGAATCATTTTTTCCTGTCGAATTTTACGAAGCAAGTACTTTTTATGTTTGGAAATTTCAATGCTTAGCTTTGAAAACGAATACTGTTGTGTTAAAAGTTTTGAATTTCTATTTTTACACCGACAGTATTCATTGTATTTGCTTTAATAGAGCTGTAAAGTTGTTGGAAGTTATTTGAACTTTTAAAACTTATAAGAACAGGCGAATAATTTTCTTTTTAAAATAATATTTGAATGAAAGTTTTATTGCATTATTTGAATGTGAGTGATAAACTTCAGATTGATGATGAAAATGATGTATCCCGTGAAGATGTGTCGAATGCACTGATTGATTGTATGACTGCCACTGATCAGTTTGCGGTTCTCTGCTTCAGATGTATTGAAAACAGTTTGGATGAAGTGGAGAATGACGAAATTTTCATACTATTGGTTTGTAGCAACAAATATTTTAAAAATCACATATATGTATTTGCCTTTCTACAAGTAAAATACTTTCAACTTTAACAAATGATAAACAAATGGAATTATATATGCTTTTTTAATGATGGAAATAGAATATGTCACAATTTGTGATTTGTGATATTAAAATGATTTCATTTTAATTTTAACGAAGTAAATTTTTAAATTTAAATGTTAAGCAGTTATTTTCAGAGATCAGCTTTGAAACGATTCACGCCCTGTTGTATCGTTGACGCACGTGAACAGGTGTTCAAATTGATTAATAAGTGTTATTATACGTATCCGCCTGTTCTCGAAGAATCAATCTTAACATTACTGCATGATTTGGTGAAAACTGTTTTTACTGAAGTGAGCATTTTATTTTAATCCTTTTTTTGATCTAAAAATTATTCATTTTTTAGTCGGACAAACAGATGAAGATATCGTTTGCTGATTGCATTTGTAACAGTAAGCTTTTTTTGTGGATGCAAACAGTTCTCTTAGACTGTAAAGATTTTTTCTTATTCTCAATAGAAGCAGAAGCTTTTTTTGGAAATCCTGTATTAAACCAACTTCATAAATCAGAGAAAATGCTGAGGGTTGCGTCGACTGCAGTTTCGGATATGTTTGATTATTTTTTTGAATGGGTTTGCTGTACGATCATTTCGAAATGCGTTTCGCATGATTTTTATGCAGCAGATTATGCGAAAATTATGGCTCAGTGGTGCAAAATTAAAAGTGAACATTCAAGTAAATATTTTAAAAAAATGTTTCTGATTTCAGTGTGTTAAAAGACTGCACTTTTGAATGATACGTTCAATTTTCTTTACTTAGAAAATATTTCTTATGAGTCAACTATGGAAAGCATTAAAAAGCTTGCAATGAGATGGTTTCATTCTGAACAAGATGAATTCAAAGGCAGCGCGATTAATATTTTATCATATCTTCTGGAAAGCTGTCCTCACATGGTGACCAACTCTGATGTGGAATTGATCACTGCCGACGTTATTCAGCTCATCAAAACAAATCCCAAATTTGAAAAGTAAGTTCAAAAATTTGAAAATCTGCCACAATATTTCATGTTTAACATTATTACTTCCACTGCAACAAGGGATGCATGGGAACAGTGGTTTCGATGTTTGCCCACAAATCATTGGGAATATGTTAAAAAGATTCTTCTCCCGAAAATGCTGAGGGAGTCGAACACGATGGCGTTGAGCTTGTTTCCACTTTTTACTTCACATAATGTGGCAATAAAGCCATTTCTTGAATTAGTCGAGAACAGTTTCAAGCATTCATCAGAGAAATCAGCACAAATGGAAGAAATAAAATTGACTGTTCAATCGATGCACGATGCAGTTCACCAACCTGAAATTAATGAACAGCTTTGTGAAGCGATTTTGCAAAGCAGCATAATTGGCGATTTGATTGGTTGGAATTCAGCCGGCGATTTGTCAGATGTGAATGTAGAAGTTGGAAATTCGATTGCCAAACTTATTCGAACGTTCTATCACTCTTTTCCAAAACAGTACAGTACAATGCATGCAAATTTGAAATGGATTTGTTTTTATGGTAAACATATTTTCAGGTTGTCAAATCAGTTAGCTAATAAATTGGCTGATTACGTGAGAAAAAATGGAATTGGTTCCTTTTTTATGAAATTTTCAAGTCGAAATATAATTGCTCCAGTTTTTGCTTCATTCAATTCTACAGTAAATTTTCTGTGTCATTTATGTAATTTTAAAACTAATGGAATATCTTCGTGAAATTTTAATATATGTATATAACTTCAAATTCACTTAGGACATCATGTCATTTGAAGAACTGTTCAAAGAAATTTGGGATGTGAGATGTTGTTTGCATGATCCGATGAAAGTGAAGCGTCATTGCGCATGTTACAAATTATTTTCATGCATTTTCAATTCATTGGAATCTGGTAAGCTATTTGAGATTTTTGCAGCATTGAAATATTTCTCGAATTTTAAAGCAACGATTACTATTGAAATTGAATTTGTTTATTTATTTATAGAATGCTTTATTTAATTTTAGTTGAAAACACTATTTACAAAGAAATCCTCGACCAATATACTTTTCATTGTGCAAATTATAGCGAAAAGTTTCCCGAATTATTGATTCCGTATGCTTATTTGGCCAATTCCTACCTGGTTAAAAAGAACTCAACTGGACTTCCTCTAATAGAATTTGTAATAAAATTTGTGTTTTTCAATTTTTTCCATTAGAATTGATTTGTTTCAAGATATTCAGCATGCTTTGCCATGAGCAGACTAGTGGTCAAGCTATCGAAGCTATGAAAATTTTATTTCCGGATCAAGAAAGCGCAGATGAATTGTTTCGCATGCAACGAATTGATCCAGATTCCAAGAGATGGATTTATCATGAGGCTTCTTGCATTTTTAAGAAACTTTTTGGAAATTTGGACATTTCCAACTGTTTGTGATTATTTTATGACTACTTTAAATTTTAATTACTTTTCTTTAGATGTTGTGGATGATTTTATTCAAGCAGTGTCCATGATTCAACTTCATTCCAATTCGTGTTCCGATGATGATGATTATTTTAAAAAAGTATGTTTTTTGTTATCTTTCATTTAAAGTAAATTCAAATATACATTTATTTTGATGTTAGTTTTAGTGAAAATGTGACGATGCTTCTGTTTTTATTTTTCATAAAATTAAATATATTTTAGCTGTTTCAAATATTGATTTCATCGTTGCAAAGTCGGTCTTCAGCGACAGTAGAAATCAGCTTGAATACCATTTGCTCTATGTTAGAAAGTAAATGTAACTGTCCAATTACAGTTGACGATTTATTGATTATTAGTAAAGAACTTTTTGCCGTTATTTCTAAAAGTAACAGTGTGGTATGGATAATTGAACTTAATGAAAAAGGAAAATATTGCATAATTTTTTGTGTTTTAATTGATTTGTAGATTATTAGTGTAAAAGCTTTGGAATGTATGAAATTACTGGGAAAACTATTTTGCGCTGAATGTAACACATCTACTAAAGAAGTAATATTGGATCATCTATTAGAGCTTTTGGACCATCACAAGCGTTTGGTTCGGCGGGCAGCTTCTGATGCTTATGATTGCTGGCAAATTTATTTAAAAAGAGATTAAACTGCATATACATGTTTTATTATTAATGTTTTTTTTGCTTTTCATATTATTCTGAGTAAACTATTGTAAATGCCTAAGTATTTCAAATTCTCTATTTTATTGCCTGTTTGCGTATACGTTATCTATTCAAAATAAAATGTAGTTTCTTACTATAGAATGAAATATTGTCAGTCCGTTTATTTTAAAATTTTCATTATGAGATAATGAGCCTTGATAAAACTTGCTTTCCTTTTCTTTGATATTTTAAGCGACATTGGAACAAATTGTTTGTCTAAATTCATATGAAAAGTTACAGTCTGTTGTGTAAAACTTAAAATTTGTTAAGCAACAGAATAAAAACTGAATGCAAATTCTTAATTGATTTCATTTTAAACAATATTTTAGTTAAAAGTTTAACACTGTAATAAATTTATTGATTCATATATTTCAGCTGCAATTTCTTCACGTATTTGTCAAAATAGCACATAGTAGGCAAGTTTAGAACTCAGATTTTCAGGTTCAATCGCACAGTAAGTTAAATTGCGTTTTTGATTCAGGTTGTTTATTACACGTTATGATTTAGCATGTTTATTATACATTAAAAGAATTTGAATGGTCTCGTGTAATTCGTCTGTATCATGTTATCTCATAAAAGCTTTTGCTCAATTTTCGCGTTGTAAATAGACGATGGTAAGTTTTAATTTGAATCGATACGATTTGTGTATTTGTCTTGAATGAAATAACATCTTAAGCCAGTGAATTCATATTTTATTTTGGCATAAGAATATGGTGCTTTTTATTGCATTTTTTGCGTAAATAAATTCAAATTACCCTAGTCCGTTTTATTAAAGAAATTATGAAAAAATTGGCTGTCAAGAGATACTCTGCAAAAAATGCTTTTACATTTTATTATTTAATTCAACATTATCGATGGCCTTTTAGGCTGTTGCTAAAATACTTTCAAACGGTCGTGTTAATTTATTCAGTAATGAACACAATTGCGATTGTTTTCATGTATGTTTGATAAACATTTAAAAGATCTAAAAGATATCAGATTTAAAAGTTGGAAATCTTTCACGAAAACAATTAATTGATAAGTATACGTAAAATGTGCATTTCATAATGCATAATCATTTTATTATATTTTTTTATAAATTTCAAGGTTACTAAGTATTATTTATACAGTAAACGGTGGATTACTTTCAATTTCATTATATATTTGTTTTATCAACGTTTTTAAAATTTCATTTTATTATTCACATGATACAGTAATCGAATGACGATCAAGTTTATTACTTCTCCAAATTTCTTAGCAATATGAAAAATTAATGATTTTATGTATTTTTTAATTCTTTGAACTGAAGGTGTTTTGACTTTTACAAGCGAAAAAATTTTCAAAAAGTTTATACTTTTCAAATGAACAAATTAAAAGTAATTTATTAATAAATGTCAATTTATTATGTTATTGTGTATTTGTTTAATAAAAAGAATAGATACATTTTATACAAAACCTCATCGCTTTCATTTGACAGATGAAGCGAGGAAATTATAATGATAATTATTATTGATCCATTTGAAGTTCACCTTTTGCTTATAATGGTGCAGATATGGCGAATGCATTACCTGGTCTACGTACTCCCGAAGCTTTGAGGCGTTTAGCATCTTCCCTTCAAACAGCATTATCTGAATATGAACATCTTTATCAAATGCGACCATGGAAATATATGCACATGC
Organism: Trichinella spiralis; assembly: GCF_000181795.1. Taxonomy (NCBI): domain Eukaryota; kingdom Metazoa; phylum Nematoda; class Enoplea; order Trichinellida; family Trichinellidae; genus Trichinella; species Trichinella spiralis. Next base: position 5,405,333 of record NW_003526943.1, on the reverse strand, counting down.
TTAGCCACACAACGACAGGCCTGTTTCCGTTTTGTTGGGTTTATGCTTGTTTGAGTTTTCTCGTTTCGGTGTTGATTCTGATCGACGCTGTTGGTCGTGATCACGCCGCTGTGACAGCCAGCCTTTTGCTGTGCATGATTACAGTTGGAAATTTGCATCTTGCCAGCTACGCATTCTACATGCGTAGGACGGAGTTGTTCCGCAAAGGGGCTTTGATAGTTCAAGAAATTGAACGACTTTGCGCCAACTGTCCGACAACGTTTTATTTGACAGATATTTACATTCCGTTGTCGGATTCGGTAGAGCTTTGTTGGGTATACCGTGACGACAGGTTGGTCAGCTTGCCAGTTGTTTTATTAGTAGATGGAGATATCGCGTTGTTGCGCCCTGGCAGACCAGCTCCGTGTCGTTGTCGGGAACTGTTTCCGTCGAAACAGGGATGTCGGCGTATGTTCCAACGGGGTGACCGTCACGAAGAGATCAACGAGCCGGACAAGCAAGGCTGTGTTGAACCTTGTGCATGTCTTGCAGTGGAAATTCTCGAATCGCCTGCGGTCAGCGTGTTTCGCCGTTGCTGTGCCAGCAAGTGTGAGCGTCGACCACCGTTGATTGAAGAGACAAATCGAATTTTGCACCGCTATATGGAACGGATCTTGTTACCAGTGGTCGTTGGGTTGGGGGTTTGCACAGCCGTCGTTCAATATTGCTTGATGGAGAATTTGGAGGACGGTTGGATTGTGGCTTTTCTAGCACGACTGGCTTTGGTCGTGCTGCCGCTGCTGATGCCAGCCGTATCAGCGTTCATGATCGGTTTTCACTGTTTGAACAACGCCAGATTGATCGCCAGCTTACAATACGGATGGTCCGGCTTCGGAAGGATGTTGGACTTGGCGATTCACCTTTACCTCGGGCAGCCGGAACATTTGCCATACACGACCGGACCATACCCAACGCTGGGCTCGGTCACTTCAGTGGGCGTGGTCGACAAGAAGGGCATTTTGTCACTGGCGGATCCGTCTGCCGAGAAGGTGTTCTTCTTTTCCAACGACGGTGAGGGGACACCGGGCGCCAGTCAGAGTTCCACTAGACGCGCCCATGTGTTGGATTTGTCCGTAAATGGGTCCCAGTTGCAATTTGACGATCCAAATTGGAATTCATTTGTCAGCCACTTGAAGCCGATTGGTTTGAACGCTTTGCTCAATGGATGTGGTCTACGGGGAGAGTGGACGAAATTCTTGGACCATTTGGAAGCTGTCTCACACATTGCCGGCGGTGGACAGATGGCTGTCAATATTAGACGTTGTCTGTGCACGTTGGCGAAAGCGATGCATTTTGACCCGGATAATGCGTGTAGCAATTTCGACATCAAGCGAATTTTGGCTGCGTACCGCATGGCCCCTCAGTTGAACAACGGAAAATCCGAGAAAACTCCCGTTGGCAACGCGTTCGCGACCGTCTTGCAAGACCACAGCAACACCTACTCGCAGATGATGTGCCAAGGTAGTGCGGATATGCTGATGCCGATGTGCAGTTATTATTGGGATGGTCGACGAGTGCGCCAATTGGACAAATGGCATCAACGGAAAATTAAGTTAGCCACGATTTTTTTATTATTGTTGAAATATTAAAAATTTATAATTATTTTGTATTTTTGGTTTGTTCCAGGGATTTTGCTACTCGTTACAATTTGACCGCTTATTGTTTGGCGTTGACTTATCGTCCGTTGCCTCGGTGGGCGATCAACTATCCGTGCGACAGTTGCTATTACGATCTTACTAATTCATTGTTCAATGCAGTAGAATTGAAAACGATGGAATCTTACTGTTCGAAATGCAGCGATGCAGCCACTTCCACTTGCAGCTTGGATACATTGTTGCAAAGTGCTCTGGTCTCATCGCCCCAGAGCAAGGATGTCTTTTTCAAAGATCACGTCTTCCTCGGAATGGTCGCTTTCCAATACCAAGCTAAACCGGATGTTGTTCGACTTATCGAACGTTTGGACAAAATGTGCATACGATTTATTCATTTTTCTAAAGAAAATGAGTATATATACATGTTATTTTTTCAAACGAATACTTTAATTACTTTTTGGTTGAATTTAGATTTCGAAGTCGTGTTTTTGCTGAAAAGATGGGTCTCGAGACAGGTTGGAATTGTCACATTTCACTGGAGAATAGTGAAAACGGGGCATTAAGTACCCAGCAACGTCGAATTGGCAACGGTAAATTGTACATCCGTTTTCAAATAGTTGTGAAATGTGAGAAAAAAAAGAATATAATAATCAGTTGCTCTTTGCGATCATTTTTAGTCGTGAAAAGGAAATGTTGTGAATTTTCCACCACTGCACAAAGTCTAATTTTCACCTCAGAGCCGGATGTTTCCAAGCTCAGGTTGGAGGCGGATGTTCTGAATTTCAGTTGTAAAGTGTCTTTAGCTGATGCAGATTTGCACGTTGACCGTGCGCCGTTTGCAGACGAAACGGAACAGACACCGTTGTTGGATTCGAATTCAAATTTGTCGTCGAAAGAATTTAAAATTGTAAATTCAACTGATCCCTCTGTGAGGTTTGTACGTATTTGTTTGTTTCAAAATAGAAAAGTTGTTCGACGCTTTCGAGAAGTGTGTCGGTGGACAGTTTGACCAGTTGTTGTATGGAGACGGACCCCAGTGGCATGTACGGGGACAGTTCGGATTTTTTGATCAGCAACCAGGCCCAGTTGCCGAAGGGGATAGATAATATTCGTCCGCATTTGAGCAGTGTGGACAACGTGCCACTGCTGGTTCCGTTGTTCACCGACTGCGTTGAGGCGGCCACCAATGAAATGCTTCGCATCATGCAAGAGAACGACGAGTGCGTTTGCGTGGTCGGCAGTTCGTTGAACGTCGACAATGCTGAACTGTTTTGTACCGCCGACGTGGCAGTCAGCGTGGAACCGGACCTCCCGGTTGGATGTTGTGCAGACCAAGAGCAGACTTCGGGTTTGAGTTCTGGTTCTGTTTCCGGTTCCACTTCGGGTCTGGCTTCGTTGAAAACTCGACACCAGTCAGCGACGTGTTACAGCTGCGTCCAGCTTGCGCACCGGATCAACTCGTTGCCCTGTGCTTTCAGTGTCCACTCGTTGGACAAGGGATTCTTGACCAGCGCGTTCGCGACGTCCATGCCGATGCTTCGACGTTTTCGAGTCGCCTTCTACTTTCTGCTCTCCTGTTCGCTGTTGCTGAGCTTTGTTCAACTGGCCTCGTTGGCTGCGGTCCAGTGGACCCCGTTCGCGCCGGACATGCTGCTCTGGTTGCTCTGCCTAGCTCTGCCGGTGCTGAGCGCTTCACTGGCCATGCCGACGCCGGAACGGACCGCTGCCGCCGGATCCGACTCACCGCTGGTTCACAAACGTCGGTCGAATCGCAAAGAAATTGTCACCTTTTTCACCCAGTTCAGCGTGAAATTCCTTCCCAGCGGTTTCGGGGTGCTGCTTTTGTTTGTGCTGACGACGCGGTTCTTGCAGTCCACACCCACTGCCAACACCAATGACCACTGGCCGCAGGCGTCTTCAGACGGCCATGTCCGACTTCCTCCACCGCAGTTGCTTCTGGCGCAAAACTACTGCGCCTGGTTCTTTCTGCTCTACATGATCGGAGTCAGCGCCAGTCATGTCCACTGCTATGAGCTGATGATGAACAAACCGCCGACCAGAAATCGAAATTGGCTTTTTGCCTGTTTGGCTTTGCAGCTTGTCCAGAGTTTCTACTGCTCACCGCCTCTCTGGCCAGGAAGGTGGAAATTCCGATACGGAGATGTGCCTTGGTTTGTCAGCGTTTTTGCTTTTTTCTGGACAATACCAGTGTTGTGCATAAACGAAGCGATGAAGCGACTCGAAGCTTCGCAACACCAACGTCGTCAACGTCGTCGACGTCTCTCTTTCGACACCAAATTGGGCATGAATAGTCCATTTTAATTTTACAACTGACAATTAAACACTTTTTTTGACTCTCACTACGGCAAAATAAATAATACAACGCGTCAAAAACAAATTGCCAATTATTTATTTATTTGGACTCATTTCGAGTTTTGTTCGCTTGGTTTTTATTATCCGTTGAAAAATTTCTGAAATATTTTTTCTCATATTTGCGTTTAATTATTGTTGTTTATTGTTTCAACAGATGTGGATAAAAATTGTAAGGGGATTTTGCACAGAAACAAATCGTCAACGTCTGCTCGACCGAATTATACGCGTCGACCACGCTGGTGAGCTTGGTGCGGCAAGAATATATGCAGGTCAATTGTTTATTCTTCGACAACGTCCACTTGCAATGACTATCCAGGTATGGATGAATTCAAAATGTCTCACCTTTTCAAATATTACTTTAAAAAAATTTTTTTTAATCATAATTTAAATTTATTTTTGCCTCGTTGGAATTGTTCTCCAATTCCAAACGTCTAATTGACAATTTAGACGCAACAATTCAAATTACTTACAGTAAGGTGTAATTTAAAATTTATTATAATTAGGCTGAATTTCACTTTGACTTTGAATTATTTGATAACTGATTGAAAATTAAATTTATTTCACTGAAAAATTCAATTGCATTTAATAAATTTGCAGTTTATGTGAATATATTTTCTTTCTGTAATGAAATCCAGCATGTATAAAATTAAGTAATACTATTTTATTCATCACTGTCGGCATCGAGTAATAAACCTTTTGTAACATAATGCACGATCATAATCAATCGTCATTGTAAGGAACTGAATAGTTTATGAAGCGAAGAAACTGAACGGCTGTCGTATTAACTTGCTAAGAATATCCCATTGGCAGAATATGTAGCAATGACAACGAATAGGTTAAACTTGAACAAGCATACTTAAATAATAAAACACTGATTGTTCCATTTTTGAACGTGATATACAAGCGTTGATCAGACCATGCTGTTTGCCAGTTGTCTAATATGATGGTTCTTTTTTGCATATACAAGATGAAGTTTCTTGCGTTTTGGTAAAGCAGAAAGTCTTTGCAGCTTTGCTGTTTTGACTTTCTCTGAAATCAGTTGCTCCTCACGTGTATCAGAAAGTGTTTCCGATTAATGGTGTTTTTGCTGCATATGGTTGTTTGATTAATACTGAAAGTATTTTATGCTGAAATTCATGCAATTCAGATGTGAATCTTTCTTGGCCAGTTTGAGGCAATGGGATATTAGAAAAAAAGTGGATGAAGCGCCTCTAAAAATGAATAAGATTATGCAGCTTGTGTAAACAGCAGAACGCTAGGCATTTTCAACTCAAAATTGCTTTCTTGAAGAATGTTGCTCTAGGTTTCTAGGTTTCATTGTACACTTTTTCTACATAATTAGTGAAAGGAATAGACTTGTTTGTTCATTTGCATACATGACTTTAATTTTACGTGCTTTACTCGTGAAAGTCTGAAGCTACTGGGAGCGCTTGACTTATTCTACAGTGAAAAGTCAGCAAACATCATTGCATAATTTATCATTCCTTACATTAGCACAAGTTTTATTTTGCAAAAAATCAACGTGACTGATGCCATTATTTTTATAATAATACTTGAGCTGTAAAGCGGCTTCCGTTACAGGGCAATGCTGTTGTAATTAGTGTAAAAAGCGTGATATTTATTTACAGATTACCGTATAGCAGACCAGTGCTGCACAAGTTTGAGAATTTCTATAAGTTTGATAATAATTTTTAAAGTGCAATTTTGAATTTATGTTATAATTTATTTTGTAAATTCTTTAAAGAAAATTTTTGATGTTCAGTTTTTTAAATTTATTTTGCATTTGCGTTAGAAATTTGAATGATCAGTATTAAAACGTATTATTTACATATAAAAAAATTTTACTATTTCTCTAACTAACAATAATTAAATCTTTACAAAAAATGTGAACATTATTGCAATAAGTCTTCACAAAAATGTGAACAGTATTGCAATAAATCTTTACAAAAAAGGGAACAGTATTACAATAAGTCTTTACAAAAAGGTGGACAGTATTACAATAAGTCCTTACAAAAAGGTGAATATTATTGCAATAGGTCTTCACAAAAATGTGAACAGTATTGCAATAAGTCTTTAC